>NC_066621.1:103589767-103905125 GCF_025201925.1 Gopherus flavomarginatus
CCGATTTATTTGAGCAAATCACATGACCTCATTGTTCCTTAGTCAATGCAACTAAAGAAAAGAATGCTGAACATTAAGGTTGTAGTGTAGTTATAGATGTGTTAGTCCCAGGATATTAAAGAGACAAGGTGGGTGAGGTAATATCTTTTATAATAAGGTGTAAGAAATTGGTCAAAAAAAGATCTCACCCACCTTGTGTCTTGGACATTAAGAATGTCACTGAAAATCAGATGCTGCAACGTAGCTGAAATGGTTTGGATGAATGTAGCACAGGAGGAACTTGCTTGAATCTGGGATGCCCATATTCCAGGTGAGTGCCCTAACCTGCAGGCTAGTCATGGATCTCTTTCTCACACACATATCCTGGCCTGGAGAAACTGTCCTTGAAACTGGCAAGTTTCCATCAAAGGTTTCAACAAATGCATTTTCTGAAGAAAGGGTTTCATCAAAAAAATCCTGATCAACTCTACTAAAAACCATAAGATGTTTTAAAAACAGAGACTACATTATGTTTTGGGGGTAATTTTAGCTCTTGCCTGGCCCACTCCCAATAAGTGTATGACAACTGCAGTGTTGCCAACTCTCATAAATTAATAGCAAGTAAGATGATGTTGACTCTTGTTGCAGGAGCTTTTATGAGGGGACCCGGACCAATATCAGGGGCCCATTGTGCTAGGCACCATACATAGTAAGAGACTTTCTCTACCTTGAAGAGCTTACAAACTAGTGGTGAACTTGTGATGTCAGAAGTGGAACTCAGACTTGCTGAACTCATCTCATATAGGGGCCACCAAACATCCATTCAATGAGAACAATAATGACAGAAGTCAAACTGGTGACTTCCAGGTTTTCAAAAATTCAGAAGGGACCATTGTAACTATCTAGTCTGACTTCCTGTACAACACAGGCCATAGGACTTATACTCTAGGAATAATTTGGGGTATCTTTTAGAAAAACATCCAATCTTGAGGTGAAAGGCTCTATAGCTAGCATCTTAGCAACGCCCTGCAAGATCCAATCTCCAGAAGAGTTAACATTACACCTTTGAGAGCAAGTCTTGTGTTCTGGAACGATAAGTTTATTAAATCAGGTTCTGACCTTTTTGGAGCTCACACAGGCAGGATCATTCACTCTGGCAACGCAGGCAAAATCTCCCACAGGCTGTTCTTGAAGGGGCAGCATGCACTAATCAAAACATAAATACTAAAAATGCAACATTAACACATCATCTAAATATAATATTTTACAATATAAAATCATGCAAAAATAACTCAAATGTCTTTATACTAACTGTTATACATATATGTACACTGTTTTTCACCCCTGCAAGGATCACTAGCAGAGTTCTAAGTCCCAAACTTCACATCCATAGCACAGACCTTTTCCATTTCCACTACAGGAGTTGTTTATAGGGGGAAAGCATGCTGTTATCCTCGATGCGAACCAGCCCACACAAGGAGACAGAATGCACACCACGAATGTGTTTTACTCATGTAACCTACACAGGAAATGCTATGCTTGGACTAGCCTACCTGAACTAGCTTGCACAGGTAGCAATAACAGTGAAGACAGCACAGCAGTCAGAGGAAAACCTAGGGCTAAACTCAGGCTATAGCTACACTACAGAGATTATAGTAGCACAGCTGCACCAATGCAGTCATGCCGCTATAGCACTACTAGTGCAAACCCTAAGCTGACAGGAGAGAGCTCCTGTTGACTTAATTTCTCCAGCCCTCATGAGCAGAGGTAGTTTGTGCAGATGCTCTAAACTGATAGGAGAAGCTCTCGTGCCAACATAACACTGTCCACACTAGTGCTTAGATTGGTGCAATTTACATCACTCATGGGAGTGGCATATTCATATGCCAATGACATAACTTATACTGACTTAAGCTGCAGTGTGTACATAGTCTGAGTCTCTGATCCTGTTGTTTTGCACACCTTCCCTAAGCTACAGGCCATCGGGTGGGCAAGTCTCTCACCTCCTTTCCTTCCCTACCAAAATCACTTTGGTATCAGTGTGCAACTGCTTGCAGCAAGCACCAAAATCATGTTATGTGCAAAAAAAATTGTAAGATAGCAACACCTCCTTAATCTTCACCTCCCCTCACACAGGTCTTCTGTGAAAGGAATTACAGAAGAAATGCCATTTAACTTCTGGAGCAATATTTCCATGAATGGCTTCCCTAGTACAAATAAGAATATGTATTTAGTTAAATACATTTTCTGCCAATGGTCATTCATATTTTTAAAATGAATTCATTTTGGCTAAGTTTGGGCCCCTTTTGTGTTCCCTTGTTGCCAACAGAGTGACATAAATTACATCAACTTAAAGCAGTGTCCCCTCGCAGAAGTGGAGTAATTATGCCGTTGGGAGAGTGCTCTCACGCTGACATAGCACATCTTCACCATATGCTTCACCACAGCTGCAGTGATGTAGCGCAGTAGCGTGGACTTGCCCTCAGACATTCAGTAAGGCAACAAACCCAACCAATCACAGCTCAGCAACACAACATGAATGCACAGTATTGAATGCTTGCAGAAAATGGTTTGCAATTAAACCATGGAGGTAAACAAATTTCAAAAATAAAATCTGTTAAATACTATTGATTAGTGAATAAATCCGAGGAAATCTGATTTCATACTGGGATAACCCCTCAACAGAAAGAAAGGCTAACTTGTTCAGGTAAATTGCTTATTGTGAATTATTTGCTCAGTTCTGTTGTATAGCTCTTTATATTTTCAGTGATGTGTGATGGAACACCAAATCCCTGACAAAATCTTAAATCTTACTTTTATTCTTGTTGAGGAGGTTGTGGGTAGGAGGAAAGCTATTTTCACAGTTTTTATAGCACTACTCCAATTGAAATGAAGATATAAACCAACATGATTCAATGGTTTGCTACCCTATGCTGTTTGTAGATTAGACCTCACTTTGAACACGATTAGGCAAACGTCGCAGGGTTTCAATGGTATATAACTTTGTCAATGGCAAAACCCAGCAGTAGTATAACTGATCTGTGTAGTTTCATACCACAGGACATTTGATGTACAACAGTGTTTCTTGCTCACTTGCCTCAGGGAAGGGTGTTTTACCACAAAATCATCATCAGAGCATCAATGCATTGACTACTTCTCAAAAAATGTATTTTTCTTAGGAGGGCTCTCACTGGCCACTTATCTTGTGTTATAACTCTGTGTATATCTAGGTTTATAAATCAAGTGGTATTTCACACTAGTTTTTGTGGATGATGGCAGGATGCACTTTCATCCCTTTCCCTGGATGAAAAAATCAAAGGTTCTAATGCAACAAAAGAGTTAAGGTCATAGGATTTGCCAAGCATCATGATGTAATTCCTTTGCGTTTACTCATCGCAAAGGGACTTAAGACTCTGGATAATGTTCTCTTCCTTGAGATTCCAAGGGGATCAGAAGACCGTCTCTATAAACAAGATTAAGCAGCAGTTGACTTAACGAAAACTTGGCTTTCAATCAGGATGTCACTCAGTCATTGTGAACTTCTCAAGTTCTTCAATCCTTCTCATATAAAGTGCAGCCTCTTACAGTGTAGTTATGGTTAAAAAGAAGTGACTGTATAAAAATTGCATGTTATTACTCAACAGATCTGTTCTCTGTACATATTCAGAAGTATAACTTGTAAGGCAAGTGACAAAAATAAACTTTTACTGCTTTTTACTCATGTAGGCCTTGCAGAACTAACATAGCTAAGAGAAATGAGTTAGAGTCTATTCTTGCTCATTCATCTTCAGTAGAATTGTTCTAAATGTAACTTAGATACATGCAAGTCATCCAGTGAAACACAGTCTCTAGAACTTCATGCTTGTCCAGATACAGCAAAAGGTTTTGTTTCTTATTTTGAAGACAGATTCACAGACCTCATGACATTTGGCACACATTTTTCTGTCACATTTTCCTATGTGCAAGCCACAAACTAGTCTAAGTCATAGTGGTCTCAAGTTTGTAACTGAAGGTTCACACATTTCTAAAAATAATGCTGCATTTCTCTTCATCTCAAAGTCAGCCTTTGCATAAGTACCATATCCTCCCTTAATAACCACACTAGGTCAAACCGCACTTTGACATTGATACAGAGGGAGGTGTATTAGTTCCTTTTTTAGTTAACTTTCGAATTATTTTTTACTATATATTCTCTATTTAATGGCCATTGAAACCTTCGTATCTTATCCTCAGCCTCCAAAAATAAAATACAATTATTTATTAAGAAAGCAAAGGTTAAAGCCAATAAAGCCATAGACCCAGAAAGATCTTTTGCTAAATTATCTCTGCATCAGGTGAATATTTTTCTTTGCCCTATTTTTGACAACCACACTTTGATTCTATCTCCCTACCTTCCTTTTATTTCACGAGGCACTTAGCTGATCAATAAGCTTTGACAGCTGCTAACTCCCAATAAACATAATCAGTTCCCTTAGGCTAACTCCAGAATGTCTAACTACCAATAGCTGGACATATCATGGTATATAGTGTATGAATGTATACAGACTTTGTTCAGTTGGCAGAGAGTAACATTCCTAAAGTTTCTGTAAAAATTACCTTTTGAGTCATAGATGGCACAATGAATGAAACAAAACAGCTGTTTTATAGTCCCTTAAGTAAACTTACATACAATAAATTCAATTATTGAATAAATGTTCAGATGAATGAAACATCACATTTTTCTCAGCCATAAATGATTACAATTTCCATTGAGCCTACGTGTTAGTACATAAAGAGGAATAACAAGGAGTCCGGTGGCACCTTAAAGACTAACAGATTTATTTGGGCGTAAGTTTTCGTGGGTAAAAAACCCCCACTTCTTCAGATGCATCTGTATATCTTTTTCCACGGTGCCCCTTACACATGGAACAGACCTCCACTGAACAAGTCTGGAAGGTCTCTACCCAGGCATCTGAAGAAGTGGGGGGTTTTACCCATGAAAGCTTATGCCCAAATAAATCTGTTAGTCTTTAAGATGCCACCAGACTCTTAGTTGTTTCTATGGATACAGACTAACACAGCTACCCCTCAGATAAAGAGGAATGTTAGTTGACCAGCATCCTTCATTCATGTTGTAATTTTGGACACACCTAAGTAATACATCCCCTCACACACACACCCCATAAGGAAGATACACAAGGTGCTCAGAAATTTAAGTTCAGAAGACAAATATGTGTTAAATATTATGTTAGAAACGGCAGATGAATCAGACTTTCTATACTATTCACTGCTAGGCTTTGCACTGGGGTCAATACCAAGCCGAACTTCTTAGTTAACTTTATAAGAGTGTCCCATCATGCTGGGGGTGGATTTAAAAAACTAAAACCAAACCAAAACAACAACAAAACACAGGGATAGACACAGTCCCTGCTCAGAAGAGTCTTGGACCAAAGTATTCAAACATGGGTGACTATTGAGGCACTTAAATGAAAGTAGCCTAATTTTCAAACGTATTGAGTATCTATAGCTCTCACTGACTTCAATAAGATCCTCAGAATTGGCAAATATATCTCATATTTGAGAGCATGGAGGACTTGAAAAATTATTTTGGAGTCAAACTTCTTTATATCTCCCATCGTCTTTGGTTCAGTTCAAACACACAATTTTACAGAACTAAAAGTCTTCCCTGTTTACACTGCAACATGGCACTAGGTCATCCCATCCCCTGCCAATGGTGCTGGCATGGTCTGTGTGCTTGACCCGCCCTCTCATAAACATCTGTATACCTTTTTCCACAGTGCCCCTTACACGTGGAACAGCCCTCCACTAAACAGGTCTGGAAGATCACTACCCATTCCTTCAAATCACTCCCTTACATCCTACCTTTTCCATGATTCTACAAGATATTGGCCAACTGATAGTGGATAGGCTGAGGCTGAGGAGCTGTCAGGTATAGCCACATATCACTGATGTGTTAAATTTAAAAAATTAATATAGAACAGATAAAATGTACAGATAACACCACCAGGCTGTGGAGTCACTCTCATTCTCGTCTAATGACAATCCAAGTATTTCATACAAAGTGGAACAGTTTCAACAGGAAGGAGTGAGAAACCCTCAAGCCAGACTACCCTATAGCCCAAAGGTTGTAGCACTCACTTGAGAGGGGGGAGACCATAGTTTAAATCCATAATCCAATGACTATTTAATTATTTATACATAGTGTAACAGCTTCAGCAGGAGAGACAGAGAGCATTGCCCCAGATTATCCCATATTGCAATGGTTTAAGCACTCTCCTGCAGTGTGGGAAACCACAGTTCAGATTGCTGCTCCACATCAGGCAGAAGAGGGAATTGAACTCCAGTCTCCCACATCTGGGTGAGTGCCCTAACTACTGGGCTGAAGGTTACAAGGAAGGCACCATCTCCACTTCTGACCATTTTGTGACTCTAACCCTTCATTTCCTTTGGCTTTTATCTTTTAAAATTCCCCCAAACAAAACAATTTGGGGTCAAACAAGATGTTTAGTTTGACCCAAAAGGAAACTTCTTTGATTCACTGAATTTTTCAGATTTTTTTTCCCGGATTTGCCAGCAAACCTAAAGAACAGTTATTCACCCAGCCCAACTTTGAATGCTTAGTCATGGAGAGCTGAGGTACTTAATGCTATTTTGCTTCAATCTTCACTGAAAAGGTTAACAATGACCAGATACTCAACACAATTAATATTGACAACCGGGGGAAGGAATGAAAGCCAATATAGGAAAATAACAGGTTAAAGATTATTTAAATAAATTAGATGCATTCAAGTCAGAAGGGCCTGGTGAAATTCATCCTAGGGTACTTAAGAAACTAGCTGAAGCAAGCCATTAGCAATTATCTTTGAGAACTTCTGGAGAATGGGAGAAGTCCCAGAAGACTGGAGAAGGGCAAACATAGTACCTATCTTTAAAAAGGGGAACAAGGACAACCCAAAGAATTATAGACCAGTCCACCAAACTTCAATACCTACCTGGAAAGATACAAAAGCAACTTATTAAATAATCAATTTGTAAGGATAATAGGGGGATAATAGGGTTATAAGGAATAGTCAGCATGGATTTGTCAAAAACAAATCGTGCCAAACCAATCTAGTTTCCTTCTTTGATAGAATTACTGACTTAGTGGATCGAGGGAAACAGCAGACATGATATAACTTGATTTTAGTAAGGCTTTTGAAACAGCTCCACATGACATTTTCATAAGCAAACTAGGAAAATGCAGTCTAGATGAATTTGCTATCAGATGGGTGCACAGCTGGTTGAAAGACATTGCTCAAAGAATAGTTATCAATGGTTTGCTGTCAAATTTGGAGGTGTATCTAGTAGGATCTTGCAGGGGGTCAGTCCTGGGTTTGTTACTATTCAATATTTCATTTGTGACTTGGATAATGGAGTGGAGTGTACGCTTATAAAATTTGCAGATGACACAAAGTGAGGAGGGGTTGCAAGCACTTTGGAGGACAGGTTTAAAATTCAAAATGACCTCAACAAATTGGAGATTTAGTCTGAAATCAACAAGATGAAATTCAATAAAAATAAGCAGAAAGTACTTCACATAGGAAGGAAAAATTAAATGTACAACTACAAAATTGGGACTAACTGTCTAGGTGGTAGTGCTGCTGAAAAGGACCTGGGGCTTATAATGGACCACAAACTGAAGATGAGTCATCAGTGTGATGCAGCTGCAAAAAAGGGTAATATAATGCTGGGGTGTGCTAACAGGAGTGTTTTACATAAGACAAGAGGTGATTGTCCCACTCTACTCAGTAATGGTGAGGTTCCAACTGGAGTACTATATCCAATTGTGGGCACCACAATTTAGGAAGGATTTGGACAAACTGGACAGAGTCCAGAGAAGAGCAGCAAAAATGATAAAAGGTTTAGAAAACCTGACCTATCAGGAAAGGTTAAAAAACTGGGCACGTTTAGTTTTGAGAAAAGAAGACTGAGGGGATGACCTGATAACAGTCTTCCAATATGTTAAGGGCTGTTATAAAGAGGACAAGGATCCATTGTTCTCCATGTCCACTGAAGGTAGGACAAGAAGTAATGGGCTTTATCTGCAGGAAGGGAGATTTTGGTTAGATATTAGGAAAAACTTTCTAACTAAAACAGTAGTTAAGCTATGGAATTGGCTTCCAAGGGAGGTCTTGGAGTCCCCATCATCATTAAAAACAAGTCAGACAAAATACCTGTCAGGGATGATCTAGGGTTATTTGGTCCTGCCACACCACAGTGGCAGGATTTGATGACTTCTCGAGGTCTCTTCCAGCCCTACATTCCCATGATCCCCACTGACAGGAATGTGCTATTTCACAGCAATTTTACCTCTTCTTCAACAAAACAAAGGATGATGATCAAGTGTCTGACTTCTCTCTCTCACACGGTACAAAAACACAATGAACAAGATATTTTTTTCTCCAATAAATCAACCTGTTTCCATACATCTCATTAATAATGCTCAGGGCATACTTGTATAAACATTATCCACATGGCCATAAGCTAAAAAAGAGTCTTGATCACACTGTGGCTTCCTATTTATCTTAACATATTTAAACTCCTCAAGTCAAATTCAATCCTGGTTTAACATCTCTTCCCTGAATAAAGTTAACACTAGGGCTGAATTTGGATCCTGATATTTTGCCACTCAAGCACAGTATTAATCCCCAGGTTTCAAATCATATCAAGCTCTATAGAATAACAACTAATACCTGACACCACTCTGAAAAAAAAATCAGCTTGTAATCAATGTTGCCACCAACTCTTGTGATATTATCACAAGTCTCATGATGTTTGGGATGAAATCCTGGTTACTCTGAAGTCAGTGGCATTGACTTCAATGGGATTAGGATTTCACTTTAGTGTTTTTCTTAAAGCTTCAACTCCTGGACTCAGCTGATTAAACGAGATTCTCAGCTTTCATTAACACATAAAAAAAAGGGACATTTCTAGTTTTCATGGTTGCAGAAAGAGCTTGAAAATGTGAACCATTAAGGCCCCAAAATCAAAAGACAAAAGTAACACCCACCCATGTACTATTTTTTAAATCTAATTTTTAAGCCAATCTCATGATTTCTGATGGGCTGATTTGTGGGTTGTTGTTGTTGTTTTTTTTTTTTTAAATGGTTGGGGTTCCCAATACTCCTATGCGGTAATTCCAGAAAACAAGAAATAAGGGCTCAGTTGCTTTCAAAGAACCAGTTTGGATAAAACTAAAGGTCTGATCTTGCTCTCACTGAAGTAAATATGCATTTTTTCACTGACTACAAAAGAGGAAAGATCTGTTATAAATCATCATGCTTCCCTGTATCAAAAACTTACTGAAGATTTACAGAAAACTGTCCAGGGACTGGCAGACTTAGGACTCTGACAGTGATTGGTCTCATAACTGGTCAAGAATTTTATAACATTTGAAGTCTGGAAACAAGTGTTTTATCCCCTTGATACAGCTCAGTTTCAATATTACAAGCCATGGCCTATTCACCAGAGACTTGTATAACTTGTTACATGCCATCAAGAGGGGGTGTTGATATATTGGAGAGGGTTCAGAGCAGAGCCACCAGAATGATTAAAGGATTAGAAAATATGCCCTATAGTGAGAGACTCAAAGAACGCAATATATTTAGTTTAACACAGAGAAGTTAAGGGATGACTTGGTTACAGCCTATAAGTATCTACATGATGAACAAATATTAAATAATGGCTTTTCAATCTAGCAGGGAAAGATATAACACAATCCAATGGCTGGAAGTTGAAGCTAGACAAATTCAGACTTGAATAGGCATACATTTTTAACAGTAAGGGTAATCAACCATTGGAACAATTATCAAGGATTGTGGTGGATTCTCTATCAATAACAATTTTAAAATCACGATTGGATGCTTTTTCTAAAAGATCTGCTCTAGGAATTATTTTTGGGGAGTTCTATGGCCTGTGTTAGACTTAATGATCACAATGGTCCCTTTTGGCCTTGGAATCTATGAATCTATATCAGAGGCTGTGTTGACAAAGTGTAAATTCCTGTAAATAGCTTCTTCACAATGACATAGCACTTTGGAATGAATAAATTGAGATGGACAATGAAACTTGACCTGATTGAAATTTTTCAATTAATGACAGGCACTGATTACAATCTTTAGGATCATATTTTGCCTTCATTTACACCATGCACATCCCTCTTGAGTTCAGAATTTTGCCCCTAATATCTTACTTATTTTATGGAATATTGTACACCCTACAAATTAGAAAATTTCCAGCTTCAGTTAAATCTTAGTCTCAGTTGCCAAATTCAAGAGATGTTTTTGTATTATGCTACTGGCTTGCCCTCCTTGAATCACCATTGGAAGTAAGTGACTATTACTCTGCTAAAGCAATCCTTCCCATCTAATCAACTCCATTCATTTTCTAGGCTGCACTTGCCAGACTCAGGCCACTGTTGGAGCATGGGTTGCAGGTGGATTACACTGCAATCATCCTCCAGGTGAACTTTTCGATACTTCTAGTAAGAGCAGGTTGAACTATTCACTGCACAGCCCAGGTCCCAATGGCAATGAAACTGGCCTAATAGGTCTTTCAATCACTAACTTCTGCCCGGCTAAGGACTCCTTTTTAAGGGAACAATGTACTCATATCCAGGACCACTAAAGTTCTATATAGATGCCAGTAGATTCTTTCCCTTCCCTATCAAGGCTGCCCCTTACCTTTTCAATTGGATTCTATTCTGATCATTGGATTACTTCAAGCACGTGCATTGCATGTCCTGTTGGCACTTAATTCTTCTTCATATACCTGATTGTGTTATGATTTCCACTCCCTCTCTGCTCCCACATTCTTGCTCTTGTCTACAGGGTGGTCACACTTAACATTTTCCAGTTTTACCTTTACAATTAGATATCATTGCTGTGATATTCATAGTATTCCTTCTTTCCTATCATTAGTATAAAGAATACCTAGACAATACGGTGAATGCTGCAGTAACTTTAATTGGTTGTAAAGGCTATTGAAAAGATTTTATACATGACCATTATATATAGAAAATCAGGTTTTTGTTTAAGAAACCTAACACATGCATTCTGACAGTGCGGAAAGAGGAAAAAATGGGCTCAATACTTCACTGGAATAGAATACTACTTGCTTTCCCAATAGTGGTTTGTGCCTACTACAAATTCTTTCCCTGTCTCTTAACTGCTTGAAAAAACTATGCATTGAGTTGTCATACATCTGATCCATCATCATCACATCATGAATAATATATTGCATCCCATATATAGGAAATGTATATACAATTGGGTCCTATGTCTGCCATCAAATCTGCGGTTTTTGTATTTCTGTTTTTTGCTGTGACATAAGTGATGGAGAGAGCTTGAAAGCAGCCTCCTTTACTTATATTACCAGCCACGTGAGTTTCACTGTTCTCTGAATATGTGGATCAAGTCCAGCTTTTGGGTCATGTTGTACTGTTAAATCAATGTAGAGTTCTGCTTAAAAGTTAACTGAAGAGTTTTGATTAAAAATTGATGCAACAACATGGCCCATTGCCCTCAGTCTGCATGCGCTATTACTGACATTTGGAAATGTTATAGTCATTCATACTCTATTAGTTATAACTGCAGCACTTCCTTTCAGAGATAACATCAACAAACCAATACAATGGCCATTTCTTTTATTAATGAGACCTGTAAACAAACAGCATGAGCCATATTCATCTTCTGTTAAAGCCTTGTTCTTTTACCCATTTGATACAAGTCTTTGACTGATACATCCTAGTACAAACTGAGCGCGGATTGAACAGAACTATCTTCTAATAAAAGTAAAGAATTGACTTGTTAATCTCTATTTTGATGTTAATATAATCTAAGAAGTGGAAATTGATTTGCATAGAGGGTGATGAGAACATACCTAAAATAACGGAGTGCCTCTATAAAATTTCTAAGGCACCCTGGCATGTTTGCTAGTGTAATTCTTTATTTGATTTGTTGAGTCAACACCCCTTTTCATTCTTGAAACACCCCCGTTCCATTAACTGTGAGAAAGTATAATCTGAAGAAGAATAATTCTGCTACTGACCCACCTGGGTCCTCCTTGCTAATCTTAAAATACATTCCTCCTCAATAGGCATTTCCTAGTCAAGGTTCATATAACATTGCATAAAAGTACCAAAAATTGACAGTTATGAGAATTATTGTTCAGGATTCTTCATCACATAATGCACAGTTAGGCTTAGCTACTGATCTCAACGATTATGAAAATGTTATTTGAAAATCAGAAGGATGCTCAGCACTTTTGTGGGTAAAGAAATGAATAGGGTGTTTGTTGTAAGTCGGAACAAGACAGTGGAACCATTGGAATGGAAAATTACATAGATAAGAATATTCCTGGTGTACATAGCCAGGTTAGCTATAACTTTGGTCTAGAGAGCCAGATACTCGGAGACAGAAATACCACCTACAATCAGATCTGTCAATGCCAGATCCTCAGAAAACAAAGGATAAGTGTATAGAAAATGTTCTCAATGGACATCAGTCAAAATCTCCCATTTTCATGTGAAAATCCTCAAAAGAAGAGATTTTGATCCTTCATAGTAGCACGGTAATTGGAAGTAGAAAAGACTCACATTGTTGAGTGGATCCCCATGCCAGGCAGGGCGTATAGATAGTACGATGTATCCAAATATTTAAATTCAGCTCATAGCTTTCTGAGAATTATAAATCTGCTTTCATGCCAGCTTGTTGACTTTAGGCATATATATTTCTTGAACCACCACAATTAAAATCCAATATTCAGTCTGAGAGTACAAGGAATGGAAAAGCATGATCTGACTGAATATGGGAGATAAATGATGAAGTGTGTCTTATAATGAGTCTTCATATGAAACAAAGTGCTTCTACTAGAGGCAAATTCCATTTATGTAATGCTCCTGATAGGAATCTCAAATTGTTGATTGCAAACCAGTGATTTTCAAAAGTTTTGTAAACAAAGAAAGCATGCTTGTACTTCTATTATTATGCCAAAAGAGGGCACTTGAAGCTCTCAGTAGAGAGGCCTCAACATAATCAAATCTAGCTGTACATGGATTACTTTTCAGAGAGGTTTCAGAAACCTTTATGCTAGACTACACAGCAATGTAGAAGCTGTCCCTAGACAATGGGCTTTTTCAAACAAACAAATGTATCACTTTTAAGGGAAAATCATGCTGCAATATGACAGTGTCCTAAAGGAGGGTGAAAAAACCCCAACCATAGAACATGCTTATACACCATCTAAGTGCGAAAAGGAGCTTTAAAAACTGACATTGCAATAACAACAACAATCTTTCCTTTTCTCTTCTGTCGGGATTTTGTTTCTTAAGGGTAACATCATCTTTCTTTTTATCAGTCTAACATTTGTCAAAGAGTTTAAGGTCACCTACTGCTTTACCTCACCACAATAAAAGGTTAACACCTAGACGTCATCTGTTAGACCTCAATCTGTAAAATCTCATAGTGTTAGGGTGACGTTCAGTGCCTCATTTCCAGTAATAAATGGCTGTGGGTATATCTACACTGCAGTGTAAACTCAGGGTTCAAACTCAGTCTCAAGCCTAACCCCAGGGCGGGTACAAGGATGTTTCGCGCCCTAGGCAAAACTTCCACCTTGCGCCCCACCCCGAGCCCTGTGGCAGCTCTCCGCCCGTCTCCACCCTGAGGTGCCTCCCCCCGCGGCACCTCCCCCTCTTGCCCTGAGGCACCCCCACTGCGGCAGCTCCCCCCAGCCTAGGGAGCCATGTGGCAGCTCCTCGCCTCCCAAATGCCGCTGAAGGACTCGAAATGCTGCCCCCCAAATGCTAGTGCCCTAAGCGAATGCCTAGGTATCCTAATGGGTTGTACCGGCACTGCCTAACCCCCCTTCCATCTACACAGAAATTGCAATGCTCCAGTGCCCAAGGATCCCATGGGGGTGGAGGGTCTGAGCATGATTCAAGCTAGGACTCAGGATTCAGGCCCTATTGCTTTGCAGTGTCGATACAGCATCACTAGACTTGCACTCTGGTAGTCCACTGAAAGTATTCCGCAATCCTGCAGGCCAACTTTCTTTGTCCCACACTGCACCACAAACAAAGGGCCAGAGGGGCCCACATTTTGGGAGGGTACTACAAAGTCTGGGATATGGTTGGTTGGACTCAGGCCCACACACTGCAGTGTAGACACTGGAGCCCCAGAGTTCAACAATTTTCAACCACTTAAGTGTCTACACTTATTTGTAACCCGAAGCCCTAGGTTAACAAACCCAGGATCTGTTAACTAAAATTCTACTGACCTTGGGCTTAAATTGCCATGTATGCATACCCTGTATTCACATGCTTCTTAAGTGGCTCTTTGAAAATGCATCTTTTATCTAACTGCATTTCCACTGATATGGAGACCTGAGTGTGGAAAATACACACCACTCATCACTGAACTCCACTCGTTAGTTATGATTTTGATTTTAAGCTATGGCTACATTAGAGAGCTTACCAGGGCGTAGCTGCACTGCTGCAAGCTCTCTACATAGCTATTCTAGGCTGACAGGAAAGAGCTCTCCCATTGGCTTAATTACTCCAGCCCCTGCATGCAGCGGCAGTTAGGTTGATGGGAGAAGCTCTCCACTGAAGCTGTAGTGTAGCCATAGCCTTAATTACCATGGTTTTTCTACAGTGGTGTAGCTCCGTTAATTTTCATGGAGGTACTCCTGATATACATTGGTGTCACTGAGGTCAACATTAGGCCCACATTGGTTATGGACTAGATTCTGCAAGATGCTGAGCACTTCTACTGAAGAAGAATCTAATAATAAATAGCTTTAAAATACAGAATGAGTTAATTTAAAGTGCAGTTATTTGATGTAAAATAAATTTTATAATGAAAACATTAATATTGCGCAAGAATGTCCTGCACTGTCCATAATAGTATTTGGGTTGGTTAAAATCACTGGTATTCAGCTGAAACCCCCAATTATGAAGAGACATATTACTAGAACAGAGAATTTCTGCTTATGTGTCCTTTCTCTTCATCTATTCAGTTTCAGAGTAGCACACCTTAGGAGATTGGGATCTTGTCTAAAGTGGTTGCCCATCACACATATTTGTTATAGAAGCAGAAACTAAAAACATTTATGACTTCATGTAAAAAGGATTCTCTCTCCACACCCCTGTTGTAAATATCAAGCAGAAAACTAATGCAAAATAAATACGAAGATCTGGCTTTTATGTTATCTTTTCAATCTATCAGCATTCTAATCCTAAATGGGCTTATATATACACTCTACGAGCGAGAGAAAATAGTCTTCTGGCTGTATGAGAAATTTAATCCATATTAAGTCATTGTGTATATTTTTATATTCCTTACTGTAGAGCTAGAGAAAAATGTAGTGTATGCTGATAAGGAATGCAGGGCAACGCAGTTGATTGAGACTTTGAAGGCAATGTTGGTAGGAAGAATAGAATACTATCATTTTAAAAGTACTAAATCCAGTGCTGGAGTTTTTCTGTCCTAAAATTTGGAGAATCACAATAAGACATGACAGGGGTAAAGAAGAGAGGCCAGGAGGATACATGACCAAAATGAGAATAGGGGAATGATCGTGTTTCACAGCTACATGTCTATATTTCTCAGTGATCTTTGCCTGTTATTTGCTGGACCCCATGGTTTGTCTGCTGGACACTACTATTTGGATCTTGTTATATTTAGAAAAGTCAGTCAGGATTGCATTAAGATATTTCCAGAGCTTACAGCGGGAGGTTTCTACATTGTCTTTGTGGCTCAGTTGGATTACATAGCTGCATAGTTCAGCAAAAGAAGTTTTGGATGAAAGAAATTGTCAGATAATGATGGAGGAACAACTAGGTGAAGGATAAAAGATCTTATTACTGCTTGCAAAACTCCAGTCTTATGAACCATCCTTTATGTATATTCTTTCAGTGCCAATGTCTTTTTGTGTGCCACACAGAATATACGTCCTCAAATGGGTCCTATGGACTAGACTCAAACCTTGGCCACTTCATCTTTCTGCAATCAGGGGAGGCATTTCCTATGGCAGGGGGTTCCCCCTCTACCCCGACCTTGGTTCCCTCCATCCCCCAGACTTTTCATAGCTCCTCACAAGTTGGTGCTGCAGGTCTCTACTGGGCCTGCGGGGGCTGTTGTGGGGCAGGCTGGGCTCAGAATCCTCATTGGTTTGTTGTCAGTGCTGCCCCCCTCTCCCCAGATCAGCCATCAGTGAGATACCACACCAACCTGCTGCCCTTCTCCCTCCCCAGGATAGGGCTGACATGCCACCTTCCCACCTCCTTCAAGGATGGGACGAACCTGCTAATCCACCATGAGCAGCTGCAACCTCAGTGAGGAGGTGGAAGCAGGGAGACAGAAGTAGGGATGCTGATGCAACTTTTTCCCCTCTCACCCAAATTCTTCTGAAATGATGCCCGTGATTTGCGTAAAATAATGATTACCTGAAATCCATATTATTATTCACAACTTGGTATGTGTATGGTCCTAACTGGGGAAGAACAGAGGGAGGAGTGTAGTGAGGAACGTGTGCCTTTCAAAAGAGCCAAGGATTGCATATATAGTGGTGCAACATGCTCAAACATATGGGCCTACATTTTTAAGATTTTGGATGTTTCAGCTTTTAGGTGCCCAAGTTGAGACTCCTTAAAGAGCCAGATTTTCAGTGATGCTGAGCACTCACCCTCTGAAAATCAGGCCCCTCTAGGTGTTTGAAGTTGGATACCCAAAAACAGATATTCATAATCACTAATATTTTTGAAAACAGGCCATGTACTATAGTCCAGCTTAAAAAAATAAATCAATGAACTAGACACCCCTGTTCTAGGGCTCATTTGAATCCCACACAAAACCTGATAAGAAATGAAATGTACTAACTGTTAAAATAAATGAAAATAATATGGCTAAACCTAGAAAGGTTTGCAGTTTGTTTTTGCTTGGATACTGTAGGGCAGTGGCTTTCAATGTGTGGTTCACGGACCGGAGACTATGTCTAAGATTTCCAAAGGGGTCCGCACCTCAAATGAAAAAAGGTTGAAAACCACTGCTGTAGGTAATGCTCCTGCATTGGCTTGGGAACAGTCTAGGTACCTTAAGAGGTCTTTGGAATTTCACCTTGCCAGTTTTAAAAATCTGTAATAAAATGCTCAAGTTGAAAACACTCTCCTGTACATCATTGCATATATTAATACAGCCAACTGTATAAATCACATTATGATAGTCCAGAATATATAACCAGGCAACATATATCTCAGATCTGACAAGCAGCAGGTATGGGTACCTCACTAGAACAAATGTATCTAACAATTTGGGTACTAACAAAACAGTGCTCCAGAATTTTCTATAGTGATGTGGATTCAGGATAAATTTGTTATGAAAAATAAAATGAGAAGGGTAATTGAGGAGTGGATGTCACTTTCACGGGTCTAGCTCTTTGATCAAACACTACAGTGTATCCATGTTTTTCTATTAATGTATTTTACACATGGTGAGATTATTTTGGTGCAGTTATATTTAACCTTAATGTCTGCTTTTTCAAAGAGGAGAAACTGTGGCTCAGCATCTCAAACTGTCAAAGCAACCTACTGGAGTTTTCTTTTTATAGATGAAAAGAAATGTCCAGATGAAGAAAGAATTCTCAGTAGCAAAACTATCATACTATGATTACTCTGGCAGCAACATCCCATCTCGAAGTACACATGGCTGCATAAACAGAAAGCTCGGAAACTTTCAGTGATACCCACAACTTTTTCAATTACATTTGAAACTTCATGTCATCTCAAAAGATTCACTAGCGCTGGAGCTGCTACTGAAAATGTCAATTCTATTCTCTTTTTTAAAAATAACTTACTTTTGGCCCATTCAAAAATAAAGTGATCTCCCTCTGCTAGGGACCCTCAAGTTTAACATTAGAAGAAGTTTTGTGACAGTCTAGTAAACCATTAATGAGATTTCTTTTCGTGACAGACAGATGTAAATGTATCCCTCTAATCCTATCCTTTCAGGTCCCTGTCTGCCGATGAATGTTAATAATTAGTAGTTGCGTTCCCCCTCCCTCTTTATAAAATTGCATTCTTCATAAATTCATCATCATCTTTTTTTATGTTTTGTTTTCTCAAAGTACCAGCAGCCCTGACAGTCTCCCTTTGTTCTTATGTTTATAAATTATTTATAATGTAGAAATCTCTCTTCTTAGTCTTAAAAAATAAACTAATGGGTGAACATAACATACTGCCAGCAGCAGATCTACCACAAGGTTTAAAAAAAGAGCTCACAGTTAACAAAGGAAGAAGGCAAGAACACTGCATGGAAATCCATTTATCTGAGTGTACACTGAGTTTTGTTTGCAGGTGTTAAATACATCTGAGTTACTCTCACTTTATGCTCTTTTTCAGTCACTTTTCCAAACTAAAACACCTTCATTGACTCCACAAAAATAGCCTCTTCTAGGACTTCTCGACACTGACAATTTGTATCACTTTAACTATACCTGTATAGTTAAAGCTGTACAACTCCCATAGTATGGACACAGTATACTCATATAACTGTACTTATAGTGGTATAAGTTAATTCTGCATGGGAAGGGGAATAAGTTACATTAGTATAAAGGCACGTTTAAACAGGTACAATTTATGTTCACACTACAGGCTGTACTCCTATAATTATATTGGTAAAAAACCCACACCCATAACTGATATACTTCTACTGATACAGAGACTACTCAGACCAGAACTCTGTCTCTTTGGGTTGTAAACAGGAGTGTCACAAAAAATCCATACATTGCACTGCATTTAGTGAAGGCTAACAGCCATGCATCCCAAATACATTCACTTCTCAAACACCAAATCACTATTGAAATATAACAGTATTTGCCACCTACTGAAAAGCAATGAGTGATTTATTTTCTAAGTCTATTTCAGTTTTGGCTGTGGCTCCTTATCTCTGTTCCACATAGCACCAGCAGGAGTAGTAAGCTAACCACATATATTGCCAGAATGATTATTAATTAAAGTAAACATAACTTAATTCTGTATAAAGCAGTCATATAAAATCTGTAGTCAAAGCTTTATTTTGCAGTAGGTGAGCACATGTCAACAAAGATAGCTTAAAAGTCATAGTATTATACTGGAAATATATCCAGGGTTAGATAAACAGCACTCCTAATAATGTTAATGCTGCCTGACATGTAATTTAGATAGAAATCTGATCACCACCTTACATCAGCTGTAAGAATTTTGTACCAAAGCAGAAATAACATCTTATCTTCCGTCTGAAAATGGGACAGTGATGCCATGAGTTATTTACTGACTTACTGCAAAACTGCTACATAGTAATATCAAATAGGGTAACTGTCCAGCTATTCACAGCAGTGGTTCCACAATACCTCAAATTATTTCATCTACTCCTAAAACATAAGTTCCATCCAGAAGTAGCTATCAGTCTCTATAATGACAGCAGCAACACTGTATGACAACAATAATTCAGGAACAAAAAGCAAAAAAACAAAAAAAAAACCCATCTCCATTTAAAGTAAAGGGAAATGTATTAGTAGAAATAAACTTGATGTATGCAGGATCCATACTCTAACCCAAGTTCAAGGGTGTCTGGAGCAAAGACTTTGGTTTGGCTTTGTGAGTAGCAGCACAGATTGGCCAGAAGCCCTTTGCAAATTATTCACAGGGCTGGCTTTATGACCCGCAGGGCCCAATTGGAATACTTGGCGGCGGTCCGCGGCTTCGGCGGCACTTTGGCGGTGGGGGGCCCGCGCCGGAACTTCCACGGCACCGAAGGACCCCTCGCTGCTGAAATGCAGCCGAAGACCCCTGGAGCGGGGCCTCCTTAGTCGCGGGGCCCTCTTCAGCACAGGGCCCGATTCCAGGGAATCGGTGTAAAGCCGACCCTGATTATTCACATTAATTTTTGACTGGTTTCTGACTTTACAGTATAGACTATATCTTGGCCAGAAAGAACACTCATGAAAGACCATTAGAAATCACTAGTAGAGGTGCTTTCTGAATGAGTGAAAGAGGAGGCAGCTCCAACAGCTTGAGGTATGTGACTCAGTTTAGACAAAGCCAGCATAGACAGAGCCACCTTGAAGCTCTGCCAGATTCTCAGAATGAATCTGAACCCAATTTACACTGTAAAAGTGTGGATAAGTCCTCCACATCATCTCACTCCTTGCCTTCAACACCTCACAACAAGCTCTGAATCGTTGTTGAAATCTATTTTGGGATTGTCTCTAAATCTATGTTGGGATAGCTGCAGTCTTCACATCTTGCAAGGTAAGATGCTAGGGTTGAATGGATTGGGAAAACAATACATTTAGGAGAAACTCTGAGTGGGAAGCCCACAAGCACATGGGTTTTAAATAAAAGAACAAAGCAGAGCCCAAAGGAGAGAATGCCCCATGTCTGGAATATCATCCACAGGTAGCAGGCCTGTCAGGAGACATTTGGTGAGTCAAGGGAGTATTGCTGGGGATTGAAAGGAGGAGTTGCAGGGTCAAGATGGTTGTTTAGGGCTTGGCTACACTGGAGAGTTGCAGCGCTGGTGGTGGTTTACAGCGCTGCAACTTAGTAACCGTCCACACCTGCAAGGCACATCCAGCGCTGCAACTCCCTGGCTGCAGCGCTGGCTGTACACCTGGTCTGCTTGGGGTATAACGATGGCAGTGCTGGTGATGCAGTGCTGCTCGTCAAGTGTGGCCACCAAAAGCACTGTAATTGGCCTCCAGGGTATTAGGAGGTATCCCAAAATACCTGTTCAGCCACTCTGCTCATCAGTTCGCACTCTACTGCCCTGGCCTCAGGTGACCTGCCCTTTAAATGATCCGGGAATTTTAAAAATCCCCTTCCTGTTTGCTCAGCCAGGTGTGGAGTGCAATCAATCAGTGACCATGCCTCCACGCTCCAAACAAGCCCCAGCATGGAGCAATGGCGCGTTGATGGACCTCATCAGTGTTTTTGGTGAGGAAGCTGTGCAGTCACAGCTGCGCTCCAGCCGTAGGAATTATGATACCTATGGGCAGATATCAAAGGCCATGATGGAAAGGGACCATGACCGGGACGCGGTGCAGTGCAGGGTTAAAGTAAAGGAGCCACGGAGCGCCTATTGCAAAGCCCGCGAGGGTAACCGCAGCTCAGGTGCTGCCCCCACGACCTGCTGTTTTTACAAGGAGCTGGACGCGATACTTGGGGGTGATCCCACTGCCAATCCAAGGACCACGATGGATAGTTCAGAGCAGAGAGAGGAGAGGGAGGTGGAGGGGGGGGAGGAAACCAAGAGTGAGGGTACTGGGGTGGGGGGAGACACCCCGGAGTCCCAGGAAGCATGCAGCCAGGAACTCTTCTCAAGCCAGGAGGAAGCTAGCCAGTCGCAGCAGCTGGAACTTGTTGGTGAAGAAGCAGCAGAGGAGCATGTTCCCGGTAAGCAGCTTTTATTTTCAGGATGGAAATGTTTCAGGAGAGGAGGGGGGAGGGGTTATGGCTGCATGCATGCATGCTTAGATGTGGAATAGCCCATTGATGTGGTCTACCACGTCGTGGTAATCGGCCTCGGTAATCTCTTCAAAAGTTTCAGCCAGAGCATGGGCAATGCACTTGCGCAAGTTTATAGGGAGAGCCACTGTGGTCCTTGTCCCAGTCAGGCTAACGCATCTGCGCCACTGTGCCGTGAGGGGTGGGGGGGACCATTGCTGCACACAGGCAAGCTGCATAGGGGCCAGGGCGGAATCCGCATTGCTGTAGAAGACCCTCCCTTGCTTCCCAGGTAACCCGCAGCAGTGAGATATCTTCCAGGATTAATTCCTGTGGAAAATGTAGGGATAGTGTTCACTGTAGGTCCCCCCGCAGCTCTCTGCTTTCCCCAACACATAGAAACCCCAGTGCAGCCCTGAACCAATCAGTTCCCCTTCCCAGGTGAGCCGCGGCAGCGAGATGGCTTCCAGGATTAATTAACTCCTGCACTCATTACCCCTTACTCACCATGTCTTCGCTGCTGTGGGCTCTCTGTGCTGTGTTTGGTATGTGGAAATTATCCTAAAGTGAGAATGCAAACTCCTTCACTATGATTATACACAATGCTGCCTCTGTTAAATGTTTCAATTTTTGTCTTTTTTCTAATAACAGTGTCCTTGACTACCGCTACAAATAGACTGGCCATATCACAGACTGCTGAAAAAGCTACAAAACCTGAGGAAAAAGCCACGAAAAAGCGAAGAAGATATGGTGAAAGCAGTTATGAATCAGTCTGCCAGAGAGAGTAAGAAGCTGCAGGACTGGAGAGAGAAAATGCAGCACTGGAGGGAAAGAGAAAGCAGGAGAAAGGAATTGGCTAAGAAGAAAAGCACAAAGCAGCTGATAAGCCTCCTGGCGCGCCAAACGGAATGTATCCAGTCACTCATAGCCATGCAGGCAGAGCATTATCGTGCTGCCCCCCCACCGTCACAAAGCTCTCTCCCTTGTGCCCCAATGTCAGCTCCAAACCCCCTTCTCCAGCATCCAGGTTCCACCACCAGCTGCCCCCAACACCTGTACGTTCATCCACCAGCCCTGAGAACTACGACCCTTACCCTCTGCACTCAACCCCCATCACCATGCAGCATTTTCATCCTGAAGTGCAGCAGTCATTGCACAGCACTCCAGGCAGGACAAATTCAAACCTCTGACTGTACAGTTCACCACCCTACCCCCCTGCCCTTTTCCTTACTTTCTTTTCAATAAATGATTTCTTGGCTTTTAAAACAGTTTTTATTATTGCTGAAAGTGAAAGATACCATACCCCAAGGAAAAAACAGGCACTGCAAATCACTGTAACCATTGCACTTCACTCCCGTGCAAGGCACCAAACATTACTGTTGGCTTTCAGCCTCAAATTCCTCCCTCAAGGAATCCCTAATCCTTGTAGCCCTGCTCTCTGGCTGTGCAAATTCAGCCTCCAGGCGTTGAACCTTGGAGGTCCATTCCTGACTGAATGTTTCACCCTTCCCTTCACAAATATTATGGAGGGTACAGCACGCGGATATAACCGCAGAGATGCTGCTTTCCCCCAAGTCTAGCTTTCCGTAAAGAGATCGCCAGCACCCTTTTAAATGGCCAAAAGCACACTCCACAGTCATTCGGCACTGGCTCAGCCTGTAGTTGAACCGGTCCTTGCTCCTGTCAAGCTTCCCTGTATACGGTTTCATGAGCCAAGGCATTAACGGGTAAGTGGGGTCTCCAAGGATCACAATGGGGATTTCGACGTCCCCTACTGTGATCTTACGGTCTGGGAAAAAAGTCCCGGCCTGCAGATTCCTGAACAGGCCACTGTTCCGAAAGATGTGTGCATCATGCACCTTTCCAGGCCAGCCTGTATAAATGTCAATGAAATGCTCACAGCGATCCACAAGTGCTTGGAGAACCATAGAGAAATACCCCTTCCGATTAATGTACTCAGATGCTAGGTGGGGTGGTGCCAGAATAGGAATATGCGTCCCATCTATCGCCCCTCCACAGTTAGGGAAACCCATTTGTGCAAAGCCATCCACAATGTCCTGCACATTCCCCAGAGTCATGGTTCTTCTTAGCAGGATGCGATTAATGGCCCTGCAGACTTGCATCAACACGATTCCAATGGTTGACTTTCCCACTCCAAACTGGTTCGCGACCAATCGGTAGCTATCTGGAGTTGCCAGCTTCCAGATTGCAATAGCCACCCGCTTCTCCACTGACAGGGCAGCTCTCAATCTTGTGTCCTTGCACTGCAGGATGGGGGTGTGCTCCTCACACACTCCCATGAAAGTGGCTTTTCTCATCTGAAAGTTCTGCAGCCACTGCTCATCATCCCAGACTTCCATAACTATGTGATCCCACCACTCAGTGCTTGTTTCCCAAGGCCAAAAGCGGCGTTCCATGGTGCTGAGCATTTCTGTGACTGCCACAAGCAATTTAGTGTCATACACGTCAGGCGACTCGATGATATCGTCGGACTCCTCACGGTCACTTTGGAGCTAAAGAAATAGCTCAACTGCCAAATGTCATGTGCTGGCGACACTCATCAGCAAAGTCCTCAGCAGCTCAGGCTCCATTTCCCACAGAAATGGCATGCACACAAACCGTTGGGAGACTCATGATGGCGCCAAACGTGGACAGAAAAACAGTGACTGATGGGATGTGAAGCGTTGCACCACGGAGCATTGGGACAGGAAGTGGAATGACCCGCAATCTTTCCGTCCCCTTCCCACAACCCATGGTGCCAAAATGGGACGAGGTGCTCTGTGGGATAGCTGCCCACAATGCACCATTCCCAACAGCGCTGCAAATGCTGCAAATGTGGCCACACTGCAGCGCTGTCCCTACACAGCTGTACAAAGACAGCTGTAACTCCCAGTGCTGCACACCTCCGAGTGTAGCCAAGCCCTTAGAGTCAAGAAACAGAGAGTTGGCACCACAGAAAATTGGAGGAAATGAGAAAGTTGTGCTTGGGTTGGGTGAAAGGAGATGAAAGATAGAGAGGTGGGGAGGAGGGAAGAGACCCCAGTAAGATGGTGTAAATTCAGATAAGCATCTAGGAAAAAATGCTAAGCAGGTATAGCTTCATTGTTTTCAGTGGAGCAACATAAGCAGAGAAGTGGGTCCCTAAACTTTTCTGCACTTACTCAAACTGAACTTCCAGCTCTTAGTAATTTTGTGTGAACTTCCAATCTACCTTAATTATTTCAATTCTGGCATTGTTTCATGACCATAAAAACCACCATTGTTACAATACAATTCTGCCTTGGTTTAACCTCACTCTCAAATTTTGCACAAATATAAGTACTCACCTCTCTTTTTAATAAGCTCTCTTTTGTAACACTTTTGTATTTAAGGACACTTTCTGCATGACTCCCAGCTGCATTAAACCCTATTATAACTACATTTGTAACAAAAATGGGCTTATACAAATACCTGATACCGATATGCCTCTGAATTTAAGGGATATGGGAGGGGAGTTCAGAATCCAATTTTTTTTTGGTCTGGTCTGTTTCTATAATGGACCAAACCAAATCCCAGATCTAAGCACTCTTGCACTTCGCTGGTTTCAAAATCCAGATCCAAAATTTTGTGACTCTGGCCCTTCTCTAGTTATAACAATATCTTTTTATAACACGCAAACTGCCTGACTCACTGGTGCCATTAAAAATACAGTATACAAAGGCTTTAAGCTTAAAATACAGCATGATTATTTGATAGCAGGAGGCATCTGGTGGAGACAGAGACACATGGATGGAATTGACTTGAGGCACGTCATAAAAAAATAAGGGTGATGTGATCACAGTACTTATAGTGTGTGCAGCAGCTGTACAGTTCTACATGGCAGTTCCATCATACATTTCACATGAAAAAAAAAGATTCTGAGTAAATGATGGGTGAATGCAGAATAAATTGTAGTGTATGACAAGCCACTCTCTCTTTGTTTAATATATAAATCAGGAGCACTTATGAACTGATATTAATTAAAATAATGTATTTGCTTTTTTTCGACAGTTATGTCAGCCTCATTAAAAACTGAGTGCTAAATCTTCATTAGATTTTCAATATTAAAATACTTCCATGAAAGATGAATTAACATTTAACTTGTTGCTGGTCATGTTGAGAAAAAGGGGAAACTTATCAGGGATGTAATCCTGGCCCAATCAAATCAATAGGAGTTTTGCTATTGATGTCAGTGGGGCCAGAATTTCACCCTAAATCTTTAGCTGGTAGGAAGTAGAAGTAATTTTCACAAACTTACAGTTTGGTCTCCAGAGGTATTTCACTTCAGTTGCTTATTCATCATTAACTTCTGGTATTGCATGGCCACGGCTAAAATTTTCAAACCCACCTAAATGGCTTAGGAGCCTACATCCCATTTCTCAGCAGTGATTTAGGTACATAAGCAGCATTAGTCTCATTGAAAGTCAATGAGACTTAGGCTCCTATCACTTAGGTGCTTTGAAAATGTTATCCCATGTCTTAAACTAGAGTAATTGAATCAAGTAAAAAACAGTATTATTGTAACTATGGGAAGACTAGATTTTTTTTTTTTTTTACTAAGAACAAAGGGAAACTAAACAGCTAGAACATATGAGAACACTATAATTCAAATCAAACACGGTACTTGCAACATTGTTGATTGGGCTTTGGTTTGGATGGCATTACTAGGCACAGCCTGACTGGGCCAAGAAGTAAAAGGCAGTTTCGCTGGGTAAGTCTACAGTGCATTGTAAACCTGGGTCTGTGGCATCTGGGTGTGTGGACTCAGTTTTTCCAAGCCTGTGCTTGAGGGTCCACACTGCATGTTAAAACTTGGGTTTACAATTGCTAGACCCGGGTCCCAAAGCTGTTATAACTAGGGCCATACTGCACTATGACTGAAGTCTGCAGCTTTACCTGCGTCCACACTGCAGAATGACAGGACTTGGATCAGAGTCTCAGTGGGACTTGGGTTCTAACCCTCCTCCCCCGCTCTCTCTGAGCAGGGTTCTAGGTCCTAAGTGATTGCTGACCCAAGTCAGGCTGCTTTGTGTGTGGACAGAAAGAGGGCTTGGGCTCAAACCTGAGTCAGAGCCTGGGCTTAGTGTGCAATACAGACTTACCCTCAGAGTTCTATGTGGTGAGCCTTGCTAGCTCTCATCTCACCCTGTTTCAAGCTGCTGTAAATTTAGCAGGGATGAGTGGGCCAGAGTGAAAGAAGATAACAGTTATCAAGTTGAAGCAAAATATTGTACTTTGCATATTCAGTTGTAACTATGATCAATGAACTCCTTAATTCTGTGATAGTTGTAGACTTAAATTAGTGCAATTGTAACTGAAATGGCCTGAGTTGGTCTGATACCTATCCAAAAAAACATTTAAAATAATCTAGTTGTCTTTTTAATGTGTTGTCTTAACTGAATTAGCTTATAAATGTGTCTGTGTTTGGGGGGGAAAAAGGTAGATTTTATAATTATATTTTACCTGAATGGATCCTGCTTGGAAATGGAAACATCTGATTCTCTTATCAATAGGTTTATTCATTAAAAAGCCACAAGGTGGTGGTGTGGTGTCACTTTTTAAAAAAACAACAAGAAAAAAAGAGGTTTTGTTTAATGAGCTTGAACTCACAAGCCTGCTCATCTAGTGAACTGTGACTTTTCAAATACCAACCCATTAATGTCAAAGGCAATACTGAAGGGAACAGTTCTGTTTGATTTAAAAAATACAGACAATGTGAAGTCCACTATGCTCTAATATCTATCACCTATGGGGCTCCATTCATGCCTAATGCTTTATTCAAGCTAAGACCTAGTTTTTATATATCAGATTAATACATATCTACAGCTTTGCACCTTTCTATTTTGATTTTTTTATTATCAGGGCTCACTGGGGCCATTTTCATTCCCTTACTATAGCATCTGCAAGCAGGTGGATTAGAGATAACTCTCATTGTGCTTTGTTTTCTCCTGACACTGTCATTAATCATTCCTTAAGCCACACTTCAACTTATAGTAATCAGGACTGGCTGTTCCCGAGCTGCACAAGAATTGCCTTTCACAATGTAATGTGAAATTGGAAGCGAATGGCTGAAGCCAGACGCTTCTTCTGCATTCCCCATCTATCTCATCATTTAGGTATTTATCCATCTCAGGCTTGTACAGGGAGCATCTCTTTCCTTCCCATGAGGACATAGATTGCAACAGAGGATCAGATTTGTTACCCAGGCTTTGGGCTTTGATTGTCCTCTTATAAATTCGGGATTAAAGTGAAATTTCCCACAGGGCTATGCAGGATTTGCTAGCATTTAACTGTTTAACCTGGCTGTTTGTGAATGAGAATCCTGTGGTCAACTATTCCATAGAGAATATTATGGTAAGCCAGCTCTGAATGGCAGACATTTTGGTAAATTCCTGTAAAGACTGGTACAGTTGATTCCAATTAAGTTCATACCTGATAACAATTGTTTTCTTGTACATGATGAACAGTAATCTTATGATAAAAACAGTTGTCTAAGTATTCCCTTGTGAAATATAGATGTCTGCTTTAGAATACATGCAGACCTTCAGAAAGTTATAGTCCTCTGTGTATGCTTTTCAATCATTGTGCATTAATTTGTCTTGAATTTGGTCTTATCTTCCATTGTGTACAATAGTCATATTCTCTAAGCTGTTAGCCAGTTTTAGTAACAAGGACTAGCTAATCACGTATATAGTAGTATGGTATTTGAATGGACAAAA
Source organism: Gopherus flavomarginatus (assembly GCF_025201925.1). Taxonomy (NCBI): domain Eukaryota; kingdom Metazoa; phylum Chordata; order Testudines; family Testudinidae; genus Gopherus; species Gopherus flavomarginatus. The sequence continues at coordinate 103,618,004 of NC_066621.1, forward strand.
AATGTGAACAAGCTACACTTGATATATTAATAAAGATGGATAGAAGTTCTGGAAAGCATGCCGTTAAATTTCTAGCCAAAACAGATGGATTTTTCCTGGTGTTTCAATGTGATTCTTATAGACAGGAAAGTGCTTCTAATGTGCTATTCTCTACAAAACTGAAAGCAAGGTGAAAAATGTTCAACCCACATTATCTGTCTTTTAGTTTTAGATTTGGAAGCATTTAAGGGAAAAGATTTTAAAACAAGTCAAAATCATTTTTGTTATCTAGTTTAAAGGGATTGTATGCTCAACCACTGTCTATATATTCTATTTAATGGGGATGTGTTTTTTAAAATGCCTACAAGGATAGTGCCTACGCTAGTGCCTATGAGGATCTCATGTGCTTTTCCAAGAGAAATAGAACATCCAAGCAACAAAAGTACATAATTTAACAAAACATTTTAGCTCACAGTGAAATCAGTTCCTGTAGAGGGAATGGACTTAATAATTAAGCTCAATTCTAACCCCCTTTCCTTGAGAAATTTTTATATCTTGTTTAAAAGTTTGCCTTATTTTTTCTTTGTTGGTTAAAAATGTGCTAAATTTCCAAAATAAGCTTTCATGGGATTTATTTAAAAAAAATCAAAATGATTCTTAATACCATTTAAAAAGAGAGTGTTCTAAAGACCTCAGTGAAAGAGCTTTGTATACTGTGAATTACAAATCTATATAATGCAGACTGCAATTAACTTATAGACAAATATATTTTTTTGCTTTAGTCAGATATCCTGCATAAAGAACCTGCAGTTATGACAGGCACTGATCTTCTGCTAACCACTGTCTCAGTGAAAGGAAGCAGTTTGGTTGTATAATTGTACCTGCAAAATCACCAGAGGCTATGTGCACATTTCTAAATATCTTTATCATTTAGTATTTCTCTCATAGCATTAAATGAATACTTTAAAGGAACGAGCATTCCTTTCTATTTATATGAAATATCCTCTAGATTCACATGAGTAATTTTCAGCTGTGTATAATGCTCCTGAAGTAACCTCTTCATTTCCATTGTTTTAGTGTGAAATCATTTCCTCAGGAGATAATTAGAGTTGCTTCATTTATTACATTAAATGATTAGCATGCACTTGAAATGATTCAGTATATTTTCCTTTATTGCTGATGACTCTTAAATATGGGCCTACATTTTTAATGGATAAATTAAGGTTGTCTTGGCTCTCTGTGGCTGTGCTGTAGCAAAACAAGAGAGATTTTCTTTTCCAAACATAGGCCAGGCATGGTGTCTACTATACACTTAGACTAAAGAGCTCCTATTCAAATGAACATCCCACCTGGTCCAACAAAGAGCCCACTAACAGTTTGAAGGTAAAACAAGCCTTAAATGACAGCACTATGTCTGCTATTATGCAGTGGTGTGTAGGATAAATAACAAACTTAAAGTGTTTTAAGATCACAGTCCTACAAAGATTCTCAACTCAAGTGGATCTACGTTATCTGAACAAGTAAAATCCCTTCAAAAGTTAGGAGAATTATGCATTACCCCAATTTGAGAACATACACTTTATTACAGATTATTAAATCTACATAGAGAATTATGTAGATTCAAAAGTGTTACTGTATGTTAACTAAAAGCTGTTATCCATATGTTCCTGGTATTAAATAACTACAGGATAAATAGAATTGGAGCTATTAGTTATTAAAATGCAATACAATTCTACTCAACAGTAGGGACCACAGTTTCAAACTCATTTGCCTAAAGCAGAACAGCTAAACCCCTGAGATAGGCTCCTAAACAGTGACTAAGGCCTTGTCTACACTACAGGGGAAATTCGATCTAAGCTACGCAATTTGAGTTACATGAATAGCGCAACTCAAGTCAACCTAGCTTAGATCTACTTACCACAGGGTCCACACTAAACAATGTTGATGGGAGATGCTCTCCTGTCAACTCCTGCTACTCTTCTCAATCCGGGGGCGTACAGGAGTTGACGGGAGAGCAGGTCTTCACTAGACCTGTTAAACTGACCGCCAATGCATCAGTTGCTGCTTGGCGATCCCCCAGTAAGTGTAGACAAGCCCTTAGAGGCCTGATTTTTGGCCTGATCCTAAACAACTGAATTTAATGGGAATTTTACCATTGACTTCAGTAGGAGTAGATTGGAGGCCTTTGTGAGGTGCTAAGCATCGTCAACTCCCAATGAAGTTAAGAGGATTTAAAAGCACTCCACCCCTCTCAGGAATATTTCTTACATGCCCAAGTCAGCACTGAGGAGTCCAAGAGAGGTATTTCTTTGGGTTTAAGTAACCAATAATGTTCCTATGGAATCTACCTACAATAATATGTGTGAAATAACTGTCATTATTAAGAGACATATTCTCTGATGACTAACTATGATGTATACTCCTATCTCCATATATATTAACCTTTATTAAGGACCAAAGCCCTGACCCTGCATATCTTACACATGAAGTCTTATTAAATTTAAATGACAAGTGTTTTATATTTAAAAATAAAATATTTTAACAGATTTTAGTAATGACACCTGTAGACTTTTCATTCTCCAAGTCAGTTTTATGTGCATTTAGCCATCGATAAGCTAAAGCTCACAGAATAAATCTTCTGCACTAACAGAGAGTTCACAGAACTTGTTTGTGCCTTAATGGCTGCCTGATGGGGCAGGAAGGATTCAGATTCGGCATAGGGACGTTGATACAAACTTGTTATTTGCTATTAATAAAAGACCCCGATAAGCAATCCAAATAAAACAGGAATAGTAATAATATAGAATAAGAAAAAAAAGAGGTAATAAAAACAGTATTGAATGAACAACAGTCAATCCCCAATAAATCTGAAGAAGTAGGAAAATATGTTATACTGACTGTGCTTTGGATGAGCAAATTCATCTTCATAATGAAACTCACCATTAGTAATGGACAGCATGTCTCCATTTTTACTAGTATTTACCGGTAAAAATGTAGAAAATGTGTGTTCCTGCTGAACTGGATTCCTTCCAAAACATCACTTTTCTAGATATTTCTTTGAAGTCTAGAACAAATGAACGTAAGTAAAAGAAGTGTTCCCCCTTCCGGGTGTATGCTTTACTTGCATTAGCATTGATGAGACATTTGTATGCTGTGGTGGGACACCCGCTCCCTCAAAGTCCAATGTAATCATTCATGTGCTAATATGCACTGTAATTCCAATTTCATGAAGTACAATTTGGCCATATTTCAACTAGCTGACATCAATAATGGTGAACTTGTTCTTGATATCCTTACTGAGGCACAACTCTCAGAGAAGTTAGTATTTTTTCCCATTGAGTTCCATGGCTGGCCCTCCTTTTGCTGATGTGGAACCCGATTTTCAGCCTTCATGCCTGGAAAATGCCATTGACTCTACAACAAGGTAGCATGGCTTGTTCTCATTATTTTACCTTAAGAGACTCAAAAAAATATTTGGCTCAGTTCTTCAGGCCTTACCCTCGCAAAGCTCCCACTGATGCTCATGGGAGTCTTGATGTCAACTGGAATTATGCCTGAGTCAAGGACACAGGATTATGCCCATAGGCCACAATTCAGCAAAACACTTAAGCACAAATCAATTCCCATAGCTGAAAAGGGATGGACTTAAACATGTGTGTAAGTGCTTTGTTGTACTGGGGCCATAGACACTGATCCTGTTCCTACTGAAATAAATAAAAGGCAACCATCCCATTGACTTGAATGATACTGGAGCAGGACCATGATGACTAGGGATCAAACCCTGCTCACCTTTCTCACATCAAGTGTGGTCCCATTTACTGGCCCTATGACTAGGCATCACATATGCAATAGATACATTTTCCCTGAAAAACTTACTTGAGCAATATAAAAGCACACCATTAAATAAGAGAGCTACTCCAGGCATATTATACTAAAAGTGTGCCATAATGTTGTTTGTGTATGACAGGCATTTTCTGTGTAGGAATGCTGAAATTCTACACTGATGTCATTATAGCACTACCAAACGATGGAGACACTAATATATCGGGGTTTAAAATGACACTTGCTAAGTTTTAGAATGTTTTTAATAGAGTCAAAGCATATATTTTTAAAATAGATAAAGTTCTAACAATACTAATAGTAGTGGCGTGAAAGGTTACTATAGGTGAACTCCATCTCTCTCAAACATTTATTCCATTTAAGTAAAAATACCTGATAGAGAGCATTTCTATTATTCACAAGAAATCATGCAATATAATGGTTCCTAGCACTCCTTTTGTAATAGCTTATATAAATAGTTGGGGCTGCAATTCAGATTCCCACTTTGTTCAGACTTCACAGAAATATTTCTTACAATTGATCACACTTTTATTCTTTATTGTATTCTAAATAGCCTTTGATTTCTCAGAAAACCAAGCCTAAAAATTAAGTTTGCAGTAGTGAAAAGCACAGTACTTAAGCTCCCCCCCACACTCAAAATCCCCAAACTCAAAATACTTGCCCCCTCCCCACAAATGAGGAACAGAAACTACAGAAATGAAGGACAATTCTACATTATGACTCATTATTTAGAGAACTATTTTAAAGAATTATTTCTGGAGTCTAAATGGAGCAACATGGGTTTTCCCCCAGCCTAAAATCTAAAGTGATCGGATAGTAGATGGAATGCTAAGGTTGTGCTATTCTTTTATTTGTGACATTTTAAACAGACAACTTGAAGTTCCTCTGTTTTAGACCATATGTGTTCACATTACATTAAGAAAACCAATTACATAGGGAATCTTAAAAAAAAAATCACTCAGCTGCTTACCTGATTCTGTTTATGTTAAAAAAAAATTAAGGAAGAGGTAACAGATTTCTATTCATGTTGATGTGTGACAGCAATGGCAAATGGTAGTGCCTTCAGAACTTTTCTCAAACTACTTTAGCCTCTTTCTTCAAATCCATTACTCAACCATGTTTGGAATGAGAATAGGCTAAATCCTTAGCTGGTGTAAGTCAGCATAGCTCCACAGAAGTCAATAGCTCCAGTGTACCTGCTGATTTATCCCAGCTGAGGATATAAGCAGATATTTTTAACTTTAGATTGAAATATTGACAACTACCATGACTTGCTTATGGACTAAGTTTATATGTAAAGAGCAAACAAGTTCTTTCATATAAACAAAAGAACCGAATCACAAGAAAACCTACATTCAAATAACGAGAGGGTGGAGGAGAGGAATTCAGTTAAGGCTGCACTGTATTCTTAATCTATCCCTCATTCTGCCAAGGTTTTGCAGCACAGTAGGTAGCATGTGTAGTATTTTCACTTTATTATGAAGAAGTTAAAATTAACAAGAGTAAAGAATCAAAGAAATGCATGAGAGCTGACAGGCCAAAGTGTGTGTGCATGATGAAGATATATCACTCAATTATGTAAATACATATTTAAGGAACCTTTAAAAACACAAAATTTACCTGACTTTAAAGATACCTTTTGGAGCCCAGACACTTTAGTATGGACCTGTATAATTTTTAAAACATGTTATTTACCTGATAGACAAGACTCCTTTTGAGGTGAAAATATACAATATTTCCCTACAGGCTTTAAACAAATAGATAAAACACTTATTGGAAGATACTACTGCACACTGACTTAATATGATAAACATATTGTCTCAAACTGCAGCCTGGGACTGCTACAGTATTCCCAGCATTCATCTTAATACCACACCCATTTGCATTTTAATGGCCTTACACCATTTAATAGAGAAAATTGTATTTTTTTTTAAAATGAATGCCAAGAGACATTTGTAAACAGCAGCACAAATTGCTCCTGGGCTGTAATCCTGAGTGCCAAGTTTCACTCTGGTGTGAATACAGACAAGCATTAAAAGTCTGAAAAATGGGTTTCCTAATGGAAATACTGGCAGACCTTTAAACGCAACAGACTTAGCAGGTGCCACTTTAATAAAGATCTCATATTTGATCTTCTAGATTACACTTTGCTTTCTAATTCCAAATAATTAGTACAACAATACAACTGGAAATATTTTTCCCCGTATGTCATTTAAAAATGTACAAGGGATGTTATCCACCAGTTTGTAAGCCTTGAAGAGTATTTTCTTTAAAACACCAAAAATAAAAACAAATCCTTAAAAATATGGCAAACATATGCAGTTTCTTTATTGAACAAACAAAAATAGATTACACACATCCTTTCAAAATCAAAGACATTTGCTTTGTCTGAAGCAAGCAAAGACATCTGGGGGCTTGAATCTTATTACTTTGCAACACTATATTGTAAGTGCATCAGTAACCTTTTAGTTAACCAGATTATTTACAGTCAGACCCTTGTAAAAACTACACCTTGTGCTGTTGGCTTAGGGGAGTGAAGGAGACATCTAAAATGAAATATAAATGTGATATTTATTGTTACATTTACTATAGTGTAACCACATATCAAATGTGCTAAATTCACAGACATATAATAATACAATTGTAGCAAGATTGAAAATGTAATACTAAACTGGGAGACCCTTCTATCCCAGCTCCTGTGGTAGTTCATCCTAGCAAATGTTCTCCCTGCTTATTGGAATTCTTCTTTGTACATGTCGTTAAATACAAGTGCTACTTCCCCCTGAAAGTTCTGCTAATAGTATGTAAATCTTAAAGATTTACAAACAAAACCTTAATAAAATAATAAAAATAAATAATAAAATAATAATAAAAAAACAACCAACCAAACCCCAGCCAACCCTCCTCTCACCCTTCCCTTATTTGTGCATGTACCACCAAAGCAAAACATCTTCTTCTACTTGCTTGCCTCTGTGAGGGGGAAGGAAAAAAAAAAAAAAAGCTCTCCATTAATATGAGCGTGGCAGAGGGGAGGAAGCCTGGTTTAGTTGTTGATATTAATATGAAAAATGCAGATTGGTCTTTGTAAGTAGTTTGATGCTGACGTAAATTAGTTTATTTTTTCACCTGTTATCCCTGGTTGCTATGCTAAAAATGCAGATGGAATGCATATTGGCAGTGTCTGTTTATAGCTCCTTCCTTACACTGGTGTGGTCTGGGTGTCTAGGCTTTTCTTTTCATAAGTACTACATTCAGAATGAGAAAAAAAGAGGTTCAAGAAGTCACTGCATCTGCAGTATGTTTGGAAGGTGGAGCAAGAGTGCTCAAGATTACACCATATTTGCTTTTGGTTAACCAAATAATAGCAAACATCAACTAGAGAAACAGCCTTCAAGTTGTACCTGGCTTTCTTAGACTGAAAAAACAAAATCCACTTCACTGTGTATGCTTTCTAATATACTTTAACTACTTCTCCAATATATACTCATCTCACACAACAGGATTGTGCCTCTGTCAAAATGCAAGTGGTGTGTATAACCAGATACAGTAACTTTCTGTAACAAAACAAACTGGGCCAAAATCAGCAGCTGTAATTCTACTGCTGCCAATGGATGAAGCTGGCCCTATTGAATTAAGAATATTTCATCATTTTCCTGACTTCAATTAAAATAATGAACAAAATAAATATTGTTAGAAAAAATAGGTAGCCTGTTTATGGATGCTTTTATTTTCCCTACTCTGAAAGCGCTTGCAAAATAAAAAGTTGTATACAATGAAAGCTAATTCACTGGAGTGATTCCAAAATTCTAGAATGCATTATTTTTGAGGTCAGCAGCTAATTTCTGCTCTCTGTTACCCTGGTGTAAATCTGGAGTCACTCCAACAACTTCAGGGGTGTGACTGCAGATTTGCACCAGGGTAACAGAGAGCAGGATTTAGCTCTTGGAGTAAAGGCTTTAAAAAACAACCCCAGAAAGTAACAGTAACTGTAGTATTCTTTCTAGTGACACAGCTTAAATTAATTCATAGCTACATGTTTTCAACCATTTAAAATAGTAGAAGCTCAGTTTTGAGCTGTGTTGGTAAATTAACTTACTGGGAGGAAAAAAACAAAAATAGGGAACAACAGAACAATGTCTGCTGATTCTTCTTAGACAAGAGAAATTGTGGTTGCTTTCTTGACAGTTGAGACTGCAGGATCTGGAAAATGATTTTTATATAGATTTTAGAGATTTTCTCCCAATTATGTTTCTTTGTAAAGAATACTTTCATAATACTTAAAAGTGGTATCCTTTATTACAACTCTTATTACAGGAAAATCGATGAAAGCCTGAGTGGTGGGTGTATTATTGTGACACAAACTATTTGTAAATATTGTTCACAGCTTTCTTAGCATATTTTAGCAAGGCAACAATTCAGCAAAGTATAATTTATCACACGATATATACTCTATGTTTCAAATCCAATAACACCGGAAAGAGAAATCAAGACAGGAAGCCATCTATGTATAGGTCTTGCTTTCAAGTAAAGCATTTCAACTTCTGGGTGTAGAGGGTTTGGAGGAGATTATATTGCAATCATAAAACTCGGAATGATAGGCAGGAAGCCATCTTTACATTACTTTCAGTGCCCAGTGTAATCCAAAGGATGCCTGGTTGAAGGTATTTCTCTGAGCTCTATTGGCCTTGCTTCCCCTTGTTTTTTATGCTCAAGCAAGCTCCTCTGATTGCAGCATTGGAGCCACAACATCGGTGCTTTCATCATCATTTCATTCCAGATATGAAAACAATGCATTCTTTTCGTAAGTCAGATTACATCCAGGAAGGGCTTTCTTTAAAATTCACCTAATGGGAGTTTAAAATATATATTTTTAAAAATTACCAGTTTACACCACTCAGCTTTAAAAATAAATGTATCTTTTTAGAAAAGGAAGAGATCATACAATGCATTTTTTGGAAAAAAAATGTTTAGTTTCAGGTCCCAATTTATAGTAAACTCAAAAAAAAAACAAAAAACATTTTAACATTGCCTGTATTCTCTTCCATCACAATCTTCAGTTTTGTAATAAGACAATGATCTTTAATGTTATAATGATAGCTTGATCTGTACTTCACTTAATATTAAATAGTTGATTTGACCAATTGGCCTACTGGTCATCACTGCTTTAAAACCTGTGCCCACAAGCCCCAAACACTGGTCACTTTATATGTGTAATCAAACCTTTACTTTCATAATATATCAGCAAAGGTTAATATTGAGAAACGGACTCTAGAGAACAGAGTTCACATAATATATGAACATTACATAAACATGGATAAACATTACACCTTTCATTTGAGATTATATTAGAGAGGAGTCTGCTTCAAAATTCTCAATCTAAAACCACTTATATTTTGGGAATGTTCAAAGTATGTATCCAACCATGAATTTTGCCAGTTGCCATTTCCTTATATTAGGCAACTATAAAACCTAGATCCAACAAAATCCCTTAACTTTGGGCTGTCTGAAGTCCAGGTCTGAGTTCTCTGATTTGATCCTGTTCCTAGATTTCTTTCTAGCAAACTTTTTCTACAAAATGTATGCCTTATTGCCTTTGCCAGAATGTATGCCTGCGTTCCTTAATTAAAGCAAAATACTCATTGAAATCAAAGGTGTTTTTGCCTAAAGATGAAGATCAGGCTTCAGCCCCTTGTCAACAGAATGCTGTATGCTTGTCTGCTATCTTTGTGAATTTACAATAATCATTTAAAGATAGGGTGCTTTTTGAAAATAAAAGGTAACTAGCTGAAGTTTGGGTTATGGACAATTTTTAAAAATCTGAAACCTAAACCAACTTTGTAATATTAATAAAATATGAATTTGTGGAATGTTTTACATTTCTGATTATCAGGAGAAGAAACAAGCCAAACCAGATGAGCAGAAGCATCCGAATTGACTGTTCAGTGGTGAGAGGAATTTAGCTCAGCTCATTATGATGTTAAAATTAAGGCCAAGTCCTGCTGCCACTGAAGTCAATTAAGCTGTGATCTTTCATCATTGCATCACAATCACAAAATAGTTTGCCTTTCTTTCTACTATTAAGAAAAAATCTTGATTCACCATAATTATATAGATACAATGCCAAACATTTTACTAGCCCTTTTTTTCCAAATAAAAATTTATAATTTTACAATGTTCTCATTTCTGACAGACATCTCAAAACATACAGCAAATAAGTAGTAACATTTGCATGCAGAAGCTTGTATGCAACTTATATAGCACGTTAAATTTGGTGACAGTATAGAAGGGAATGATTGAAGAAATTACTTTACATGAGACCCCTGTTACATTCACTTTGAAGCACTGAAGCCCCGATATATTGCTAAACTGATTTTTTAAAATAGTAATATGCAAATGTACTAAAATGAGCAAACTATTTATTTTTATTCCTTCAGTTGATTCCAATACATTAATTATTGTGGGTGAAAACTCCCACTAGGAAAAGATGCTCAACTTTTTTTATTATGGTTACTAAATCCAGATAAGTTTCACATGCTGATGATTTACCAGTGCTTCAGTTTACCTCTCAGTTTTACACATCCGAATAAAAAGGACAGCAGGAATACTACTATTAGAAATTGTGCCACCTTTAAATAGCAAGTAAACTGACTCGACTTACTAAAATGGGAACTAAAAATATCTTTAGGGAAATTCTGCTCTTAAACATAGCAATGCAGCAAAACACATATATTTAAATAACTGTTTTGAATTAACAAATTTCATAATTACAGATTATCAATCTGTGTAATCACATCTTCCCTTGGATGAAATAAGCATATATGAAGAGAGATCAGCTGTAGAGTGAACATTCTAAACCAAATGTTGTTTTAGGTCACATAGCTGAGTAGAACACAAATCAATCATTTAATATGTACTATGTGCTTTCTGTGCCTCTATATGTGCACCTAAATGTGGAAGCTGCAGATTGTAAAGAAAGGGCAACAGAGAATTTAAAATATTCCACCTTAGTTCTAACGTTTTTTTAAAAAAAGCATGGTAGGAAAATTATTAGCAGAAGTAAACTTGGATTTTATGAAGTATAAAAAGTAAAGGGCATGCTAACTTAATTTTCATCCTAAACTTAACAGACATCCTACATGGCAACAGTATTAAAGCAAAAAGGGGGGATACATTTTCCTATTCGATAATAAGCTATGAAAGTTGCACGGGGTAGAGTCTCTAGGAAATCTACTCTTTCTTTGAAAAAATGTCATTGGTGAGATAGGAGATTGACACCACAATGAGCAAAATATAGTGAGGGCTGATACGCATTGTCAGCTAGAATTTGGGTTAAGACACTGACTTTTGTCTGCATGGTGTCTACCTCCCAAAGAAGATGGAAGATGCAAAATTGCAAGTTTCCTTTCTCTGGTTAATGTGGTCTATACAAGTGAATAATGTATAAGAAGATGTTCCCCTGATAATGTCACAATTATTCATTGTACAGCCATAAACTCAAATATTCACATTAACAGCTAGGTATTATTTTTCTTCTCTGAAATTAAGTGAGTGGCATCAGTGGTCATAAATGAGAGCATTCATCAAAGGCGAAGGCCATGGCAGAGGATTAAGCGAATGCTGATGAAGTATCCAGATTCCCATAACTTGGAATGGGGCTGCATTCAGCATTCCTTTATTATCCATCTGCCACATAACAAAAAGTCTCATATATTTAATGCAGGTTTGCCCTAGGCCACGTAATAGGATTAGGAATAATTTCTACAAATTTACAAAAACAAATCACATGGGAAGGCTTAGAATTTGCTAATAATTTCTCCATAGCTGGGAGATCAAAGGGATGTAAGAGTCCAGAGCCAGGCGGTAGTTTGACCCTGGCCAAGCTTTTTTAATGAAAGGGTTAATCTTCTCAGAGGTGACCATAGAGGAGCAAATAGTGTGACCAAAGGCAGATTCAGGTCTCCAAAAATAGGAAGAAAATAATCTGGGAAGTATGACAGCAAGAAACCATTTACAGACTAACAGTACATTTTCTGGCTGGAAAAATAAAACAACAAACAAAACAGCAAACCTCAATGAAATGTGTGTTTAAACAAAGGGTGGGGGTTGCAGGGAATGAACTCACAGAGGATCAAAAAGACTGCTTGCTTCATTCTAAGTAGCAGAAAGTATTCTGCAAATCTTCAATCTGAAAAAGTCTCTATTGTCTTCAGGTAAGATCTGTCTTCTCCAAATGTGTGATCGTTCTCCGTTTTCCTGCTTGTTTTTGTTTTTTAAGAAGAGCTGATATGCAAACACACCCTGCTATACAGGTGAGTTTCTTGTGGAATTTTAACAAGTTGCCTGCTGCAGCTTTTTAAGCAATGCCTTTGGGCTGCTGCATCTAATAGTCAGATTTTGTCCTCTATAGGCACTGAAGGCAATTCTGTGCCTCAAATCTAATAAAGCAGCCACAGAAGAGGAGACAGGAGGAGATGGAAAAGAAACCAAGGTTTATTTCAGCAACTATTAATTGTATGTTTTATTTTCATCTTCCTTTTAACTATTATTTTGAATCTACCCTCTTCTATTATTAAATTGCAGAGGTGGCAAGTTAACTACAGCCAGATGCCTGAGCCATCTACTTTAATTTTGCTTCATTAGTGGGTTTAATGACATTTGGAAAGTACAGCACACTAAAATGCTACCTTTCTTCTTCTAACAGCAATCATGTGATCAATTCTGCTGCTTGGTTTCTGACCTGTTGTAACAAGTCTAAACACAATGCTCCATTCCAGTGGTCGTCTTTACCTATCAAGCTGCTGATCAAACAGAGGATTAAATATTCTGATTACAAGTAAGGTGGTGAATAATTTAGTACAGCTGCACAAAAGCGCTTGCCAGACATCCAAACCTGGGTAAAGATCCTATTTGTAATGCTCATTTCCTCTGGAGAACATTTTAAACCAAAAGTCTAGTTCAAGCCTGAGATAAACTAAATCTGAATTAACATATTTGTCCCACCATACACTGCAAGTAAAAAAACAAACCAACAAAAACTCAAAGCAAACACACACAAAAAACACCTCACACAAGAAAATATAAGCATTTCCTCCCAGAATGCCATAGTTTGAAAAATGACCTCCAAATGTATTTTTTACACACAATCCTATGCACATTCAAGGGACAGTGGTCACTATTCTGTGTTTGTTCTGCCACCTGTAGCACCATGCCCAAACGTAACACCTCAGCAGGAAGAACTGACTTTCAATTTTGTTTTCTAATTTGTGTGTCCGAATACAGTGGTTGTGAAAATGCCCCACTGACAACTCTGCTGAAAGAAGCCGTCTGTTTATTTAGTGCACTGCATCCTACTCTTACAGTGCATCAAACCCTGTCCTGGAGAAACCACCACCTCTAGATATTGCAGTGTATGTCTGCTCATTTCAGTATGATCTCTCTGATTGCCCAGAAGGTTACCAAATAATGCCCAAAGCTGTAATGTATTCTGTGCATGTGTGTGAAATATACAGTTGATTGCCAGTGGATACTAAGCTGAGATCACCACATTCAGTTCACATAGGTCACCATACAGCTATCAGACAGTGATAACTTACCATCTCTACCAATCTGGACTGAATTTAAACTGGTAATTTAGAGCCGAGAGGCTCTAAATCCCATTAGCCAATCCCTTCAGTGAGCCATCCTTTCAGTATTCTGTTTAACATGTATACATATTGGTACATCTTAAGTCTTACACATTCTGAATGATTCCATTCAGAATGTGAGATCTAAGGTAACTTTAAAAAAAAAAATACAAAATGCAGCTCCTCACCTTGAAAAGAGAAAATTGTTTTAAAATCTCTTTCAGTGGGTAGGAAAGGAGTGGTCCTGTAAATAAACTTGGTATAGGGTCTGATGGTTTATGCTTTGTGGTATCAGTCTGTGATGGTCATAGCAAAAAACAGCATCCATTATCATCCACCAAAAGATGGATACTGCAGATGCTCACATAACCTATGAACATATTCTTGTTAGTGCATCTGATATCACAAGACAGTTTAGAGAGTCCTACATGGGTCAGAGAGGAGAAAAGTTTTACATTAGAACCTCAGAGTTACGAACCCCAGAGTTACAAACTGGCCAGTCAACCACACACCTCATTTGGAACTGGAAGTATACAATCAGACAGCAGACACACACACACACACAAAAGCAAATGCTGTACTGTATTGTGTTAAATGTAAAACACTAAAAAAATAAAGGGAAAGTTTAAAAATATTTGGCAAAGTAAGGAAACTATTTCTGTGCTTGTTTCATTTAAATTAAGAGGGTTAAAAGCAACATTTTTCTTCTGCATAGTAAAGTTTCAAAGCTGTATTAAGTCAATGTTCAGTTGTAAACTTTTGAAAGACCATAACATTTTGTTCAGAGTTACGAACATTTCAGAGTTACAAACAACCTCTATTCCCGAGGTGTTTGTAACTCTGAGCTTCTATCGTAGTAAGTTTTAGCTTTAGGCTTTTGTTTTAAACATAAACACCAATAAAAACTTATCTGACCTCCAGGCTGAATTAAAAAGTAGAGGCATTATTAAGGTGCAGTTTGACCGTGAAAAGTGACCCATATGCAAAAATGGCACTTCCATACTCAACAGATATGTTAGTGTGAGTGTTTGACATCCAATCTGCTGACTTTAGGAGCTAAAATAAATTTTACTGCTTTTTACTCCTGTTAGCATTGTAAACGGAACACAGCAAACAGAAAGTGAGCTGAATTCTACTCCTCCTTTTGCATTCTGAGGCTTTTCTAGGAGATTTCAATCAGTTAAATATTTGGAGACCCTTTGAAGGCAATTATATTGTAGAGGTATCAATGAAGGCATCTTTTGAGGATGGGTATTGCACAGGTGTGATGGAGGATATACTTTGGACTGCAGACCTTTCCATTACTGCTAATGATGCACAAGAAGGAAAGAACCTAGCTTGACTTCAAAGAAGCCAGGTTGAGTTGGGAAGGTGGGCAATGTAAAAAAAACTAATTGTGAACTGAGCACATTTTGGGGAACAGAGTTATAATAAATGTGGAACCTCATGATATCCTTTGTATAGTCATTTTTTCAGAGTAAATTGCATTTTAACATCATTGATATACAAGAAACAGCATCTGAGTGTTTGAAATGGAGGAATGTAAACATGAGGGAAAGTTTAAACCACAAAGTTCGGATCCTTATTGGGTTCAAAATCTTTCTAAATTTCAGGAGTGGTCAGAACATCTGGTTCCAGTCTACACAGTGTGTGTTTTAAATTTACAGATTCAAAAGTAAATAACTTTTTGCTGGAAAGTCGACTTCATAGTCGTAGTTACAAAATACCTTCAAATCCCACAACCTCATGCTTCTGCTTATTTTTACTATCCTTAAGGTCAGTATCTATCTGTGTGTCTTTCTTTAAGCCATTATCACAATGCCACTCAAAATAACAGATGAGACCCATTCATCAGCTGGCTGATACTTTGCTGTTACATTGTACTATATGTTCAGAAGCAAAGTTGTATAACAGTGCATAGGTGTCTATTATGCTTTATCCTGAATTCAGAACACTGAATGACCTACACCATAGACCATGGGCTCAACTGTGTTCAGACGAATACTATATCTCCCAGCAAATGGCTTCACACTACAATGGATGTAATTATTTAGTGGAATCTCTGATCAATGTGTGTCCTGTATAGCTCCATCCAGAGATGAGGCTTGAATCAGGACAGCTGTAGTCTAAAAGCAGCAGCTGTCTACAATACCTGGTGAACTGAAGGGAGCAATCTGCATCCAAGTCAGGAGTTCAACCACACTTATCTCAGTTAGTGAAATGAACTCCTCTGAGCTTGATTTGCTTCACTGGATTCTGCTAAATTTAGGCAAGGGACACAGAGAAATCTGAATAAGACCTCAAACAACAGGAAGGAATGGCTTAGTTATCCTCTCTCCCCCAAATTCAGACACCAGCTGGCTATGCTGTCTTTCCCTTCCCTCAAAGTGGGGAGTAACATAATCAGAACAGTTCTTATAAATGACTACTTAAAGGAGCACTCTACCAATAAGGAGGGGAGCGTAAGTAATGTTTTGTTGCTTTAAAGTGATATTTTCCTCCCATCCTGGGACTGCAAGTGAGAGCTGATGCCATAGTTATGACCAAACCGGTTCTACAGCTAACACTTGGAGACAAGAATTCAAAAAACCTGCTCTCTTCTCTGAGTCTTCTGAGATCACACCAAGTCCAGTCTGTTGCAATATAATACTTCCTTCTCACCCACTTCCTTGTAAAAGCTGAGTGAGATTCTGTCACTAACAGCAAAATAAACATCACCATCTGTTGGCTAAACCACATTATAACCTACCTCACGGACAGAACAAGGGCAGGGAGAGTAAAATAATGGGAAACAAAATCAATTAGACCAAAAGGCTTCAGAAACATCTTTGAAAAAGACTGATGTGAACAACAGCAGAAGAATATTGTAGGAGCTGCTTACAACTGAAATGCGGGGTTCAACACAACACATTTGAGCTTTGGTCAGGCATCTAAACCCTGTAACAATAGAAAAACAAAAGGGCACTAGTTTATTTTACCAACTTCATATAAAGCCATTCCCAGCACACAAGTTGAGCATGCCAATACCCATACATGTATAACAAATAGGGGACTAGATGGCTTAGAGTATTGTTAACAGGGTAAAAGAACCTTTTGTCTCTAGATCACCAAGTCAAATCCAGCACAGGACTGTAGTGACTGAAAGTCATTAAGATTTGGCAGATATTCAGTGGCCATAATTGCATAAGCTGTTAGTTTCAGGCCATGGGCTATTGGATAGCAGTCTGCAGAACAAAAATCACTACCACAACTTGCCAAATAGGCATGAAAACTACCTTCTGATCCATAATAGGGTCTGTTTAGGCGATACTTGAGACAAATTATTAGATCAGTTTGGGGGAAGCTTGTATTGTCCCTGTCTATTCCCCACTTGTTCTTTGGACCGAGAACTTCAGCTTCTCAGTCTGACACCAATCATGATCTTGAATATACTTTGAAAGTTAACCCCCCCTAAAAAAAGATATTAGAAAAATAATTTCTTGAGTAAAATAATTGCTATCCAAGGCATTAAAGCTTACCTCTGGACATGATGCTACTGATTACTCCCCACACTACTACGACTTCACAGTGCCTAACTGCACTTGCCTTCTGAGACAGTTCATGTGTTTGTCCCTTCAGTTACAAAGAGTTAAAATGTGAAGTGGCAATATGAAAAATAACATATACTGCTAATCACTTTGTTTGTCTATAATGAAAAGTTAATAGCTATAATGAAGTTGATTATATTCATATTATTCTTTAGAGGGGTTAGGGTTGAATTCATCCTTCAGATACCTGTACAATTTTATCTACAATTTTCCCTTCATCACTAATTTTATAATTATATCATATTAAATTTGTATGGCATGATTTCTCCTTTATAAACTCATGCAGCTCATGATTCCTGCTTTCCCCAGTAAAATGTTTCAGACATCATCTTTTTATTGATAGCAACCAAGATTTTCACATATGTCTAGTCATTTGGGTGCCTTAAAGGATATGCAGTCTACACTGCAGGAGGAGTGATTCCCAGTTCAAGTAGACAGACTCGTGCTAGCTCAAGATGAGCTAGCACGCTGAAAACAACAGTGTGGACTTTAAGGCACAAACTAACCACCCAAGCCCCTGGGTCCAAGCTGTGGTGACTAGCCTGTGCCTACAATGTCCACGCTGCTATTTTAAGCATGCTAGCTCAAGCTGAGCTAGTGCGAATCTGTCTATCTGCACTGGGAATCTCATCACTCACCTGCAGTGTGGACATGCCCAAGGAGATCTGATTTGCAGGAAGGCTAAGCACCAGCCCTCTCAAAATCTGGTCCTATTAGCATGTCTCACATCTTGACCACTCAAAAATAGAGGCAGCCAAAATCTCTAGTTACTTTTTGAAAATCTTGGCTGATGTCATTTAGATAACATGAAGAAGAGCGAACTTGAAGCATTTGTGTATGCTTTTTCATGCTGAGTCTCACTACTCTCACATCCTGCCACTAATAGCTAACACCCTATGTAAACCGTGAACTGTTCATCCCTCACCAAAAGTAATGTGATACGCTCCTCTGTGTAAGATGCACAACCCTCTCCTCCCCCACCCGTCTCCATAAACACAGAGTGTCTCATTGCACTGCCCTGCATTCTCCTGCTCTGTGCTTGGGAAGAGGGCTAGAGGCTGTAAATGGCAAGTCAGATGGAACAGGCATGGGCAGTGAATAAACTGTTCCATAAACGGTAAAAGTAGATGTTTTGAAAAGTTGGATGCTTGTGTTAGACTAGCCCATGGGTAGGCCTGCCTCATCTGACTGGCACTTAAGGCAGGAGACAGCACAGGCTGACACCATACTTGACAAGACTGCAGGGGTTTTATTTGGCAAGTCTTCTTGAGAAACAAATTTTTTTAAAGGTACAGTATAAAATATATTTACTGTGGTCAGTGTGTGCCAACAAGATTTGTCTCTCCACTTGTGTTTGTGGGTCACTGTGTTCTCCTCCCATACCTCCAGGGCAGTGATGCAGCACATGGCCTTCTTACAAGCCCATCCTGTTTTTCTCTGTCACCTTGCAAATTCCACTATGGAGGAGCAGCTGTTAGTGTTTAGTGACCTTCTGCATCAGGGAGAATTTAGAATCCCTTTCCTCGTGGTCTGGCAGCAGGGTCTCCTAGTTAAAGTAGGGTGTTGTCAGTCAGGAAACCTAGATGCTATTTCTCAGTTTGCTAATGGATCACTTAGCCTTTCTATGCCTCAGTTTCTTTGCTGTAAAATGAGGATAATACTTAGCAATTCCCCTGTGAAAAAACACTCTCTTCAGTGTATGACTATAATCGAGAAAGGACAGACAACTGTCATGCAGCAATCGTGGCCCAACCCTGACTTCCATCACCACCTTCAAAATCTGTCAAGGAGCCTGTGGCTCAAGGACTGGACAGCTCAGTCACCAAAGGATCCATAAAAAGTAAAACTTGTGAAAGAGATCATCCTCGACCTTGAGGGATCGCCAACACACATAATCTAGAGCAGTAGAAAGAAGCAACAGTTGCAGTTTTTGTTGTCTCCATAGTAAATGCGCACACATGGCAACACTATGATAAGCCAGTTAACAAGCGCAACTATATTTTTGTGGAAAAAAAAAAAACCACTCATCTAGAATTCATGTTATAAACAGAAAAAAAAAGTTGCCCCTTTTCTAGTTCAGACAGTGTTGCCAACTCTTTCAATACTTGGTGCATATTTTTAATCCCAGATCCTGGAGTCATATGGTTATATGAGACTCTCAGCATTAATTTTTTTTCAAGTACATGTCTAGTCGCCATGATTGAAAGGCTTAGAAATGTGACCTTACAGTTTTGTAAACAAGAAGGTAAATAAAAAGAACCTCAAATGAATTACATTTTTAAAACCTCATGATTTAAAAAGCCAAGCCTGTGATTTTTGGCGTGTGATTTGTGAATTTTGGCCACTTGGGATTGGCAATACTGAAAGAAACAGATTAGTCTTGCACTGTTTTGAGTCCACATCCAAATATGCCAGTGTGCTGCCACTGCCACTGCCACTACTTGTTGGTAATGAGCATCACATTTTACCTACCAGAAACAAGTAGAAACTGCATATTGTAACATAAGGTGTATCAGAATGAATGAGCTGAGACCCTATTCTTTTAAAATCCAACTATCCTCTAACACACCCTCAGGCAGCAGTGACTATTTCCCTTATAGCTGGATGCCATAGGGAGTACCTTACCTAAGAAAACTCTCTTTTACTTTTCTACTCCCCAGTCTTTCTCTAACAACATCCACCTGCAACGCACCTAGGGAAGCCCATTACCATACAAATGATGATGTATTGGGATTGCTCCCTCCCAGAGGAAACTCTAGCCCTTGCTTAGCAGCACAGAGTATGTCTACATTGCAGCTGGAAGTAAACCTCCCAGGGGGTTGGGAGGGATTGTATTCTGGTCACTAGCCCAATCCACCACCCATGCTATGGCAGCCACAGTGCTGTTTTAGACACTAGTTCAAGCAGGGCTAGTGCATGTACATCTACCTGAGCTGGAAATTACATTTCTCAGTTGCTTTGTAGACATCCCCATGGGTACATTTAAAAATCCCACCCTTATTGCATCCCTTTTTCTTATAGCAGGAAAGTATGCACTTTTGTCAGTGGGAGATCCATTCATGAAGGAAAACACAATACAGGAGCTGAAGTAACTGAGTCTCCTCTTCTGTCAAGCTATATCAGCTTCACATCAGAGTAAATCTGTGGAGTTACTTCTGATTAACACCTTATGTAAGAGAGAGATGATCTTAGATGAAGGAGGAGAATGGTGTTTAGTGATTAGAACATCAGGGGACTGGATCTCGGGGGCTGAGGTTCAATCCTCTGCTCTGCTACACCTTGGGAAAGTCATTTAGTCTGTGTGCCTCAATTCCCTACCTAAAATGGGGATAATATCACTTCCTACCTCAGCGGGGTAAAAATTCTGAGGTGCCCAGGTACTCCAGTAAAGAGGGCCATATAAGTACCATAGATAGATATGAGAGAAGAATTTCACCCTCAAATTGTAATACTGATTTAAAAAAAAAAAAGTTCTTTTGGGAATCTGCAGGAAACACTAGAACTCATATATTTTTTCACCACAAAAGAGGCTTGAGCATCACTATTTTAATTCTAATTTCTCGTGATACCAGGGCATTTTAGCTCCTCCAGTGGCTGCCAATAGCACCACAGCTTTTCCACAGGTGCCAGGAGGTATTTCAGCCACTGCAGCAGATTCCCATGTTTAATAATACATAACGTACCCCTATAAAGTCACCAGAACCCCTGAATAGAATTATAGACTTTATTATGTACAATTGAGGGTATATTAATCCTTATATTGAAAGATTTTTTTAGTGACTTGTCAGAAAGTTAGATAAATGATCAGAAATAGGCAAAGTAGGGATTAAACTAAATGTCTTTTAGAAGACCCAATGAAATGCTCTGTGCAAAATATGGGGATTTTTAGTTAAGAGAAGGGAATAAGGGATGTACATATTAATTTTTTGTGGCATAGCTCAGAGGCTGATTTCCTCAGTCAGATGACCAATCTGGGAACTGTGAACCCTTGGATAAACATCCCCTTGATCACACTAGTAGTTGTTTTAACCTACTCACCTGTTAATCCACCATGCATTTTCATGAGACTTATGGAATTTGTTTTATAAACAACGTTCAGTAGAAAGGTAACATTTTAAAAACGTGGTTTAGTTGAAATAAATCCTTAGATTAAGTGCATCTGAATATACACGAGATGGTGTCTGTGACATAGAAACAAAAGAAAAAAAAGACACTGTTCAATACAAATATTACAATCTAATTGAAATTATATTAAAAAATTAAATGACATTTTGTGAACTTGTTTAAAAGGGTCAGAAATGTGTTCGAGCTGTACAAGATTAACCTTTGCTCATTTGAGAAAACGCAGACTTCAACAGCAATCCGCTGCAGTGGTTGCACTTGCTAAAAGTTTAAAACAGTAATTTTTTCCCAAGAAAGGTCATCTTGAGCTAAAATGTCAAATAAATTATTTAGATTACTGAATTAGAAAAGTGAGGTTCTGACAGGCTGAATTTTTTATGCACATTAGCCACCGTCAGGGTCTCTATATGCTCTTTTTATTAAGTAAAGTGCACCCCCTCCTGCTTTATTAAAAATCTCTCAATTTAATCCAATATACTTCCTTTGATAGATACAATTGTATCTTAGCATCTAAATACTGGGTCTGATTTTGTCCTCACTAACACTGGTGTAAATAAGAAATGACTCTGCTGAAGCCAGAGGAGTTACACTGCTGTAAAACTGATATAAGTAAGAAGAGAATCTGGCCACCTGTGTGCAGTGGAACTCATGTGACCAAGACCCAATTGTACAGTCCTCATTCAGCCGTTACATCCCAGACTCTAACATTTGAGAGAAACGTTCAGAGAGGCAGGAATATTGTTAATGATGGCAGAATCCAAGTGTTGTAAGTGTCATGCAACCTTTTAGTTAGTTCTAATCTTTCTCTTATGTGTATGCAAGCACGCACATGCAGTTTTCATATTAAAAGATACTGCAGTTATAGGAAATGACTAGCATCTCCTGAAAGATTTAAATAATAGAAAAATATTAGATTCTCATCATTCAAGCTTGGTTCTTTCCTGGCTTTGTGTATCTATTTCTGGGCCCTTACCTGGTCATCCTCACCCCTCAGCTCCATCCTTCAAAGCTCTGTGTTTTTGGCTCAGTAGATTTGACCTTTATAGATTCACAAATTTTGAGGCCAGAAGTACCTTTACAATCACCTAGTCTGACCTCTGGCCATTGAACTGTAACCAGTAATTCCTGCATCAAGCCCAACAAGTTATGGTTGAATGGGAGCACACATTTTCAGAAGCCATCCAATCTGGATTTAAAGACTTCACATGGGAGAGGATCCAACACATCCCTCATCTGTTCCAAATGCTTAATGCCCTCCCTATTTAAAAATGGCATTTTATTTATCATGAACTTTGCTGAGTTCAGCTTCCAGACGTTGAATCTTGTTATGCATTTGGCTTGCTAGATTAGAACATAAGAATGGCCATACTGGGTCAGACCAAAGGTCCATCCAGCCCAGTATCCTGTTTACCGACAGTGACCAATACCAGGTGTCCCAGAGGGAGTGAACCTAACAGGTAATGATCAAGTAATCTCTCTGTTGCCATCCATCTCCACCCTCCGACAAACAGAGGCTAGGGACACCATTCCTTACCCATCCTGTCTAATAGCCATTAATGGACTTAACCTCCATGAATTTATCTAGTTGTCTTTTAAAACCTGTTATAGTCCTAGCCTTCACAACCTCCTCAGGCAAGGAGTTCCACAGGTTGATGGTGTGCTGTGTGAAGAACTTTCTTTTATTTGTTTTAAACCTGCTGCCCATTAATTTCATTTGGTGGCCCCTAGTTCTTATATTATGGGAACAAGTAAATAACTTGTCCTTATTCACTTTCTCCACACCACTCATGATTTTATACACCTCTATCATATCCCCCCTTAGTCTTCTCTTTTCCAAGTTGAAAAGTCCTAGCCTCTTTAATCTCTCCTCATATGGAACCCATTCCAAACCCCTAATCATTTTAGTTGCCCTTCTCTGAACCTTTCTTAATGCTAGTATATCTTTTTTTGAGATGGGGAGACCACATCTGTACGCAGTATTCAAGATGTGAGTGTACTTCGGATTTATATAATGGCAATAAGATATTCTCCATCTTATTCTCTATCCCTTTTTAAATGATTCCTAACATCCTGTTTGCTTTGTTGACCGCTTCTGCACATTGTGTAGACATCTTCAGAGAACTATCCACGATGACACCAAGATCTCTTTCCTGATTAGTTTTGTGAGATCTTTTTGAAGTTCTTCACAGTCTGCTTTGGTCTTAACTATCTTGAGCAGTTTAGTATCACCTGAAAACTTTGTCACCTCACTGTTTACCCTTTTCTCCAGATCATTTATGAATAAGTTGAATAGGATTGGTCCTAGGACTGACTCTTGGGGAACACCCTTCTCCATTCTGAAAATTTACCATTTATTCCAACCCTTTTTTCCCCTGTCTTTTAGCCAGTTCTCAATTCATGAAAGGATCTTTCCTCTTATCCCATGACAACTTAACTTAAATAAGAATCTTTGGTGAGGGACCTTGTCAAAAGCTTTCTGGAAATCTAAGTACACTATGTCCACTGGATCCCCCTTGTCCATATGTTTGTTGACCCCTTCAGAGAACTCTAACAGATTAGCAGGACATGATTTCCCTTTACAGAAACCATGTTGACTTTTGCCCAACAATTTATGTTCTTCTATGTGTCTGACAATTTTATTCTTTACTATTGTTTCAACTAATTTGCCTGGTACTGGCATTACACTTACCGGTCTGTAATTGCCGGTATCACCTCTAGAGCCCTTTTTAAATATTAGCATTACATTAGCTATCTTCCAGTCATTGGGTACAGAAGCTGATTTAAAGGATAGGTTACAAACCATAGTTAATAGTTCCGTAATTTCACATATGAGTTCTTCAGAACTCTTGGGTGAATGCCATCTGGTCCTGGTGCCTTGTTACTGTTAACTTTATCAATTAATTCCAAAACCTCCTCCAGTGACAATTCCTCAGATTTGTCACCTACATAGGATGGCTCAGGTTTGGGAATCTCCTTAACATCCTCAGCTGTGCAGACTGAAGCAAAGAATTCATTTAGTTTCTCCGCAATGACTTTATCATCTTTAAGTGCTCCTTCTGTATCTCGATCGTCCAGGGGCCCCACTGGTTGTTTAGCAGGCTTCCTGCTTCTGATATACTTAAAAAACATTTTATCATCACTTTTGGAGTGTTTGGCCAGCTGTTCTTCAAGCTCATTTTGGCTTTTCTTATTACATTTTTACACTTAATTTGGCAGTGTTTATGTGCCTTTACCTCATTATGATTTGACTTCCACTTTTTAAAAAATGCCTTTTTCTCTCTCCCTGCTTCTTTTATATGGTTGTTAAACCCTGGTGGCTCTTTTTTAGTTCTTTTACTGTGTTTCTTAATTTGGTGTATACATTTCAGTTGGGCCTCTATTGGTGTCTTTGGAAAGTGTCCATGCAGCATGCAGGGGTTTCGCTCTAGTCATTGTACCTTTTAATTTCTGTTTAACTAACCTCCTCATTTTTGCATAGTTCCCCTTTCTGAAATTAAATTAAGTGTTAGGCTGTTGAGGTGTTCTTCCCACCACAGGAATGTTAAATATTATTATATTATGGTCACTATTTCCAAGCGGTCCTGTTACAGTTACCTCTTGGACCAGATCCTGAGCTACACTTAGGACTAAATCAAGAATTGCCTCTCCCCTTGTGGGTTCCTGTACCAGCTGCTCCAAGAAGCAGTCATTTAAAGTATTGAGAAATTTTGTCTCTGCATTCTGTCCTGAGGTGACATGTACCCAGTCAATTTGGGGATAATTGAAATCCCGCACTATTACTGAGCTCTTTATTTTGATAGGCTCTCTAATCTCCCTTAGCATTTCATCATCACTATCACTGTTCTGATTAAGTGGTCGATAATAGACCCCTACTGTTACATTCTTATTAGAGCATGGAATTACTATTCAGAGAGATTCTACGGAACATGCGGATTCTATATTTTCTTTCACATATAGTGCCACTCTTCTCTCTTCCCCCCCCCACCCCCCCGGGCATGACCTGTTCTGTCCTTCCGATATATTTTGTACCCCGGAATGATTGTGTCCCATTGATTGTCCTCACTCCACCGGGTTTCTGTGATGCCTGTTATATCAATACCCTCCTTTAACATGAGGCACTCTAGTTCACCCATCTTATTATTTAGACTTTGAGCATTTGTGTACAAGCACTTTAAAAACTTGTCAGTGTTTATTTGTCTGCCCTTTTCTGATGGGTCAGATTCTTTTTTATGTGAATGTTTTTTTGTCTGGCCTGGCCCATACTTTATCCTCTTCCATCCTCTTCTCGTGACTAAAACCTAGAGAATCTCTAACAATAGATTCTCCTCTAAGAGAAGTCTCTGTCCAATCCACATGTTCCTCTGCAGCAATGGCTTTCCTCCATCTCTTAGTTTAAATACTGCTCTGCAACCTTTTTAATGTTAAGTGCCAGCAGTCTGGATCCACTTTGGTTTGAGAGTGAGATTGAGAGCACATATCAGTAATTTAAGTTAAGATACATTAAAGGGATGTTGTAATTATTCTCAAACCAAGCGTTATAAAGCCAGGAAATTCAGAGTTAAAATTAAACTTAAAAAGAAATGCAAACATGTTAGGGTATGGAAATGCACAGTTAGGGCACCTGAATAACACTGTAGCAGCACAATATTGGGAGAAAAAGTCTAATATGTCTTTAATTTATTTTGGGATCTCAAATGCTAACTGCATTTTCATATAACATGATTAGATTTCTTTCCAATTTAACCTTTACTCTGAACTTCCTGGGCTTATAAAGATTGGCTTTGGGATCATTACAACATGGATCATACATGGTTAGTTACATAGTACTTAATGTATCCTCCTTGAAAGAATGGAGGCCTTAGTCATGGAACCTGCTGGAGTTTGATGCTGTGTTTCTATGGACCCTCCGTATTTAAAATGTTATATTTAGTCAACTAAACCATCCTGTCCAGCAGACCTGTACTAAAACTCTCCATTTTATTTTTCCACACTACTGCTCATTCACCACGGGAGACGCTTCTCCCCCACATAAAATATTTCCAAAACTGGAATGAGCCTTGCTGTATCAGGCTTTGTTGTGTATTTTCCGTAAGACAGCACTCTGAATCAATGAGTGCCTACTCAAATGGGGCAAATTCAGCACCCAGCATGAATAGCCAGGCAGATGCTGGAGAGATGCATGGTGTAAGAGGGAAAAGAAGAGGCGAAATCCTCATCCTAGGTAAGAGCGTCCTTGTGGTGCTGCCCCACACAGTGGAAGCCAATCCTTTGGTCTTACCTCAGCCCTCCTTTTGCTCACCCAAGCCCTAACCGTCCCATGCAGGAATCCCTTGTATGCTCTTCCTTACACAGGGAGCACTAGCTGTGCAGCCTTGAGGACTTTGTGCACCAATGGAGAAAGGGCCAAGATTGGATCCATGTGACATGTAAGAGTTATATTGAAAGTTCTATTTTTTATAAGATATGGTTGGAAATAGTCATATAAAATCTCCCACACGTGGCCAGAACACAGAGAAAAAGCTGTCCTCAGAAACTCATCTCTTATGCACCTGAGATTTTTATATCTTTTCTTGAATATGCAACTTTGCTTATGCTGAGTGAGCTCCCTGCCGCGCCCCAAACCTCAGTCTGACCCATTTTTAACTTGCATACTTTCAGAGACACTTCGGCATTTGTGCATCAGTGAGAAGAGGGATTTAGTGAATAGGAAGACCATAGCCCTTACTCTTTGGTGGTTCCTTACTCAACAAGGTAATTCCCTAATAGTGCATGACAGTTTGAAGAATAGAATCCTAACTGTTGACATTTTTGTTGTCAAGCCAGGTATTAGGTTTTGATAAAGAAAAAAAAATTAAAAAAATAAAGGCGGCAAGCTTCACGACATTTAGTTTCTTTCTGCTCCATTACTGTGATGTCTACTAGTACCAGTTCCACTTACGGGTCCTTCAGCATTTCTGTTATAAATCCCCTTTTCTTGGTTGGAGCATAATATACCTTTGTCAGATCACAAAAGCTGAAGTTGTAATTTATGTTATACAGTGTCAAGACATTAAACAATCAGCTACCTTTTTAGGGTCTAAATCAAAGAACAATTTGATTAAAAAAAACCCACCATATTTGCAGAGGCTCTAGTCACATTAGATTGCAATGCCTGTAATGTAACACACACATCAAAAGGGGAACAAATGCCTTAGCCCTTACCATGGCTTGACTGCTTTGTGAATTAAACAAACAAAAATTAACCAGTATCTTAATTCCTAAAGAGCTATGGTAGGTTTGAAAATGAAGTACCAAAGATGCATGGTAGGACAGTAGCTAATCTTCCTAATATTTGTCCTAACTTTCTGGGACATACTGAAACCTTGTAAAGGCATTATAAACCTTGCTATATGGAGCTGTTTTCCCCTGATTTTCATTGTTTCATTTCTCAGCTTTTTCAAATTGCACTGATTTAAAATCTTTGCAAACAGGATGCTTGCTTTGCTCATTTAAATATTTTGGGGCCATTGGGATAGTCTTAAAATAAGTTTAGTTTTTTTACAGTAACAATATTGCCTTGAGTATATACCAGGCTGCAACTTTTGAGAAATTTCCCAACCCCTACATCTCATGTAACAAAATTTGCCAGAAGGATGCAGGATGCCTGCACTACTGATGAAAATAATTTCTGTGGCTCTTTCCACTGTAAAAAGTACAGAATACAGCTGGGCCAATTGAGTTTTGTAAATTAGGAGAACATCCAAGTCACAGTGCTTAGAGGCCCATGAATAAAATGTGCATTTTGCTCCACATACAAACAGCTAAATAGTGGTATGACCGTTTAGGTGACCATCATACCAGGATTTACTGCAAACAGAAAATTTGTCCAAAGTCTGCTCTCAGTTGCCTCTAAAGAGATCACACAGGCCAAATTATGCCATGGATACCGTTACAGAACACATGCTGAGTTCGATGCAAGTTGGGCATTTGTATCCAAAGGCACAATCTGGCTGGGAGAACTGAGTTTGACCAATTTAAGATAAGCTTGTACCGAAGTCACACATATCACCCTCAACTCACATTAACATTGAAAATAAAATCCATTCATCCATCCATAAAAACACACAAAGCCAATCAGCAAAGAGTGAAAGGGATCCCAAGAGTCTTTCTGGGCCTTCACTGAAATGAATGGAATCTCTGCAGGCTATCTGAGGCTCCTACTATATTTCTGCAACAGGCAGAAGATGTGAGAATGTACCAACTCTTCAAGGATAAGAAAGGGAAAACATGGCAGGAACAAAGTATTTACCATTTGGAATAGAGGGAAATGCAGCAAGCAGCAGGCAGTTACAAAATAGATATTTTAGAGCTGTAGCAGCTTAACAGTGCCATATTTAAAGGGCCATGCCCCAGATTGGCATGCTGGGTAAAAAAGTGTCTATAAAATGGCAACATTACATGGGAGAGGGTGTTTATAGACTGTTACAAAGGCATATGCTGCTTCTATGTATTGGATACACTACAGTTTATTATATCAGGTTATCTTAGATCAACAATAGAAAAGCAGCACCTTGTTTATGTGTGTCAAAATTCAGGCACTTCTGGAATACCAAGAGTACAAAGAATACACAAATGTAGGAAGGCATTGGGGTACTGGATCAAATGACATATCTACCTGAGGACATTTAAATTAAGGGGAATCCTCTGTTTATTTTGAGAGAGATACAGAGATGGGTTACAAATGGTTGTGTGAATAGGTTCAAAAACCTTAGCCCATGTCTGTGACCTTTTCAAGGTCAGGGACTAAGGTCAACAAACATAATGAGCTTCTAACCCAGGCAGTGTGCAGGTGGCTTTGATATTTCATGCAAATGTTTCACACAGCTCCAGTGAGCTCCTTCACCTGTGAGTGTACAGAAAATAAAAAAAGCTGGAGCTTTTGGGGCATCAGAAATGTTAAATATCTGGATTTTAAGCATAACTGTGTTGTATTTAATTGGTTCTTCAGATTTGCTCAATGAAACCAACACGTTTCTGTGAAAAACATGATAGTGAGTGCTGCCTCTATGGTGTTGTTCATTGCCATTCAAAGCATTTTAACACTGGCACATTATAAGTCCCAAAAAGGAAGTCATAGTGCCCTTTGAAATCTGCACTGAGATCCATCAAATCTTGCCCACATGCTGGTGCCCAGATGCATATTTCAGAGATTCTTTATCCTATAGGTTGTGTAGTCAAATTACCGATTGTGCTGTGTGAAGGATCAGCAGGGAAAAGAAGATGCCTGTTCAAGTTTTGATGAGAACTTTTAGTGCCAAACAACACACATTGTGCTGCCAATAAAAAAGCCACTTTCATGGAGATCTGCTGGGTGTCCTGATAGCCTATTATCAAAAACAAAGATTCCTAAAGAGGTCTAGGTTTAGTTTTCTGAGGATTTGGCATTGAATATCTTTTTGTAACAGTCAAAATTCTGTTTCAGAATAATTATACTGAAACCTATTGTGCATGGAATGGACATTATTTTAAGAGTGCTTCTATAATGCAGTTAGTAAAAAAGAAAGAAATGTCAAGTTATTTCAGAATATGGGGCTGCATCCTGTTTCTACATCCCCACCTCCACACATGGTATGGTTTTATTGGGTGGGGGTGGTGGGAAGGCCCCTTAGATAGTACAGAACTCTCTCTGTAGCAGCAGGGGGGAGGCTTCAGGGGCTTAGTAGGGAAAAGCCAGAGGAGGGGTGCAGGTGTGACCAATGGGTCCATTATTATAGGGTTCCACTGGTAAAAACATTCCTCTGTAGGAAGACTGCAGAATGGTAGCCACCACTACTGGCCACGGGCTATAGTAGTAGCTGCAGAGTATCTGTGCTTATTCTCAGAGATTAGTGTGTGTGTCTGTCTGCAAGCATAGAATTCTTTTCTTTAATCACCACAGAGATCCTCACACATAGTCTGCTTATATGGACTTTGCTCTGGGGATCAGAATTCGGCCCATATGTGTCTGTCTCAATTGTATATCTAGTTATATGCTTACCCTAGATAGATACGACATATCCCCTACACTTCTATAGGAAATGGTTAATACATTTCTAAAACAGACAAGTCCCTAATGCCCAGTTAGTTCTATAAACCTCTTACACAGCCTGGCTAGCATCTAACTTGAACAACGGATTTTGAGTTCTAGGTAATTCTTTTTTCTGAAGGCTAATTAAAATCAATTCCCTGGCATTTCTCTGCTATGGGGAAAGATGCTGCTGTTAGATGTTTCAGTCATTAGCAATATGGTACTGTTGGATTAAAAACAAATTTCCATATAACTCAGCAATGATTAGTGAGTCTGTGATAATCTAAGCAATTATTATGGAACAAAACCTGTCCTGACTCTATACCTAGATTATTTGTTGATGACATCTGAAAATGGGGATGACAAAAAGCAGTATTGTGGTTTTAATTTTAAACTGTGTTCATTTATTTTAGTTATGTAAATTTAATGCATCTGTGTATTTCACAGACTTGGATTCTGATTAGGTCTCTAACCATGGAGGATACAAACTATGAATGTTTGTATGTACAGAATAAAATAACTATGAATAAAAACTGTTATTTAGCACTTAAGTCGTGAGCTGAAATTCTGCTCTCACATACTCTGGTGTAAGTCCAAAGTCACTCGTTGGTTTCAGTAAAGAACTGAGAGGGTTGGATTCAGAGCCAGTCAAGTTGGTGGGGTGAAATCCTGGCTTTTCTGAGGTCAGAGGGAGCTTTACCATTGACTTCAATGAGGCTATATTTTCCCCTTGAGAGTCTTTCCATAGACTCCAATGGGCTTTGGATCAAGCTGTGAGTGGTGAGAGAACTTTTCACAAAATATCTGGGGGAGAACAGGAACTGTGTTCAATAACAGGCAACTCCCTATGGCTGAATACAGCTCAGCTGCAGTGCAGACACACACAGAGCAACAGCTTCTCTTCCCTTTATGTCACTTTCCACTGTGGGGTCTAAGTCTACGTGGCCTCTCAGCAGGTATTGTTATGGATTTCAATGTGAAGTCAAACCAGATACAAGGCTACAGTTAAAACCAGGTCTTAAGATTTCTGAATAAAACAATTACAAACATGATTTACAAGTTCAGGCCATGTGTCCATTAAATGTAAGTTTGAGTGAATTTTAACACAAACTCCATGCACATACAATGAAGTTAACCACTGAATTCCCTTTAATAGCAGAATGATAAAAGCAAAGTAAAATATCTATTGCAATATGTTAATACTCTTCTCCAGGCTCTGGACAATCCTTTTTTGCTGACTGACTCCTACATCTTGTGGCATCTGTACTTGCAAATACCAGGCTGCTCTGTAGCATTTTAATACAAGTCATATGTATTTTACATCAAATTACTTAAGCGTATGAAATACTTCACTGGAGGCATACCTGAGCCAAATCTATGGTTTTAACCTTTTTCTTTTTTTTTTTCCCCTCTGTTCAGAATATTTGGCTGTTAGGTCTCACTCTAGACTGATACATGTGGTCCTCATAAGCTAAGAGCCATTTCATATGTAATCATCTGAACAAATCCACTGAGTTATAAAATGTCTTCGCTACAGTGGCAGAATAGAGCTACTTTTCATTATGCAAATCAACCAGTTTGGGAATCACACTTTACTGGTTTCCCTCATAGCTGAAATAGGCCACTTTTCTGCCATGCATTGGATCAACATAGGCTTCTGCCCAGGAACTGATCATTCATCACACATTAGCACTGTAGCAGGGATGTGAAAATATGATTCGACCAAGAGATGGAAAAAATGCTACAGCTCCAAAATTGCAATTTTTTTATTTAAATACTGTGGGGTGGATTGTTTCCTCCAATGGAAAAATTCACAGGAGGGGAAATATGTTATAAATTCCATAACGTACCCTTTAAGGAATCTCCTGCAGGGAAGAGGGGCATGACTTGGAAATTTTGGGGGACATGCTCTAGAGACACCAGGGATATCAAATTGCAGGGTCACAGAGTCCAGGGAAATAGCTCAGGGAGATGACCCCTCTGCACACTACCTGGGATCCCCTCACCTCCTCAAGGAGCCATGCAGCCATAAAGTCTCCTTCCCATTCCTACGGCCTACCCCTGTTTCCACAAAAAAAGGCTTTAACTTCTGCTGAGGTTTCTGACTGGAAGTTAACCAGATTCTGAGGGATTATGGTCAGGGCTGGCCTTAGGATTTATGGTGCCCTAGGCAAGATTATTAAACTGGTGCCCCTGTGCCTGATCTGCTCTTAGCAACACAAACATAAGCTTATAGTATTGGAAAACTTGCCACATTCACATTATTAAAACCAGTTTAACTTAATTAAGCACACTGTAATGCTGATGGACTAGCACTAAAGAAGCAGCACTATAGAAAAAATTCTGATATGACAGAATGATGCAAATAATATATTTTTTTTAATTTATCAAAATTTTATTGGAAATTTATATGAAGAGGTATTGAAACAAAGATTTGTTTTTAATTAAAAGCAATCTTTCTGGCTTTTTTGGCTGCAAAATCAGTAATAATGTCATCATATGACAAAGACAAAGTCGTGTCTTGTTCGATCGCAAGAATAGCAAGACCAGTCAAGCGTTCCTGACTCATTGTAGAGCGGCGATAGTTTTTAATGAGCTTTAGTTTTGAGAAACTCCGTTCTCCTGATGCTTCTGTTACAGGAATTGTCAGTAGAATACGAGTAGCAATGTACATGTTAGGATATATGTCAATAAGTTTGCGGGTATGAATAAACTGTACAATGTCCATCACCGATTTTGCATGTGGCAACATTGATGACAGTGTACTCAATTCTTCATACAGTTCAAGTCCATTTAAATCAAAACTATCACCGTGCTTCAGGAGGCTCTCTAGATTCTTGCACTTTGTCATTAGTTGCTCTTGTTTTCCTATTTTGTTGAATTTAGTTATGTCATACAAAAATCCAAACTGTTCATGGTATACTTGCAAGGTATTAAACCTTTCATCAACAGCAGATACTGCTTTATCCATCACAACATTAAAAAATTCAACCTCAAATTTATTTTCTGGATTGTCTATGGGTATGATCTGCTGTACAGATTCTTCACAAAGAAGTGTCCCTGGCCTTTTTAACTCATATTAACTATGTATTTACTTTATGAAAGTTGGAGAAAACATTGTGAAAACGTAAAACATTGGCTGCCCAACTTCTGGGCTGGCAAAAGTTATACTGACTCACAGGGAAAAAAAAAAGCAGGAGAATCTTAGTACAACATATGGTCACTCTATATCAGGGGTCGGCAACCTTTCAGAAGTGGTGTGCCAAGTTCACTGTAATTTAAGGTTTCTCGTGCCAATAATACATTTTAATGTTTGTAGAAGGTTTCTCTCTATGTCTATATTATATAAATAAGCTATTGTTATTATCTGAAGTCTTGGCCACCGGTCCTGCTCAGGCCACTGCCAGCTGAGTAAATGAAACCCCAAACCGGCAGCAGGCTGGTGGCTGGAACCCTAGACAAGGATCCCAGGCCCTGCTCAGCCCGCTGCTGGTCTGGGGTTCTGACCACCAACTCCTGCCAGCCAGGATCCCAGCCGCCAACCCCCCCTCAGCCCGCTACCAGCCTGGGATTCTGCTCACCCAGGCTGGCAGGAGGCAGAGTGGGGCTGGCGGCTGAGCTCCTGACTGGCAAGGGGCCGGCAGCCGGAACCCCAGAGTAGCAGTAGGCTGAGTGCTGCTGGCACCCGAGACTGGCAGCAGACTGAGCCACTCAACCCCCCCACCAGCCCTGCTCAGCCCGCCACCAGCCGGCTCAGCCCGCCACCAGCCCGCTGCCGGCTGAGTGAATGGAACCCCAGGCTGACAGCAGGTTGAGTGGTTCAACTGGCCTGCTCAGCCCACTGCCAGCCTGGGATTCCTTGGGGGTCCCCAGGCCAGCAGCAGGTGCTGAGTGGGGCCGATGGCTGGTATCCCAGCTGGCAATAGGGCAGCAGCCGGAACCCCCGAGCAGTGATGGGCTGAGCTGCTCAGCCTGCTGCTGCATACCATCAAAAATCAGCTCACCTGCTACCTTTGACAGGTGTGCTGTAGGTTGCCGAACCCTGCTTTATATACTAGTAAGGAGATGAGCATATTACAGTTGTTACCAGCTTGGACCTGGTAAAGCTGCCACCACCCAAAAAATTAGAGTGTCTTGGGGCACTCTGGTCCCCCCAAAAACCTTCCCTGGGGATCCCAAGACCCAAATTCCTTGAGTCTCACAACAAAGGGTAATAAACCATTTCCCTTCCCCCTCCTCCCTCCAGGTGTTCCCTCCCTGGGTTCCTGGAGAGAGACACAGAAGCAAGCTCCGTGAATCTAAACAGAGGGACTCCACCCTCCTCGTTTCCAGTCCTGGAAACACAAGTACCGAGAGAGAGAGCCAAGCTCCCCCACCCCCCACCCCCCTCCTTCACCCAGAGGGAATGCAAAGTCAGGCTAGTAAATCTAACACACACAGATTTCCCCCTGACTTCTTCCTCCCACCAACTCCCTGGTGAGCTACAGACTCAATTCCCTGGAGTTCCTCACTAAAGAAAAACTCCAACAGGTCTTAAAAAGAAAGCTTTATGTAAAAAGAAAGAAAAATACATAAAAATGGTCTCTCTGTATTAAGGTGACAAATACAGGGTCAATTGCTTAGAAGAAATATGAATAAACAGCCTTATTCAAAAGAACCCAATTCAAAACACTCCAGCAACTACACACATGTAAATACAAAAGAAAAAAAATAATGACCCCTATTGTTTTATGATCTTTGTACTCACAACTTGGAAACAGAAGATTAGAAAGCAGGAGACAGAAAAATCCTTCCCATAGCCGAGAGGGACAGACACAAGACAAAAAACAAAGAACTTACACACAAACTTCCCTCCACCTAGATTTGAAAAAGTCTTGTTTCCTGATTGGTCCTCTGGTCAGGTGTTTCAGGTTACTCCTTTCCAGGTAAAAGAACATTAACCCTTAGCTATCTGGTTATGACAGCAAGGTATGCCACAAATATCTGTGTTCCAACGTGTGTGTACATGCATATAGATGGAAGATGTATATTTTTGGTAGGATGAAAGCATGAGTACATATAGACATATTATTGTGTGGAGAGAACATGTGTGAGAGTGCATTTGTGCGGATGTGTGTGTGTATATGTGTAACACTGACAGACCCCAGTTGTTGGTGGGTGGGATTGAACCTGGGGTCTCTGTATTTTAGTGCACGAGCTAAAAGCTAACTGGCCATTAGCTGAGGCTGTAGAGCAGTGTCTCGCTCTCTCTCATCTCAGTGCTACTAGACAGGACAGAACACCACACCCAGAAGGCATGGGGGTTACATACTTCCCCTAGCTGAGGAAGCACATCTTGAGCTTCAGAGACTTCCCAGTTGAAATCCTAGATGAGCCTCCACTTGTAGCACTGACAGACCCCAGTCATTCGCGGGTGGGATTGAACCTAGGGCCTACAGAACTTAAAAGCATGAGCCTTTACCACATGAGCTAAAAGCTAATTGGCTGTTTGAGTCTGCTCTGCAGCCTTAGCTATCTCAATCTCTCTCTCGTCTCAGTCCCACTAGATGGGACAGAACATCACACCCAGACGGTGTGTGAGTTACCTACACACATATTTGTGGTGTGTGCGTGCGTTTGGGGGTGACCCCAAACAAGGATTTTAAGTATGCTTATACGTGAGTGTTGGTGTATCTGTGAGAGGGAGTTTGTTCAGGTAGCTCTGTTATTGTGTGTGTGCTGTAGGTCAGGGGGATGAAAGCATTGTGCATATATATATATATATATATATATATATATATATATAT
Source organism: Gopherus flavomarginatus (assembly GCF_025201925.1). Classification (NCBI taxonomy): domain Eukaryota; kingdom Metazoa; phylum Chordata; order Testudines; family Testudinidae; genus Gopherus; species Gopherus flavomarginatus. The sequence goes on from NC_066621.1 coordinate 103,653,987, forward strand.
ATATATATATATATATATATATATATATATATATATATATATATATATATATATATATATATATATATATGCAATATTTGAGCAGACGGGTGTCTGAGAATGGGTATGTGTATGAGAAGCAAGCTGAAGGCTGGACTGGTGAGTGTCGGGAAAAGAGAAAAAAGAGAAGAGAGGTAGAGAAGGGAATAAGATAAACCACCACACATTAAGCAATAATAGAATTTTTCATATTTTGCCTTGTTAAGGTTTGTGAACCTCCAATGTATCACTTTGAAAAAGCTTCATTATTTTCTGCATTGACATTAATTAAGCTTTCAAAGGAATTAAGAGCCCAGTTAGCTAAAAGAAACATGGAGTTTATTTTTATTATTATTTTAAACAGTGACCTCACCTTGCCAGGAGTGATTTTTCAGAGCTTTCCTAGCTCTTAAGAGATTTTTCAGGGCTGGAAAAGTGGCTGTATTTTTTCGCCATGTATATTTCCTATGGAAACTGACTTTATAAGAGACCTGTCGTATTAAATAGCCTGCTGCACTGATTATTGCTACTGCTTTGAGTGGCACTTCCCACCCCTTCGATCATTACCAAAACACACTTTGCTGCTAATTTCCTGGAAGATTCAAATGCTCCTACTTCAAGGTCATCTCAAAGGATAGTTTAAAGAGCTTTTTCTGTAAAATATGTATATTTACAAGAGCACGCATAAATGGTCACCAGGGAAGATAAGCTATCAGAGAGTAAAGAGATGTCTATCCTTACGCAGTTCACACATCACTGAAGCAGATAAAATTGGTTTTGTACCCAGCCTATGAATACACTGTTAGGAACTCTGTCCTGAAAATTGATCTATATTACGGAGATAAAATTCAATGCATCTCTTTTCATAAATATCTAACTGCGGCGTCAAAATTCTACTGCTTTTGCCTGAATACTCATCTACTGTAGTTCCAGCAGGTAGTGGAGTGACTCACCAGTTTGCTTCACTCAGGTACACAAGCGTCACTGTAATAGGCTGCATCCAAACTTAATTAAAGCGTTAGCTTTAGTGCACAAAGACACAAGTCTACGTTTACAATTATTAAAGTCCGTTGCATGACTGACCAGAAATGTTAGATTAAGTCCGTGTTTAATTTTAATAACAAAGGCATCCAATATTCAGTCACTTGTCTACTTTCAAGCCACTCAATGGAGCTTCGTATTGCTGGCATTCCTTGCCATCTTGTGCACATTACAGCATGCTGTATTATTCAGTAAAACCAGACAGCACTGCAATGTTACTGCAGACGCTCCTTTGTTCTGTCATACTGAGCTAATTTAGTCTGTGGACCTGATCTACCTGTACCACCTTCACTTGAATATCCCATGAGATTTTTCTTTGGGCATCAGGGTATGTACAGGAGTTAGTGTGCATAAAATATATGGGCAGCACAGTGCCAGACAAAATCAACTGTGGGTATGAGCAAGCACATAAGGACTATTCACAGCTTAAAATTGTTCAGGACCTTATTGACTAACACAGTGATAGCAGCAATTTTAAAGTATTTTTTGGAAAAAATGAAACCGCATTACAGAAGTGAGCTGCCGTTTGAGACCACTATAGCTTTCCCCTATAGTTACCACTCACTTTTCTCCACGTTAATCTTTATGTGCTACATAAACTTCTAAAATAAAAAATAAATATGAGGACAAAGTGGATAATATATCAGGTCCAATATTACCACCATTACTATCAATGGCAAACCTCTCATGAACTTCCAAAGGGAATAAAATCAGGCCTATCTGGCAGTGAGGGAAAAAAAGCCTTCCTAAATGGGCAACTAGTGTAATACCCATAGCAGGTCAGGAGTAAACCTAGTCTTTTTGCTGATGTAGTGTGTGCGTGTGTGTTGCCAGCTTGATCCTTGTAAAAGAAGACCTCTTTACCGGGTGACATAGGTTATAAATACTCCCTATGCATCTGGTCAGCAGGAAGGGGAATGCAGTGATCTCCTGACCCGGCTCCAACTGCTTCCTGCCCTTCCTGTAAATCTCTGTACATTTTTTTACTCCTCCCTACATGTTGTAGGGAATCCTTTAAAGGGGCAACATACCTTTTCTTCCAGTTAGCTGGACAAAGACCCCCCCCAACATGGATGGTTGCAGTGAACGTACTCTAGGTCAACTATAAGTAACACAAAAAGGAGCAGTCATAGTAAAAATCCATGGTTATTGAATAACGTGGAGTCAATTACCCTATAAATGGCCAAAGACTCAGTTTTAAGATGCCTGTTCTGAAGTATCCTTAACAAACAAGAACATGTTTTCTGTTGATGTAAATCATGTGTATGGCCCTTTCGAATCAGGATTTGTTTTCCCTGATGGCTTCCTGAACTTTCTTTTGAAAAACGTATCTTTAAGGGGAGCACTTGAGCCTCAGAGATTGTGATTATGAAAAATAAGCCCCCTTCTCCCACCCACATGGTGTAACACTCTTTCAAGTCTTTGTTGAACTGGGCCTATGAGTGGTAGTGGACAAAGCCACATTAACTGTCTTAGCCCATAAAAATTGGAGAGACATCTGTTTTTGGCCTTGTGAAGGAACTGACTCCTAAGCTACACAGAACCTGAAGATCATTGGGGAAATCCAAGTCCATCCCTGTGCATCTCATGGCATCTACATGGACAGGTAGTCTCAAAGGCTTCCTTTGACAGATCATTCCTTCATAAGATTGATTTTGAAAGATGATTCTTTCATGCCACTGATTTCGGCTCCTAAATTACTTGAATGTAGTACTCTCTCACTTGAAGGTATGCATAAAGGGTCAGGCTTTGCCACTCTGTCTTCAGTGGCAAAACTCAAGGAAAGAGTATGAGAATCAGGCCCTCATTTAGCACATGTATGGAAACATTTGTTGTCCTGTGATAGCAGTAGAGAAATCAATCCCTGGTAGAGTAGTGGATTTTGCTCTTGATCGATAATTTGGGGATAGTTTAAAATGCTTATTTGGAAAAATGCTATTTTCCCTTTGAATAATTACATTTATTTTCATTCCCTTTTTAATATGACTACCTCCATCTTTTTACATTACTATTTATTTGCTGCTCTTTTTTGTGGGCAGGCATTATAAAGCAATTTGTGGCTAGTCCTCTAGTGCTTTGTTGATTCACCTTGGCATAGGATAAGGAACTTAAAAGTGCTATAAGCAATTGAGCTTTTGCGGGGGGGGGGGGGGAGAGCGGGGAAGAATAGGGAGGTGAAGGCGGAGGGGGTGTAAGGAGGGAGAAACTTAACTATCTTATCTCATTTAGATTTCTACTAACTCTCTTATCTAGATTCACTTACTCAAACCCATGGCCTGTGGTCTTGTTTAATATCAGCCAGTAATAAAGAGCTCTTCAGCTAAATACAGCTATATTCCACTATTAACTGCAGCTCTTGAAGCACTCACTGTGGAAAGGGGAGTCTAAACCCTTCAATGTCAAGGCATTTAGAAGCACTCTAGCATCAATCAAGGTCTACGTCCAGTAAGTGCCTGCTTACATTTACATGAAATATTCATACAGCGTTCAGTTCTGCTTTTCTCTCTCCTAATCATCACTTTTAGGAAGAAGCTACAATCATCTCAGTTAGGGGAGGGCGTTATGGGACGTGCGGTACCTTTCAATGTCAGGCTTCCTGCAGATAGCTAGTTCTGTAATGAGGCAGCACACCGTATAGACTACCAAAGGTCTTCCTCACACAGCCTAGCCTTGTTATCATGCACTATTCATCTTCAAGTATACAACTCAGAGCAAATGGAAGTAATTAATTAACCATAACAAACCTGTCAAAAAGGTATTTGAAATTTTGACAGAAAAATATTTAACATTTCTTTTAAGTGAACACGATTTCCTATGCCCGCTCTTCCAAAAATAGTGTTCAGAAGATCTTCTACTGCATTCTTGTTAACTGTATAAGCAGCATTGACTCCACAAGTCTTTGGACTGAGTATTGTTTATTCTTTGCATATTTGGCTAAGAATTATTCATTTACATATGTCTGATGTTTTTCACATATTGTTGAGTGCTCTGAAAACATAAAGCACTATATTAGATAGTGTTGACTAGAGACATTCGCTAGTTTTTCCCCCCCACAAATGTAACATGAACAAGTTTGTGTAATAAGAGATCCACTGTACTAGACAATCCAGAATACATTAACTTCCATGCTTTTAGGCAAAATAATGAACAACATTTATACTATGGTACTCTAGGCAAACCAGAAATGCTGTACTGTGTTTTCTGAATGAAGTATAAAGAGTATTCTTCACCATCCTACAATTTACCTTAGAGCCAATTCAGTTACTTCATTACTGTCAAGGAATTTAGAGCATCATAAATCTCCTTTCTAATCAGACTTTTGATTCTAGAAATTCAGATTACTACAAAAGAAAAAAAATCAATAACTAATTATTTTATTATCTGATAAAAAGCTGCTTTTGCCACTGTGAATTTTCTTGCAAAACAAGAACTGCTCATGAAAATAGTTACCTTACAAAATCCTGCAGGCAAAAATAAACAAAGGAATCCAGTTAGCAGATGGCTTGAAGTTAAAGAAAAGTAAAAAATCAAAATGCAACATTTAACCTACGATAAAAGGCAACATTTAACCTTCAATGTATAATATGTGATTTTAAAATATTTTATGACAGAATTTTAGGCATAATATATTAACTTGAGAAGTACTGGAAAACTAATGCATCTCACAAATGTAACCACCTCAAAGTTTGAATTGTTAGCAGTATTGCTATTAAGGTGATTATTCTTTCCTTTCTCTAACCCGCCTTCCCCTTCCCCCCAGGTACCCCCTTTTACATTTGCACATAGCAAAATAATAGCATTTACGGTCACATTGCTCATGTTGAGCTTGTTGGCATCATCAGTTTTGATTTTTCTCAAAGGAATCAGTCCTATAATACAACACATTCTGTGCCAAAATTGTAGCTGATTGCCTGTAAATTGCATATAAATGGCAAAGTGCAGAAACCCAGGAAAAATTCCAAAATGTCAGTGCAGTCTTGTGTGTTTTTCGTAAATGCTCAAGCATATTTGTTTACCTTTAAACCAGTTTAAAATTGGACCCATCTTTTTTTGTTACGTTTCCTAAATAATAAAAGAACCCACAATCACACCATACACAAGGGAAGGCACAATGGAAAGGCACCATAAAATTCTGAATTTAAAGTATTTGTTCTTTTATAGATTAAAGACAATCTAAAACAATTTGAAATGATTTTGGTCAATAATGTTCAGTTGCCTTAAATAAAGAGACAATCATACTTAAACATAGAGAAAGAATACAGTTGTACTTTTGTTGCATATAAAAATACTGCACACATGAACCCTAAAAAAATTATTGCTCTTTTTGATTCACCCTCATTGAGAAGAGCCCAGATTATGAGAACAATACTAGACATAAAAGAGAGGAGTTTTGATTTTTTTTTTATAGTTTTGCATCAAACATACTTTAATGTTTGCTTTATTATTACTTTTACTGATGGAGCCTGGTCACATGGAACTAGGTAGGCAAAAGTGTTATATAAAGCATGTTCAGAGCCCATTTTTAGTGGCAAATAAAGATTACACTCTATCCGGCTCAACAGGGTTGGCAAAGTCTTTCCTCAGGAGACCTCTCTCCAATTTTTAAGAAATAATTCATTGAAGGCTTAAGGAAGACATCCTCCAACAGTTGAAAATGGCTATGCTTTTTAATGTGTGTTGGCATTTTCGTGTTTTTAATGTCATAGGATCAGATCCTGCTGGATACTAAGCTGCCTCTGAAAGTCACTGATCACTGTCAATTCCCACTGACTTCAACGGATTGAAGGGTGCATATTACTTGGCAGGATTCAGGTTGTTAATCTACTACACATCCCATGCCCCATTTCCTTATCAGCACTTCAATTTGTTTGTTATATTAATATAAATGATGCTTCAGATGTTCATCATTACAATCAAATATTTTTATTAAATGCAGGATCAGACACCTTCCTATTCCCCCTGAAGCCAATGGAATTTGTGGATGCTCAGCACCACTCAGGATCAAGTCTGGAAAAATGTTTAAATGCTGTAAATAGAGCCCAGGTTAATGACAATGCTCAAAAGATGTTTGTGGCCCAAGTTAAAAAGGATCTCTGTAACATTAAGCTACAGTTTACAGTAAACTTTCCAATGAAAGTCCTGAGTTATGATAAGCTCCCTTTGAGCATTAACAAGAAGTTGCCCAGTCGGATTCACCCTCACTACCACTCATACTGAATAAAATCAAATTATTGGAATGGAAGTGTAATATTTTGTTAAGTCAGTCATAAGTGGCATAATCCATTATTCAACTCCTTGTGTGCGTGCTAGGGCAGACTTTCAAAGGTGACTTCTATTTTTTGGTCTGACACTAGCTATTGAATTCATATTTGAACTTTCCAAGTGACTAATATAAAATAGAGCTCTGCTTTTTTTTCTCTTAGTTCTTTGAGGTGAGAGCAGAATGGCATGCAATCAGTTGTGGTTTGACTCAGATTTCAAGCTATGTCGGAACCTACTGAAGTTTGAAGAGTTTGAATCAGTTGTAACCCATCATACCTGTGGGATATCTTTAATCCCACAAGTTGTGGGAATTTATGTATACTGTTAGCTTTTGATCTTACTACAATGATTTTGAGCATAACTAGTAAAAACAATGCTAGTCAGACATGAAAGAACGGAATCTCCCTTATTCTGATTCCTAAAGTGTTCTGAAAGCAGTGAATTACATCAGGCTTTGCTTTGTGTGTGTGTGCAATACAGTGATGTCTGCAGCAGATTTCTACTGACCAGATTCAGGATATAGAAAAGCCATCATCAACATTCCTCAGGAGTGTTAGAGAAACAGTTTTTGAAAGCGTTAATACCATTTATCTAATCCATTATCTCTCTTCACGTATAATATAATCTACGGTGTACATCTATCCATGGTCTATATATTCACACAAACAGATATCCAAACCAGAGATATGATCTATTTCCCTCCCTCATTTTATAGAAATAAAGATACGCATTTTAAAAACCTGGTTCCCATTTGTGTTCCTGCTACTTGGAGATGCAAATTATTCCAGGAACACTTTCATACTTGTTATTTGCAGGCACAATTAAAGTCACTTGGATGGCTAACAACCTGATTTCAGCCACAGTTATTTGGGCCCACAAAACTGCAGGCACAAAAAGGGAGGCTGAGCTAAGACCAGAGGTACGATAATAGATATATACAACTCTAAGTTATGTGTTATGAAAAATGGATTACAACATTTTAAATGTGTTTTCAATGTTACTTCACAGTAATTTTTTAAAAATTGTTTTTCCCAGGCATAATCCAGTGTGATCCATATTACTGTATTTCAGCAATGATTTTAAAATGATGGATAGGTTACCATCCAAATTATTTGTAAGACATAAATGACCATTGTGTGTTTCTTTGAAGTTGGCACATCTATTCTGTATGACTCAATCACTAAATCACCTTACAAATGTCTAACAAAGCACCTGCATTTAGCCATATTTTCTATATTTACGTTTTTGGCCTCTTTTCTGATCTGCCATAAATCCATCAGGCCACTTTAGAACATCCTTCTTTTACATATCTAGTGCTCATTACCCAGAAGTTATTCTGTCTCCTTGTTAAATTACTTTATGCTGCAGCTTAAACGAACATGTCTTGCTTTCATCCAGCATTTCAAATAGGGCAAAGACTGCTGTACAATTTCCAAACACAACTGTGCTAACAGAGATGAATTACTAGAGTTTATATAATTTATATTAGGAATTCATAGACCTAGCAAAAGGGATTAGTACATTTTATTTCAGGGTAGGAGATGATCCTGTCATTAATGGTCGATACTTTCATCATCTTTTAAACCTGAGGAATTTCCAGGGTGACAAGACTGTAAGGACATATCAGGGATTCACAGCTGTGAGCTTTATCTGGCCATGTACTGCTTTACTCACAGTATGTGGACTACGTTCCATCAAAACTGGATTAGACTGTCAATCATGTCCTGCAATGTATATTGTATTATGATTTTTTGAAAATGTCACTGAGATCAGAGTAATTTCTTGGCTAATTGCATCTTGTCTCTTCTTAATACTGTGCATTTAATGGTTTCATTACCTTACATGACAATCACAGTGCCTAGTCCAGCATTAAGGGCAGTTTTTTTTTTTAAGTAAAAGTAAAAGAAAAAAGAAAAAGAAAATATAAGGAATCCTCAATCCTTTTAATAACAGTGATAAAAAAATTAAGACAATACTATATTTCATTAAATATAATAAAATTGGTGGTATCCATATTTTTCCCCCTGGTCTGTGATATACATAATAGCTGAGATTGTTTCTCTAATCCCAAAAGCACACCTTATGCTTAGCACAGTATTTTTCTCCCCTCCTGTTATGGAAATAGATTAAAGAAAATATTAACCTTTAAAAAACTGTCACTCATTATTCAGACAGCTTCCATTTTATGTGTGCAAGTCTCTTGAGAATCTCTCCCAAACACAAAAATATTTGTGTTTCAATATTACCCATTTAGGCATGAGAGATTCATTTAGATAAACATTACCACATGTTTGCAAAGGTTTCATTAAATGATACTTTGCCAGCTGCATGCAGTTTTACTGATATGTTTCATTGGTGGTAAAATGGGCAGAGACAGATTAAAATTACTGCAGTCCAAAATTTGCTTTGGTTAAAAGAATGCTGTTTACCAAAAACTCAACCAACTATGGATGATAATTTATTTGACATAGTTAGCAAATATACTAGAGAATAAGATCAGAGTCCTAAAGTTCTTTGACTACATGAAAGAGGCTTGATTTGACCCTACCTTGTACCTTATCTTGTCATTTATTCCTGTGCAAGATACATGTAAAATGCTTCCAAATATGAAAGACTGTACAAGGTGCAAAGCAGTAGAGAACCAGGTGCCCATGTTCCATTATTAGTTCAGAACTGGGGTCTGATATTATATTTTAAATTATTGGACTATATCGTTTATTAATTATATCATATTGTTGCATTTCATTACCATAGTTACATAATTATCAGCCTAAAGCTGGAAGAGCAGAGTCTCTTTTGGAGTATTTCTATTGGTATATACTAGCGTGGAGTTCTTTCTAATCTGACAAAGGACTTGCCCTTAAAGACTCGTCTCCCATCAGGTTAGATAAAGCAGCAGCACTTCTGGTTGTTCTGTGGTTTCTCTTTTTCCACTGTATCGGCTAATTGCAAGCTATAGGGTAGCGTACACTGGAAAGATAGGCACACATTGCCTGATATTCCTAGTAGGTGCTCATGATGAAGGACACACTTGTTTTTGGATCTGACAGCAGCTGCAGCATCCTGTTTAAATTTACTGTGGCAGGCAGAAATAGTGTGAATGTTAAAATATCGAAGGTGATTGTGTAAATACTTGGCCTGCTAGCCATTCACATCCAGTTTGAGTAGACTGCTTCTATCTCCAGCATAAATGTAAGCTGACATCTTTTAAAAAGTGCATCCACTGATGAGTTTTGCTTCTGAACACCTTTGTGTAAACATTCCAGCACATTCCACTGATATTCTAATAAAACAGAACTAGAATGATGATTACACCCTGCATCTATTATTTATTTCATGCGAGAAAACTGACTCTGATCTCATCAGCAGATGCACAAGTGCATTCATGAATCACCTAACTCCTGGTAAGTTTCAAAATTAAGAAACAGATCATTTGTCTTGAACAAAAGAATTATTCTGTTCTGGTAGAGGCTTGATCATTCTTGTGATTTTTTTTTAAATGCAAAGAAACATTTGAAAATTAACCAAAACTGTTGTGGCAAATTCTTCCCCCAGAGAAAGAAGGTCAGGACAGTTGAAGTCAAAAGCATTCCAGAAGATGAACTGTGGTCTAAGTAGATGGGGGAAAGAAAGTTTGTTATTTGAGTGCCAGCAGACCACCAGAAAAAGAGAGTCATCTTGCTTGATTTATTTCAGGTCCTAGTGGACAGGTGGCCACATCACATCACAATTTACACTAATTGAATCCTTGTCAGAGTTCTTAGCACAGAGGCTAACAGAACAGCACAGGTAAGGAGACAGATTTACTGTCACATGGAACTGGTGGACTAATGAAAAAACAGATTTGCAAGTATATTCACAAACAGGCTGACTTAGCTCCTCTACTATTCTTGAGGTCATATGTTTTGTGTGCATTTCAGTGATCATTGGGTATTTGTGCAAATGTTTGCAGACCCTCAACACTTTCATTAATTTTAGCAGTCCAAAAAAGCACGCCAGAAGGTGCATTATTGTAAAAGTTTCATTCATCCAGTCAGGAACAGAAGCTGTAACACGTGACTTAGGTAAACCAATCACACACCAAGAATATGAATTCGTTAATAGTCAAAGTGAGCAGTTTGCAAGCAGCTCCATGCACTCAAATGTAATAGCCCAAACTATTTAGCAAATATTTATGACCAACAAAAATAGTTGCAGAATTCAGGTTAGTTTTTGGATGACTTAAACAGAACAAGAGCTGAATTCATAGAAACATTATTTTCAAAGAATCATCTGACCAGCACTACTCTCCCTAATTGAAACTGTCCCTACTGACTAACACTTAGGTACACTGATGGATCAGTGTGGAGGAACTAACACTGTCATTTCTCATGCCATACCTGTTATGTGAACAGCCTACATGTCACCCCGGGGGCCAGTGCACGCTATTATTCACCAAAATCACTGAACCTATTAAAAAAGAAATCAGCATAATCAATAAAAAACAGTGATTTCATAAAATGATATAAAGACATCAAAGTGAGACTATATTAAAAAAAAGTTTTGGTTCAATCAGTGGATTTTACATTGGGTTTGGTCTGCATTGGTTTCAGGACTCTCCATACTCCTGTAGTTTGTGTAATTTTCCATTCATCCACTCTCAAAAACTTAAGCAGAAATTCAGTAAAGCCACAAGAATCTGGAGAGTTCAATCAGTTATATAATGAAACTCGGAAAACTCATTTGGATGACTCTCTCTTTATGCTGACCCCACCTCCAAAAAGCCTCCCTCACCCAGCAGTTGAAGGAAGCCTGGGGTAGTCATTCCATTCTTTCTGACATCTTCCAGGGTCTGCCAATTGTTTCTACTCTCCCCGCTCCTCCCCACATCTTCAGGAGGCTGTCTAGCTCCCTCCATCCTATGTCTTTTTCAGGCCAACTGGTAGGCCGCTAAACTCAAAGGGTGTCTTGGCAGACAAGGGAATCTAGCCTGAGATCTGGGATTTGACAAGCCCACATTACACTCCGTGCCATCTTTAACTCTTGAGTGACGAAAGATCCATACTGCTACTGCAGATAGGGATTTGGTGGTCCACTCTGTGCACCTCCTACCACATCCACAGTTAGACAGATGGGAAAGCAAGCTAGCCAGCCAAATAGCCTCTAATGTTCTGGGAAGGGGCTAGCTGGAAACAGGTTATCCACCATGGACTACTGCCAGTCAAGAGACAATGAAGGAGATGGGAATATTAGCAAGAGCCGCTTGGCCTGACTCCCTTCTGAATGTTGAAGAATTTTGTTTTTAAAAATAAATTTCTCCAGATTTCAGATTTTGGCCTGAATGTTTTACACAGCTCTACACTGTATTGTATAGGGCTCCTTCCATTCAGAAGCTCTGTGTGTGTGTTTGATTTTAAAATTGAAATGGTCATCTTAAAAAAGAGTTTGGGAAATTAGTACATATTTTAGATGACTAGCTCAATTAATCAGAATTGGTCAAAAATTTCCTAACAAGCAATCAGTATTTATTCTTGCTCTGGCTTTTTAAAGAAGCACCTTGCACATTATTGTTTTAAATAAAAGCACAAAGAGGACTATAGCCTTAGACACCTCCAAAACGTTTGCTCCCCTTGACTGAGCCTGACAGAGTGCAAGCCTAGAAACCTACAGGGTGCAGCTGAAGACACATTCCTTTTGTCTTTTCTTTGCCATTTGACTGACAGTTTTAAAATAAATATACAGTTGTCTGGAGAGTATGTCAGACACTATGTGGGTCTATGCTTGAAAAATGTAGCCATCCCTACCCAATCTAGATCTCAGTGGTGTGTGTTTCAAGGTATTTCTGATGCATCTCTCTCTGTATTGTTTCCATGAGGAGATCTCTGCACCTCTGGAAGTTCCGTCAGATGATTTGGCTTCGGCATCTTCTTTTCACTTTATTCACCTTTTTGTTGCCTCTTACTATATAGTTATGGTGCATGTTCCATTTATTTTGCTGGTTGTCATCTTGCCTTCAGCTTACTGTCTCCTTTCAAATAAGCATATTTATACTTTGCCTAAAAACATTTTGGGTGCTGAACAGCTAACCCAGTGCATACAGTAGGTAGTGGAGATGTGAAAATACTGTTCTTGGACTGCTGTACCATGTTGCATCATATTGTACAATATTATAACAACTAGAGCTGTAAGGTTTCACTTCTCAGGTGACCTGTGAGTATTTTCTCTGCTTCTGATCTACATAGGTTTGTAGCCTCTGAGCTTTGCTTTACATTTTGGCTGTAAACAAATGCAAATATCTAAATGAAATCATGAAAAGTGACAATTTCATCTGGTTTCTGAGATCTGCATATAAATCAGCCTAGGTTCACTTAAAACTGGGCCCAACATTTGCTTGAAATGTTCACACAAACCTTGATGGTCCTGGTTGGAATTTTGAATTCTTTGCAGGCCTGAAATCAGGAGGGTTTTATATGGATTCATATTTCCACACAGACATTTTGCATCCTAAACAAGACGTGGCAGTTCCAAACAGGGGTTTCACATAGTAACACAGTATGCTTCCGCACAACGTACTGTACTGTCATTGGCCTGAATGGTGACAAAAAGTATGACTTTCTAAAGATCTATGCGCTCCATTTTGTCTTCCATTTTTGCCTATTCTACATGCCCAGACTTTGGATATAGTCATTAGAAAAGCAAACTTTGCCCCCACTAGAATTTTTCTGAAATGAAACCCCTGTTCAACTATGTGTGAAATTAGCAGAAAAAGTTGCAAGTAGTTATTTTGTTGTCCAGGCAGAAATCCTCCGCCTGGGTTGGTCAAACCTTTAAAAATTAGATTAATTACAAATGTAGGGCTTGATACTGTGCCTACGAAGTCAATGCTCTTACCAATTCAATGAGGGATCAGGCCATTATTCCTTTTTTGGTTCCTGAGTGAGTTGATCCTGATTTCTATGACTGCGTTTGTTAGATGTAAGTACCTGCAAAATATTCTGACAAATAATTTGCAGTTTATGGATTGGTCATGAATTTTTTGTTTCAAGTATTTGGTATTAGTTCTTTATATTGTGTGACTGCTCACCCAAGTCACGTGGTATTATTTTCTAGTACCTGACTGAGTGATTGAAAGTTTTAATAAGAATAATAATGAATGACTAATAAAATTTTATAGCACATTTTACACATTGTAGTTCTTGCTAAAATTTGTTAAGCTGTGGGGATTTACAAACATGATCACTACTACTTGGCAGATGACCAAGTATGTATGAATAATAGTATCTTGCAAATCATTGCTAACTGAATTCAGCATTTTTACTTGCAAAATTACTCATGGATCATCTCTGAAACATTTCTTAAATTTCAGAGATGGCATCAAGCTGCAAAAAAGGTGGATTATGACCACCCCAAAGTTCAGTGTTTTGATCTGTTGCTCAAAGACGGAACATATTATAAAGGCAGAACTCTGATCCAGACCCACATGTGGATTCGGAACATATCTAAAGCTCAGGGTGCTTGACTGGAGTTTTGGTTCATGCATGTCTCTAGTCAATATTTGTTATTTGTTATCCTTACAGCAATATTTTGCTCTTATATCTTCAGTATGAAGATGTGACTTTTGCTGTTAATATGCAGCTGGATGTTGTTTTCCTAGTATGGAAGAAACCTGTTTAGAAGAGAACATATACTTTTTTCTTTTATTAAAGATTTTCTCCTCACAGCAGTGATTTTGTGGCACTGCCCAGTGGCAGTACCATGATGTCACAACAATTTATCATAGTTAGAGCAATGCTTCATGAACCTGACTTGTTTAAGTGTTTCTGTGGCCTGATTTCACAGAGAGAACACAGGCCAGGAAAGCAACATCACTAAGGGGCTCTACCAATCTGCAGTCACACAATTCAGCTTCTACCTTTTTGTTCTATTATTGAGGTCCCCTGTCTGAAATAAGGAAAAGAAATGCAGAAAGATGGGACTAAGTCTACAATAACCCTCCAGTGAGATTTGGGGAAATTCATTTCCATACTCAGGCAGAACTGAGTTGTCTCCCTTGAACCTGTGTTTGTACACTTACTTATCTAAAATGAGAAAAGGAAAACCAAGTCTCAACCATTTATCTAAATAGCACAAGCCACAACTTACATTTTAATTAAGTATCAATTGTCTCCAAGCAAATAATATTAAGATATTATTTTGTTCTCACATCCAGCTATAAATACCCACAAACAGCTATTTTGCAGTCTGTTTTTATTAATTTTTACATGCATTTGAAAATGCACCAGCTTCACCCATCTGGAAACATGTGTGGGATGCAATTTCTATGCCTCTTCTAAGGCAGATCAGCAGTATATTTAATTCATCATGTATCAAAATACAATTTTGTACAGGAAATATCTTTCTAATATTCTTTTTATAACACTGTACTTCTAAAGTACCTTTTGTCTTAGGATGTCAAAGCATTGAACAAATGTGGAAGGCCACGTTGCCTCTTGCCTTTGTGCCAATGCAGAAGAAATTATTAATTATTATTATAATGTACTTGTATTGCAGTAGTGCCTAGAGACCAGGACCCCATTGTGCTAGGCAGTGAACAATCATATAACAAAGAGATCGTCCATGCCCTCAAAAGCTTACATTCCAAACTCTGTAAATCTAATCTAAGCAATAAGTTCTAGCCCTAAGCCATGTGTGTAGCCATGTAAGGAATGGGGACATTCACAGTCCCTGTGTTTAACAGAGTGTGGGATCTGCTACCTTCAGTTGTCCCTGGAGGTGCCCATCATCACAAACAGGGTGGGAATGATGCTGCCACCTACATATTCCTGCTGTAACAGAGGGAGCCTGAGAAGTAAGGGTACCATTGTTAGCCACAATCCTTTCCTGAGTGCCAGTTCCCCCAGGGTAGCATGGTTCTCCACCACTCTTCATTCAGGGATTACTTTAATGGTACAGTCTAGATCTCCTTTAATCATGGCCCTAATCCCAAGAGATGCTGAGCAACAGCCAGGGATCATGCCATTGCAAAACGACAATTTCATTTTTGGGTGAAATTCATCAAAACTTAGAGGACCAATGCAAGCCTTGCCATGGCACTTAGCATGGTTTTAATCAATAGCATAGGAAGTGTGATGACTGAAGCAGCCAAATGTGGGGGTGTCTGGGAAAAGGATACTGGATCCACACTTTGGCACTCAGTCTGAGTGCCAATATCACACAAACTCCATGGAGCACAGCAGTGGTTGTGGACGGGAACATTTCACTGGTTAGGATTTATTTTCTTTATATTTCCTTTTCTGCCACCTCATTATATTTAAATGAATTAATTTACTTGATTATTTTTTTTAATACTTGTGCTTTTGTAGTTTTAAGCCTAAAGTAATGAGGGAAGAAAGATCTTAAACACATTCCACATGGTTCCCCATCCCCATGGCCGTTTGTTAAAATATGACTCCCTTTATTTTAAAATATTAAAAAGAAAAAGCAACAGATTTCTCCAAAAATAAGTTCTGGCATTATATTAACATTACTTAAACGTCATTTATGGTCACCATTTCACAAAGGGCTTAGTGGTGCACAGGGGTGAATTTCACCTTATAGCGTGCCCGAAAATATCCATATTCATAGTACGATAAGACTTTTTGTGGCCCACCCTGCATGGGTACACAAGTGGGGAATAGCTACCTAAGAGCATCTGCAGGGGCTGGGCACAATTAGAGACCTTGAATCTGGGGAAAGGGCTCTGCAAGGCTGGCACCCACAATGCCACTAGCCTGCCAAAAAGGACTGGGAGATGGAGTCCCCACTCAGCTCCAAACAAAAAGCTCAGTCACAAAGTCACTCCTCCTGAGGTTTGGCTCACCAACAGCAAGGTAGATCTAGCGTACAGCTAGATGTACCCTCCACCTTGTCTTATGCTTCTAATATTTCTTCTCTTAAGATTTGTCTGTCCCAAGTCTTAGCTCAGTCTGCCAGAAGGCCAATCACACCTCCCTTTTACTGAAGGGGGATTCTAATGCACTACATCTGGCCCACGAAGTAAGCCATAATTAACCTGTAGTTCTGCGTTGGGTTCCAATACTTGCTAATAGAGCACGGCAACAGGAAAATCCTGCAACTCTGGCGCCAGGTCCTCTGGCGCAAACTCCCTTTCCACATCATCTAGCAGAGCTGGCTTTGCACAGGACAGAGCAAATGCTGCAGCCTTGGAAAGAGCCAGAGAGTGGCTGCTTGCCACAAGTTGTGAGTCAGAGATCCAGTGAGCGGCAGTGGTGATAAGCCACAATTGGGCTTGGTCTTACTCCTCCAAACCCTACCAGGCTGATGCTGACTGCCACGAGTAGTTCCACTCGCTTTCATCAGACTACTCACAGCGATAAGTATTATGCTGGGGAGTGAGTGTTTGCAGGATTAGGCCTTTGAGCCCCAATCCTGAAAACATGTATGCATGTGCTTAACTTCACTCATGCGAAGACATCTCATTGAAATCAGTAGGACTGCTCAGGTGAGTAAAGTTAAGCATGCACGCAAGTGTCGGAAAATGGTAGCCTTAGTCTATGATTAAATTGTTGTAGAGCCCAATCTTGTTCCCACTGAAGCAATGAGCTTTTCCACTGATTTCAGAAGAGAAGAACTTGACGCTTTGTAGAAGTTTCTGAAGACACTCTTTCCTGACATCCAGGCTATGTTCACCGTATGAGCAAGGGGTATGATTTCCAGCTCACATTCACATATTTGTGCTGACTCAACGAGAGCTAGTGGGCGTATAAATAGTAGCATAGCAGCATTGGCATGGCTTAGCTATACTGAGTACATACCCACTGGTTTCAGGCGGTTTTGTACTTGGCACAGCTAAGCCGTGCCAGCATTGCCACTGCCAGTGCTACTGCAGCTACACTACTATTCCTACATGTGCTAGCTTAGTGAGCACTAGTATGTATATACGTACGTGAGCTCCAAATCACAGAGCGAGCTCATAGCGTTGATGCAGCCTTAAAAATGCTTTGTTTGGTAGCATAGACATCATGCACAAAAAAGACATAACATTTATTCCATAAAGTTCCCAGCTTTTGAATGTGTTTATAGTTTTTACTGTATGTAAAGTTTGCCTAAGTGGGCTCCATTTATCATGCCTAAGCCAATTATATTGCTAGGTAAATTCTACAAGTAAGATTTGTATATTGTCTGACAGAAACCTATAGTAAAAAACAGCATTTAATCACCATACCTTTAAAGCCAATTAGAACTCATTAAAGAGTTCATAGTTGGATCACGTGTTTTAAAATCACTACTCTGAAGGTATCATAAAATGTGCTTTCATCATGCACACGACATTTACAAATTCTGATGGGCATTTCCTCCTTTCTTGAAAAGAGTGTCTGGCTCAGTTTGCAGCAAATATGACAATAGGCTGTACAAATGTACATCTGAAACATAACCTTTTCGGGGTTAAACGTTCACGCTTATATGAGAGATCATCAGTTTCAGGTCAAAGTACTGTTCTTAAATGATCAGCATAGAACAGAAAAAAAAAGGCATTGAAGTGACCTTGCTGAGGGTCTAAAACTGTACTAAAGCCTCTTCTGCATGATTAAGTGAGCAGAATCTTAGATTAGCTAAAAGCAGTGCAGAAACATAATGAGTTCACTTATTTTGTAGCATTTAATAACAGTTATAGACAGTTATGTGATCAGGCGGAGTTATGACTTATTCATTCTTTCATTGCTATTAAAATTACTGCATTTGAGGTTTTTAAAGTCATTGAAATAAAGTCTGATTTATGTTAGGAGAATTTAGCTTGCCCTTTGGACTCTCAATTTTTAAATGATATAATTAGACTTTTTAAAGACCATTCTAAAAGCATTATTAGCATTTTCTATAACTGAAAGTAAATGCATGTTTTGTGGATAGTTTATTTTAAAAAGGATAATAATAATGATACTTGATTTAGGCAGTGATAGATTATTACAAAAAGGTTTTTAGTATAAAATTATTTTAAAGGTGACTATGTGTGTATATATGACTACACATGCATATACACATTTTTTACTTAGTTACAAATGGGCATTACAAAGAAATGGAGCTCTTTCTCCACCCATTTAGGAAAGGAAGATGAGAGGAAAACCGAATTCCATAGGACATATTAACTCATGACCTTTAACATATTACCTCACAAATGACAAAGCCATCCATCAATCTTGGGCAAGAAAAAAATGCTTTGATCAAAACAAAGGGATTTGCAGTTGGCCTGAATTAACAGTAAACAATGATCATAAATAAATCACTGGGATGAGTATGAAAGTCATGAGAGGATAAACATTTTAGCATGAACCCATTCTTTAAGTTCTGGCATGCATAATATTTTCTATATGTATTATATATCAATTATGCATCACCATGTGATTGTATGGTGTTTTTACAGACAAAAATAGATACCATATGTATAAGGTATCTTTTTGTCTGTAAAGACACCATACATTCACATGGTAATGCATAACTGATAACCTATATGTACAGACACACATACACATTCTCACAACACACACCTGTGCTGCAGACTGCATGCATCCTGTTGCAAAACCCAACCAACTTCACCAAAAACACTTTCCTTTCCCATTCATATAAGAGGATTCCTCAACATTGTTGTGTCTTAGGAAATAAGTCTCCTCAGAAGACAAAAAATTTCGGCTTTTATTTGGACACTAAACATCTTTACTTATAAAGGGAACACGTCTTTACTTATAAAATCAAGCTTACTACAGTTTCCTTATTGACAAGTTTCTTGTGCCACATGTGTTCATTCAGCAAACAGTTTGGGTCACTCTTATTCTATTCAAAACTGATTCTACTTTTCTATTAAAAACATATTATTAAAACTAGAACAGAAAGAAGCCCATTTAATAGTCATTGCATGTGCATGAGTGATGGGAATACACATATTTTCAGACTAATATCTGATTAAAAGTTGATTAGCATGCTAATAAATTGCACTAAAAATACTGTTTTTTATTTTTAATTTTCCCCACTTTTGCTTAAACTTCTGATGCTTCAATTATTTTATTCTCTAAAATAACAGCTCAGATAAATTATTTCTTTGACTGAACTTGGTATTTAAAATGATCAGTTACAATTATTAAACCTCTCTTAATTTGTTAAAAGTTTCATATTTTTCATAATAATTGTTTGTGAAAAGTATGGGACTATATTTATGGCTGACAAAAGGCCAAAATCAGCGCTGGAAACTAATGTCCTTAATTAATCCACAACACCGACATAGAACAAGAGGACTTCAGTGGGAATTTTCTCACACTTGGCTTAGAGTCATGTTAATTCTGGTTTGTCCATCTCACTTCACTCAGTCTATATTAACTTCATGCATCAGTACTGCCTATATGGCAAATTACATACAGGAACCTTGTAATGCAGACTCCTGCCCACTGGAGACTGATCTCAGCCCAATAAACTCATGTAACTCAGGGCCTTCACAGTTTAGACTTGAACTATGGTCACAAAGGTGAGAGGCCAATGTTTCATCCACTAAGCCATTTACCCTTTTCCTCTGTAAGGAAGATTGATTTTTAAAAAGCTATTAACCTTCAGTGATTTATCTCATCAGATCATCTTCATTTTGTTCTGCTTATAATAAGACTGTATTATAGTTTTATTCTTCAGTTAATTCAGCTAGACTATCTGAAAAAGAAGTACATGAAAAACACAAAGAAGGGAGAGATAGCAGAAAATTATCAAAAACTTTTAAGTGAAAATGTTAACAGGAAAACAAAAGAAACTGAGAAAATGTTATCACGTCTTGAAGGCATAATCATGTAAGACATAAATGTTTCTAGGTAACCTCATTTTAGAGAAAGTTTCAGGATGCCATATTGATTCTGGGGGCTATATGCCATGTTAACAATAACCCAATCTACTGAACGGACAAAAAGAACAGTTCTTTTTTCATTTTTTGAGCTGACTCAAAGTAGCATCCACGGAACCCACATTCCTTTATTCACAGTACACCTAGATAGAGAGGTTCATATGTGAAGAGCAGCAATTTCAAAGATATCGATGAGAACCTAAAATTGCACATTTTCCCCATTTTCAGAACAGCCGGCAAAGCAGTAAGTGATTTTGGTGATACTGTATGTAATTCTAATTTTCTTTAAAATGAAGCAAGATGGGGCTGCTTCATGGAAACTAAGTTGTTTTTGATGTAGTGATAGGGATTCTTCTTTGGGGAAAAAAGCAGCACTGCATTTTGTGAATAATGTGCTTGCACTGATATTTAATTCATCTGGCTGAACTTTTGATAGACACCAATTTAAATCTCTCCTGGAATATCTGCTAACACAGAGACCACGGAGTTCTTGCATTCTCTTTTTTTTTTTTCTTCGTTGGCGCTGGATAGAAAGTGCATCTATATAAGATCCTGAGGGGAGGGACCATGAGCAAAATGGCCCAAAACACCTAAATGATGCAGGAACACAAGTCCCATAGACTTTGAGACTTAGGCTCCTAAGTCACTTTTCAAAATTTTACCCATTTTTTAATGTGTTTATAAAACACTGTAAACTTCGAGCCCAAAGCTCACTGAAGTCAAAGGGAATCTTCCCATTGGCTTCAATGGGCCGAGAATCAGGGCCTTATAGAGTCAAATTCTCAACTCCCTATGCCGAATGGCTTCAATGGGAACTTTGTCTGAGTAAGGACTGTAGGATAGTAACCTAAAATTAATAATCTGCATATACAGTGTTATAGATACACACCACCCAGCTCCACATTGTGCGCACGCATGCACGCCCACACACAACCCAAAGTCTATCTAACTTATGGGGCATGCTTCTTTCTTTTTGATACTCGAGTATTTAAATGGAAAGTCACAGTGAATGTTTACAGTACATTTTGATATTTGATCAAGCCATGGAGCAACAGGAATCTGTCTCTGCCATTTTTGCCTGTGCTTATTTAACACATTTGGGCAGAAAGCATTTTGGTTTCAAGATATCTGTTCACTTGCTTAAGCTGATGTTTGGGCAGGCTAGGCAAACTTGACAATTGCAAGTTCCGACAACATGATTCTAACAGAGCCAATGAACTGCTGCTTGGCAGGCTCTAGTATGGCATTTCCTGTATCAATGGGAGACAGAACACGGGTAAATGAATGTGAAACTTTGGAAGCAAAATACAACAGAAAGTCTGTGGTAAAATTGTTCTACTTTTTTTCTTTACAAATGAAGCTGATGATAAAGTAACTTCAGAAATAGGTTATAAATCCACTTCATACATATTTAACAGTATACAGTGAATAGGATTAGTAATATCTTTTGTCTAATTTGTCAGTCTAGTTCTTAGTACCCCACAGTGCCTCAGTCAAACACAAAGGCATTCCCAGTTACTTTTCTATAGATTAAGTAACTCTTGAATTGATATTTGCTGTATGGTTTTGGATTTTCTCTGGTAAACACTGTGACTGATGCTAAAGCTTACCCACCACACCCCCAAAAGAAGCAGCAATAAGGAATTAAAGCAGTAGACTTTTGGTTGACTTGAAGAGCAAATCCTGTCCTCCCTTCAGCTGTAAGAACACAGTGATTATCTTAACTGAAAAGATACCTGAAGATATTTACTGTATGTCAGAAATAAGGGCCTGCAGCTGCACCTGCCCCATCATCAGGCAGTCAATGAGTGCAGCTGGGCCACAGCAGAACCACTTGATTGGTTAAGGCAGTCAGGTGGCTTGCTCTTATGATCAGCAGAGAATCAATCGCTGCTCAACGCACATGCCTACAGGTTCTATGCTTCCCTGTACTCATCTCACTCCAAGCCTTGTTCCAGCCTAGACTATGCCCTGCAACTGGCCTTTTTCCAGTCATTTCCTAGTCTTGCTCCTGCCTTCCCTGACTTGAAGTAATCCAATGCTGACCCTTGGGTCTGATTCCTGGCTCTGAAGCAACCCTTGGCTCCAACCACTAGGCCTGACTGCCTATGACCTGCACTCCTGACACAGTATTGCTACTTGATAGTTTTTGTATTTTCTCTTCTTTCCTTGTAGAAATATGACAATCTGCAAAAAGGGGAAAGGTCATGACTCCATCATCTAATGGGTTCTCTCTCAGCTAACTAGCTTCTGAATGGTAACAGTTAAGGTTGCTTGGCACCTGATTTGGCCTATTCAAACATTATCAGGTCAACCTATCATTTGCAATCCATGTTTGGCAGGTGGTCAGAAAATGTTTGTAGAAGCTTTCCGCAAGGGATTTTTATTTTCTAAGCCAATGCTGCTCAGGAACATGAGAGATTATCTGTGGGGAAGGGGGCAGAGAAGGCAAAAGGCGACGATGATAAGCATCTACTACACGAATGCCAGCTTCTTCCTCATTGATTCAGGGAACAGTATTTTTAAAGAAAGACTGTATGCATGCTCTATTGGATAGAGTTTGGCCAATGGCAACAGTTTTGCACACAGGGAATGTTCAGCATGTATAAAAAGAGGAAAATGAGAACTTGGAAGGAATCTTTGGATATTATCTACCACACTTCTTCTGTTAAAGATACATATGGTGAAATCCAAAAAGTCTACAGCAGCAATAAAACTGGAAATGAACGTATATTTAAGAAAGTAGATTATGTGCATCTGTTAATAACTTTACATTCTGGGTCTATTCAACACTCATTTAAATCAATTGAAAGACCCCTAGTACATTCTCTGGGAGTTGGATCAGACTCTTCATAAGCCCACAGTATTTAGTTGTCTATGGTGTCATATATCTCAATCTTAATATACAAGGACCATGCTTGAATTTAAGAGTAAAGTACATAGAAATTTGTAAATTCATGAAGCTATAAAATCCAGCTTATTATAACTGTTTTCTGGGACAAGCTTTGCAAATACCCATATAATCCTGCATCTTTATATATGCTTTTTCACACATCACAACTTATATATTCCTTGTTCCTATTATTGCATGAAAAGAAAAAGTAAAGCTAAAAATGCACAGCATTCATTCAATCAAATGAACTGAAGATTCACTTCTTACTGTAAACATACAGAAATCACAACCTCAAAGACAGGTGTGTTTGTATACCACATTCTTTGCACATGCTACAAAGCATTTGTAGTCAGAATCTGTTAACACTGTGTCCCATCTTTCAGGTAACAAAGGCCTGTGAATGCTACACTTTCATACAGGCTTCCCATTTTAGAATGGATTTTAATCAGATGTTTGAATATGATGGTTCAATCTTGATGCCTGGCCATAGAAAACATCTTATTGTTTTCTAGAAAAGCAAACAGTTCACCCATTTTGAAATTATGATCAGGTAATTTCACTTCTCCTAGTCAGAATAGGAAGTCACCATTGGCTTGTCATAAGATATGAGCTCTGCTGGTGACTGTGTTCCAGCAAAGATCAGGATAGCAGTAGTTCGCCAAGTATGAAACAGTAGCAGACAACATGGCTGATATCCATTATCTGAGAAGCAACACATTTTGAATGGATAAATATCTCATTAGAATGGTGATGGGCTTTATCCCCAATTCCCTGTTGTTGTGTTGATGTAGAGCCCCAATGATTCCAAATCACAATAGGGACTCCGTTTTGCTGTGCATCGTAGAAGCATGTAGGGAGGCCAGAGGTCGGATACTGCTTGGCACAAAAACTGACTGGGGGAGTAAAGATGGCTTTAATCTACCTTTGTTCCTGCCTGTATTCCTGGGCAGTTTGGGGTCTGTTTCCTACTCCCCAGCATAAGTTAGAAAAACCTGAGGGAGGTTAGTTGATGGATGCATGAGAACTACGTAACCTTTAACAATGGACTTTGTTTTCTCTTTTGCAGATGTCCAGAATGTGGAAAGTGGTACTGAAACAGTGACTGGGCTTCTCTGTGTGTTGCGGTCCTCATGTGGCGTGAGGCCAACATAGTAGCTCTAAGGTCACCCCTTATACAGCTATTGGTATAGGAGGACCAGCCAGGGAAACGGAGACATAGCTGGGACTTCTCTCGGCTTCTCTAATTGGCCCCCTGAATGTATTCACAGTCAGTGCCCATTTAGAGCAGCTCCCAAAGCTGGTGGTATGCAACCTGGGCTCAAAATCAGCTTTAATACAGCATTGCAAGCACCCACACTAGAGTCGGTTCCTTGGCTAAAACTGAGGTTCCATGCCTTCATTATGGACAGGCAGTGTGAATGTTAATCATCACCAACCCAACAAGATGATCCAGGTGGCAATTAAAACCATCTCTGAGCTACTGCCATAGTGTCTGGATCAGCTAGACAAAGGATAATTGTTAGTGTAACCAATCCAATACCTGAGCCCTCTCTCTTTGCTCATAAAGTACTGATTTCCTTATTATTTGTCGGTATGGTTTGAATAGTTAAGATGAACAAATGTTAGCATAAAGGTTGTTCACAAAATAGTCATTTTCATTATTGGCAATTTACTATTCATTATTGATGGTGCGTGAATTTAAATTAGCCACCAGTAAAAAAAATAAAATAAAAAATATAGGGCTGAAGGGACCTCAAAAGGTCATCTCGTCCAGGGCTGGCCTTACCATGAGGTGAATGCCTTGGGTGCCAGACTGTGGAGGGCACCACTAGGACGCAGAGTGTAGAAAATCGTGTCTGCTGCTGGTGCGTATGTATTCTCTCTGCTCTAGATGCAGAGAGATGGTGGAGTGCTGTGCTGGAGGGAGGAGGGCACAAGAGACAGGAAGGCAGGAGAAAAGGTAAGAGGGAATAACAGAAAGTAGCAGGAGCTGCAGGAAGAGCAAGGAGCAGGAGCCTCTTATGTACCTCTCTAGCACCCCCAGGAACCTGGACTGATTAACACCAGCTTCTCAAGGAGCTTCCTGTTTCCTGCTGCTTCCCTGAACCACCTAAGGAGAACAGGCAGTCAACTGAAGTAGTAGGAGCCAGTTAGGCCCTCAAAAGACACTGTATCTTCCCTCACTTAGGCCTGCTACCAGCCTGCTTATTTGTCCCCTTCAACTGAGTGTTGAGAGCCACTATAGCTGGCACAGAACAGCAGTCATGAGTGAAAGAAGAAAACGCCCCTCTGAGGCAGCATTCAGAAAAAGAAAGAAAGCAAATGAAGCTTTTCTATCTAAGCAGGAAGGAGCTCTCCTGAGATACATAGACACAAATGTTGACAGTGAGCCATCTGGCCCCAGTGAGGATGTGTGGTGAGGAGAAGCCTGATCTTCCACTTAGAGTGCAGGTGACCTGGCAGCTACTGCAGCATCCAGATCTCCATCTCAAATGGTTGTAACCATGCACATTCCTGAAGAAAAGTGTAGATCAGAGAAGAGTGCAGTGGAGGTGCAAGAAACAACAGCTGCTGAGTTTAGTTCCTTAAAGTCTAGATGATCCAGGACTGTGGACCCACTTGAGCAGTAGCCGGAGGGACTTCTTTGTACTGCCTGGGCCACAGCAAGTGAAAAGCTTCATGTTCCCCAAAGACAATGAAAATAGAAGTTTCCATCCAACACATTACTGGTGTGAAATCCCCAATGGTGACAAAGTGGAGAGGCCATGGCTTATGTACTCAAAAACCTAGAATGCTGCATACTGTTTTTGTTGCAAACTCTTCCAGTCTAATGTTCCAGCCACATTGGGTTCTACAGAAACAAAGGACTGGAAAAATCTGGCTAGAAATCTGGCATGCCATGAGAAGGCAGCAAATCACCAGACAGCATTCCATAGATGGAAAGAGCTTGAGATGAGACTAAGGTTATAAAGGCCACCATAGATGATCAGCATCAAGAGAAGATTGCATCAGAGTCTTTTTATTGGCAAAATGTTCTGAAAAGGGTCACTGCCATTGTGAGAATGCTTGCTACCCAAAACCTAGGATTGCATGGCACTTCAGATCAGCTGTATGTGCCAAACAATGGAAACTTCCTTAAAATTATGGAGCTGATGGTTGAGTTTGATGCTGTATTCCAGGAGCATCTAAAAAGAGTCACCACCCAAGAAATGTACACACACCACTACCGTGGAAAAACAATTAAAAATGAGATCCTACAGTTACTGGCAACAAAAGTCAAACAGAAGATTGTGGCAGATCTGAAGTCAGCAAGATATTACTCTCCTTATTGTGGACTGCACACCTGACATCAGCCATATGGAACAAATGGATTTAATGGTGCGTTTTGTAACAACAACAGAACCTAGTGAAAATGTCCCTGCAATGGTGACTGTCAGAGAGCATTTTCTAGAATTTATTTACACTAATGATACTATAGGAGCTGGTATGACAAATGCTCTTCTTAAAAAGCTGGAAGATACAGGAATTCCAATGGCTGACATGAAAAGTCAGGGCTACAATAATGGTGCCAACATGAGAGGAAAGAACAGAGGTGTGCAGATAGGGATCCCAGAGTTAAACCCTCGAGCTTTTTTTGTCCCATGCAGTTCTAATTCATTGAGCTTGGTGGTCAGTGATCAGCTTCTAGTGAGGCTGCTGAATTTTTTAATGTAATTCAAAGCATCTATGTATTTTTCTCTGCATCAACTCATAGATGGCAAATTTTGAAGCAACATCTGGGAACATCCTCTCTGACACAAACTACTGAGTGCCACACACTGGGAAAGTAGAGTGGAGGTGATAAAGCCTATCAAACACCAAATTGGGAAGATAGATGATGCCATAGTTGCCATTATGGAGGATAATGCTATGACAGGAACTGTTCCTGGGAGAATAATGGCAGAGGGAAATGGAATCACCAGAAACATACATAACTTCAAATTTCTATGTGGCTTAGTGTTGTGGCATGACATACTGTTTGAAATAAATGTTGTAAGCAAGAGACTCCAAGGTGTTGACCTTGATTTCTGGAGCAATGGAACAACTGGACAAAGCAACGTCATACCTACAGTATTACTGGTCAGATGAGCGATTTCAAAAAGTTCTGAAGAGTGCACAGAAGTTGGCAGAGGACTTCACACTGAAGCTATTTTCCCCACCCATTCAAAAATATAAGAGTCACTGAAGAAGACGACATTTTGATTACAAGGCACGGGATAATCCTATAAAAGACCCCAAACAACCATTCAAAGTTGAATTCTTTAACCAGGTGCTAGATTGTTCAATATAGTCAGTTGAAGAACGTTTCATGCAGCTCAAGGAACACAGCAGTATATTTGGGATGTTGTATGATATTACAAAACTTCTCACTCTTCACCTGAAGACCACCTACACCAGCAATGCAGTGCACTAGAGACAGCGTTGACACATTGTCATAAACAGATAGCTAAGGGTTAATGTCTCTTTCACCTGAAGCACCTGACCAGAGGACCAATCAGGAAACCGGATTTTTTCAACTCTGGGTGGAGGGAATTGTGTGTCTGAGGTCTTTTGTCTGCCTGCCTGCTTTCTCTGAGCTTTGGAGAAGTAGTTCTACTTTCTAATTTTCTGTTTCTAAGTGTAAGGACAAAGAGATCAGATAGTAAGTTCTATGGTTTCTTTTCTTTGGTATTTGCATGAATATAAGTGCTAGAGTGCTTTGATTTGTATTCTTTTTGAATAAGGCTGTTTATTCAATATTCTTTTAAGCAATTTACCCTGTATTGTATCATCTTAATACAGAGAGACTATTTGTATGTATTTTTCTTTCTTTTTATATAAAGCTTTCTTTTAAGACCTGTTGGAGTTTTTCTTTACTTCAGGGAAACTGAGTCTGTACTCACCAGGGAATTGGTGGGAGGAAGAAATCAAGGGGAGATCTGTGTGTTGGATTGCTAGCCTGATTTTGCATTCCCTCTGGGGGAATAGGAAAGTACTTTTGGTTTCCAGGACTGGAAACAGAGAGGGGAAGTCACTCTGTGTAGTTTCACAGAGCTTGTGTCTGTGTATCTCTTCAGGAGCACCTGGAGGGGGGAAGGGAAAAAGGATTATTTCCCTTTGTTGTGAGACTCAAGGGATTTGGGTCTTGGGGTCCCCAGGGAAGGTTTTTCAGAGGGACCAGAGTGCCCCAAAACACTCTAATTTTTTGGGTGGTGGCAGCAGGTACCAGGTCCAAGCTGGTAACTAAGCTTGGAGGTTTTTCATGCTAACCCCCATATTTTGGACGCTAAGGTCCAAATCTGGGACTAAGGTTATTACACACATGATGACATGCGCTATATTGAGGCGAGTGATTTAGGTGATGAACTGAAAGCCCTTTCAAGATACATTTCAGCAGGATCAGCTCCAAAGGCTGTTCTGGAATATATGTGCACAAAGATGACCACCCTCTTTCCAAATGCTTTTGTTGCTCTGCGCATACTTCTAACACTTCCTGTAAGGAGTTGCTAGTGGAGAATGCAGCATCCCCAAGCTGAAGTTAATAAAAACAAATCTATGCTCCACAATGACACAGGAGAGGCTGGTCGGCTGTGCAACCATCTCAACAGAGCATGAGCTGGCCCAGTTCAAATCTTTGCAATCAAGCAAGCATGGAAAGCACCACTTTGATTATTCAAACAGAAAAATGTCAGTGTTTACTATGGAGACAAGAAAAGTTATATTTGCCATTTGAAAGTTAAGTGTTACTTAAAATTTTTGAACAAGGCATTTTAAGCTGTTAGTTCTCCTTTATTGGGGTAGGTAGCAGAGCAGTACCATGAGAGGAGTCGAATGGGAAGAAGGCAGAATTGAGACATTTCAAAGTTTTGGCCCAAGCGAAAGGGCATGGGGGTGTCATTTGAGCTCCCTGCCTCAGGTGCTCAAATGTTGTGGGCCGGTCCTGATCTAGTCCATCCCCACCACGTTGAGGCATGTTCAAGTATACCTAGATCATACCTTACAGATAGATGTCTGTCTAACCTATTATTTGAAACCTCCAGTGGAAGCCTGTTGCAATACTTAACTATCCTTAGTTAGATTTTTTTTCTAATATCTAACCTAAATGTGCCTTGCTGCAGATTAAACTGATTATTCTTGTGCTAATTTCAGTGGACATAAAGAACCTATTGATCACCCCCCTCTTTATAAAAATCCCTAACTGGAACATTTGAAGACTTATCAGGTCACCCCTTTCTATCCCCCCACTGTCTTTTTTCAAGACTGAATACACCCAGGGTTTTTTAAACTTTTCCTCATAGGTCAGGTTTTCTAAACTCTTGTATCATTTTTGTTGCTGTTCTCTGGACTCTTTCCCAGTTTGTCCACATCTTTCTTAAAATGTGACACCCAAAGCTGGATGCAGTACTTCAGTTGAGGCTTCACCAGTAACAAGTAGAGCAGAACAATTACCTCCTATGCCTTACACACGACATTCTTGTTTACATATCCCAGATTATTACTTGTCTGTTTCACAGATGCATCACTTTGACTCATTCTATTTGTGATCCACTATAATCCCCCGATCTTTTTCAGCAGTACTACCACCTAGCCACTTATTCCCCATTTTGTAGTTGTGCATTTGATTTTTGCTTACTAAGGGCTGGTCTACACTGGGGGGGGGGGGCGGGGATCGATCTAAGCTATGCAACTTCAGCTACATGAATAGCGTAGCTGAAGTCGAAGTATCTTAGATCGATTTACCTCTCATCCTCACGGTGCGGGATCGATGTCCGCGGCTCCCTTTGTCAACTCCGCTACCACCGTTTGCGCTGGTGGAGTTCCGGAGTCAACGGGAGTGCGTTCAGGGATCGATATATCGTGTCTAGATGAGACGCGATATATCGATCCCCGAGAAATCAATCGCTACCTGCCAATATGGCAGGTAGTCTAGACATACCCTAAATGCAGCACTTTACATCTTCCTGATTACAGACTGTAGCAAAGCGACGACTCACTGGTGCGGCGTCTCCTGCTCGTCATCTCAGGAATTAGCTCACCAGCGTATGGAATGTCTCCTCCTGGCACTCACCTGCCGCTGGCCCCCGTGTCCCTCCCAGACCCCAGTGCCCCTCTACCTTGGGGGGCTCCCCCTGGCAGTGCCCCCACACTCTGGGTCTCCCCTCCCAGGGGAACCCTCAACCCTCTATCCCCACCTTGCCTCAGTGGCTACTGCCAGTCATCATCTAGCCCAGGGTCTGGCAACCTTTCAGAAGTGGTGTGCCGAGTCTTCCTTTATTCACTCTAATTTAAGGTTTCGCGAGCCAGTAATACATTTTAACGTTTTTAGAAGGTCTCTTTCTATAGTCTATAGTATAAAACTAAACTATTGTTGTATGTAAAGTAAATAAGATTTTTAAAATGTTTAAGAAGCTTCATTTAAAATTAAATTAAAAGGCAGAGCCCCCCGGACTGGTGGCCAGGACCCAGGCAGCATGAGTGCTACTGAAAATCAACTCACGTGCCGCCTTCGGCACCCATGTCATAGATTGCCTAGCCCTGGTCTAGGCCCTGCTCACTACAATCTGTAAATAACTCATCCCTGGCAAGGGGGGTTTGGACCAGCTGCCTCTGCCTAACCCCAGGCTACACCTCTGCAGCCTCAGTACCTCTGTAGGCCTTGCACAAGGCCTGCAGCCTAGGGAGTTATCCGGCTGGAGCTCCCCAGCTCCTCTTGCCTTTCCCAAGCACTGCTCTACTCAGATACCCTTCTCTCCCAGACAGCTAGAGGGAGAGATTGATATAGCACCTGGCTCACAGCCCTTTTATAGGGCCAGCTGTGGCTGCTTCCCCAATCCACCTAGCCTTTTCTCTCAGGAGCCGGGTAACCGCCTGGCTACACAGACCAATTCTCCCGGAAACTCAATAGATACACAGACCAATTCTCCAATTTGCCAAAGTTGTTTTGAATACTAATCCTGTCCTTCTAAGTGCTTGCAACCACTTCCAGCTTCATATTGTCTACAGTTTTTATAAGCATACTCTCCATTCCATCATCCAAGTCATTAGTGAATATATTGATCAGTACCAGGCATAGGAAAGACCCCTGTAGGACCCCACTTGATATATCCTTCCAGTCATATGGTAGGTATTGTCTTCTGCTTCTTGACTAGAGCATACATTTTTTTAAAAGGTGAATAGTGATGAATGCAGTAGGCAAATTGAAAACACTTCTCCCTCCAACCCTCTTCCCAGAGTCTGACAGCTTTGAGTGGTACTAGAGGTATTCCCTACTATGGCTCCATTTCTGCAAGGTACATAGGCATGTGCCTAACTTTAAGCATGCTTGTGATCAATGGGACTACTTATGAGCTTAAATTCAGGCATGTGCCTAAGTGTCTTGTTGAACAGAGGTCTATGAGAGTTTTCAAGTGTATCTAAGTGACTTATGAGCACAAATCCCATTGAAAGTGGACCTTGTGCTCTAATTCACTTAAGGACTTTTGAAAATTCTACCCTATGTGAGTGAATGACTCTCAGACTGATAGACTTTGTCAAAACAGGGGGAAACTTTCACTTCCCCCACAGCAGCAAACAACAGTGAATAGAAAGCAAGGATGGAGTCAGAAGTCTGGACTAGTGGATCGGACACTGGATTGGGAAGCAAAGGAGCTTAGCCACAAACTTTCTGCATGACCTTGAGTAAGTCATTTATCAACTTTATGCCTTGGTCCCATTCCCCATCTGTAAAAAGCAGGGATAGTACTTCTCTGCCTCCACAAATGTGTTGTGAGGCTACTCCAGTGATTAAGGCCATGTAAATAGCCGGATAGCATAATGAACACTCTTGTTTATGCAGAATGAATATAACCATTTGTACTAAGGACAGCCATTCCTCAAACATTCATGCAGACAAAGATCTGAATGAGCAAACATTCATGAGTGGCGAATAAAAGGAAGTGTGCACCTGGACGATCCAAACAGCCAATTGAAATGTCAGCAAAGATTTGCTGAGAGTATTTTTGCATTATTTGATCATCTCTAGTAATTATGAACACAAATGCATGTTTTGCATGTGCAATTGCTAATTCCATGGCAAAAATGAATGTTTTCTGCATGCAACATATCCATACTTTAATACTCCTAACATAGCCATACTTCAGTATTTACCCCTTTATGGCAGAATATAAATCAGAAACCGAGAATATTCGTTATATACCCCGGGTATCATTTTAAAAAAACCCACCGCCACACAGCATGACAACTACTGAACCTGAAGCAATATTGCCATAGATGTCCCCCACATGTACTGGCTAGCTCCTGACAAATTAGGTTGTCTTCACATTCACATTCTGCTGCCACCAGTGTCTATTTGCTTTAACTCTAGAGGCCTAGACACCCTCCTTCTGACAGTGGTGTAACACTTCTCTTAATTTAACATGCCTGGAGCAGATCTTTCAGGCTAACACTAACCTTTGGTACCTTTAAAGCAGCCACACATCCACTGGTTATAAATAAACAGAAACAAGGCTTATTTACAACTGTATTTATTACAAGGCTTGTTAACGTAAGCACTGATCAAACAAGTTTAAAAACAACAAACAGCAATGCAGTTCTCACCCCTAGTTGAGAACTAACAGTGGGGGCAGAAGACCTTCAGGATATTTGTATATAAGAGAGAGATCAGTAATCTGATGACCCAACAGTTACTTAAAGGTGACCTACAAAGAAAAGAAATGGCTTTATGCTATCTTTTGGCATCTTTATGGTTTATAAAAAACAATCTGAAAGTCTATTTCCTCCTTCTGAAATATTTTTTCTCCTTGATGTTTACCTTAGAAATATAAAGACTAATTGTCCCTTGCTTAAGCTAGAGGACTCTAATTGGGGCTCAGATCTGTATGTGGTGTAGTTGTAGCCATGACAGTCACAGAATATCAGAGAGACCTGGTGGGTTAGGTAATATTTGTAATTCACACTAAATATCACTGAGGTCAGGAGCGGATAGGATTTGATAAATGACTAAACATGTCCATGGATAGGCAGACTGTCCATGGTAGAGTACTGCTCCCTCCCCTACCTAGCTCAGTGTGCCACTGTCTCCCAGTTTCTCCTTCTGTGATCCAGAAATACTCATGCCATGCAACAGACGATCCTATTAAAATTCTTCCCACTTGGGGTCTGCTTTATTAAGCCACAATGAGAAAATAAACCACCCAAAGCACAATCAGTTCCTTCCCTAGTCAGCAGGGTTTCTCAGATCAGTCCATCTACTCTTCCCACAGCTCACAAAGTCTTACCAATCCTCTCTCTCGGTCTCCCCCTTCCCTGGGCTAAAACAGTCCCTCCGTCCTTGGAGGGGATGGATGTTCTTTCTGATACACACTTCTCTCCCTCTCTACTGTCTTCTGACAGCATCTCTTATGTGGAGTGGGAGGGAATACTTCCCTTGGGCCAAGCTGCCTCCACCCACTCCTGTCTGCCTCTGCAAACAGCTGTGGCCCTTCCTCGCAGAAAGGGGTTAACTCTTCCCCTGCCAGCCAAGGACAGGTCTGTACATCCCATCACAACATCCACACATCTATTTCAAGAGGATAATAATTATATTTTTAAAGATATAAATACTCATAAATCAGGGCATAAGACAACCACAAAATGATACAGCTTTGGAAGAAATTTCCCCTCTGTGCAGCTTTCTCCATAATTGTCCACTATGGGGATTCTTGTCCTTTTCTCTAAATCTTCTTGTACTGCCCTCTAAATCTTCTTGTACTGCCCTCTGTAAGTGACACAGTACTGGACTAGACAGACCACTGGTCTGATTCAGTATGGCTGTCCCTGTATTACATACTTCAATGAAGAGGACATGCCTGAGCACACTGGAGATAAGAGATTAAGTCATTTAAGAGCTGTTTAAACATGAGCACAGGAAACTCAATGTATATAAATTCATTACTTGCAAACAGCATCTAGTTCTATTAAGACTTTTAAAAAATATTTCTCCACTGGCCCAAGACTAAACAATTAGCAAGTAACTTCGATTACTTCAGATAATCCACAGACAATGAATAGTACGGACATACTGTAGGAGTGATGGGAGAGGGGAAAAAGAGAAAAGGGAAAGGGAGAGCCAGAGTTGCGGAAGCAGAGGAAGTGAGACACAGGAAAGAGGAAAAAGTGAAGAAATGAGAGCTAGAGCAAGAGAAAGTACAGATGACAAAAGTCAGCTCAGAGGAATTTGTTCCGAGAGGGAGAATGATCTAACAAACAAGGGCACAGGAATCATGACTCCCAAGTCATCTTTCTAGTTCTGCCACTGACTCAGTGGGTGACCTTGGGCAAGTCACCTCCCCCTCTCTGTGCCTCTGTTTGCCCTCTCTTCTTTCCTGCAAACTATTCTGACTACAAGATCCTTGGGGCTAGGACCATCTATTATTATGCTGGCACAGTGCCTAGCACAATGGGCTCCCATCTCAGCTGGGTCTCTAGGCACTGCTGTAATTGAAACAAACAAACAAACAGATAAGTAAAATCTCAATCTTAGCTGTTTAGTGTTTCTTCATGATAAAATGTTAAAAATGACCATAAATCACATTGTATTGTACCACCTAGAGATTTTCAATGATAGTTCTGTCAGACATAGCAGAGCTTTCTTCAAATTTTAAGCACTTTATAACATGGATGTTTACAGTTTGCTTATCCCTACAATATTCTGTCTGGATATCAGGAGTTCACACTGAACCTGTATAAGCTGAAGTTTGCAGGCAAATGAACTCTGAACTGCCTGAATGTATCACTGTTAGAGTAACTTCTGTGATGCATAGCTTTGACCTGATTTATTGTGAAAATAGCTAAGAATGTATACTGTTCTTATAATGTCTCATGCAGTGCAGTATATATGGTGTAAAATATGAACTAAGACTTTGGTCAATTTGTTTATGGGCCTATGCTCCCTGTCTCTCCAATCAATCTATTGCTCACATCTCTATGGTCAGTATTTGTTCCATTCACAAAAAATGTGCTGAGTGCAGGTTAAGTTGAACAAGTAAAACTTCATATAACTCTGTGCACTGCTCTGTCCATGTGGCTGAGTTGCTTCCAGCCTAACTCCCTGCATTCCCTGTTCCACTGGTGTCCCCTCAACAACAGTCCTCCAGGGAACACTGGCCTCATATGTCTAATTTCACTGATTGTGATTAGGCTTGGCAGAATTAGATTTTTGGATATAATTTCAATGAATAATATTGATATTTATTTTTAAGCAATTTTTTCTGATTTTTATCAGTTTAAATTTACACAGTCGCACAAAACTATCAGTTTTAAGTTTTTCCCCCTACCCTATTTTTTATCAATTTACATTTTCACAATTGTAGGAAGTTGTGAAGGGGGCCCAACAATTATTTAATGGTAAAAGTTAAAACTTTATAACTGTTAACATACAAATCGCCAACCTCACATCAAAATATACAAAATAAATATCCTTAAATCAAACTCTAGTAAGTTCTCAAGAAGCATTTTTCTTACTGTGCCGATCTGTAAATTTCAATTATTATTGATGGAAATATTTTGTCCTCAGTTTGTGTGTGGATACAGTAAAAATAGATATTTACTGACACTTACTGATAAAAATCTAATCTTTCCAAGCCTAATTCTGACACAGTCAGTGGATCCTACAGTATGCTTCCAGTGGGAGTAATCTGCATGGGGAATCTGTGCATGGAACTGTTGCCATTTTGGATGTCTGTGACAACTACTGCTGCTTTTGTAGGTGTATGTAAATGTAGGGAGGCATTGTTACCACTTCCCCTGCACTAGAGAGAACAGGTCCAATAAGTAACAGGATAGACCCCTTATGGTGTATGCACAAAGTATCTACATTCAGTTTTTGCTTATTATATTGTTCTGTCTCTCTGTGCCTACTTACAATTTTTAAATGACTGAACAAAGTTTAATAAAAGCTGGTTAAAAAAAAACTGATTGTAACACAAAAGTGAAAACCGGGCTTCGCATATATTTTCCTCACTGTGAAAATCTTATAATTGTCTTACTTGACTGTTTGTATTGCTTTAGTATTATACTTGGGTAACACAGTATCTTAAAACATTTAATGAGTGAGCTTGTCCCTTAAAAGTAAATTAACACACATCAGCAGTCGGAACTGTACTGTCCAGACATCTTTTATAGATCAATGTACTTACGAATAGTTCTACTCTGAAAAGTGACTATGTGAAAATGATATTGCGAGTGCCATGTTTATCATCTCTCACTGATTTCCAGGTAAAATTTGTTCAATTTACAAATAAAAAGATGTTTTGACTCAGTGCCAGCACTGCAAACTCAGCATGAAATGTGAAAATAAAGCTGTGCTCTTTGCATCACCCACAAATACTTTCTGCAGCTGGAACTTTCATAACAATTCTGCTGATGCTTGTGCCAGCATGGAGCCCAGTTCGCTGTCCCAGAGCTATGTGGACTCCAGAGTGATAATGAGAGTGTAAGAACAGTAAAATAAATATTGTAGGTTATCCTGCAACACACTCCACATATAGGGACCTCCATGCCCACACACAGCCCCAAGGAAGTCAATGTGATTCCATGTTGGTGAAGGCTCACTCACATGAAAATTGTTGAAGGATTGTGGTCTTAGGCCTGGAACATACACAGAAATTGCACACTTTTAATTAAAAGGTGCAATGGTGCACTGATTTAGTTAAACTGGTGCAACTTTGTCTATGTACACTCTATATTGGTTTAAACTTAGCTCACATTGCATACAATTATTTAAGAGGCAGGCAACACCAATGTATTACACTGAAATCAAAGGCTTTGAGAACACCGTCAGCTTTCAACAGTGGACCAAACCCTAAAGTCGGAGTAGAAACTGAACATGCGCTCCAGGATTTGACATGATAATAATAAAATAATATATATAATGTAATGCCTGCATGTGTAACAACTGCATAACCAGTGTCTGAATCAGCACATAAGGATTGCACAAATAGTTGTGTGATGAACTCTGGTTTTCATCATTGCAAGCATGCAATTACCAGCAAAACCGAATTCCAGCCCTAAGGGGTAATGGATACTGCTATATATGTGTTTTGCACCATGTTCTCAATCCAACAACTAAAGGGGAAACTGTGTTATGCCTTGTATCATGAGAACATCATATGCCTCCTGTGTTCATTTTATTTATAAATATTTGGGTACAGACTGACAAGGGTACATTGTGGCAACTAATGTTCTAGCTGATACCTGATACTACTTAGCTTTGTCTGGGTGCACAGGTACAAAGAAGTGCTCTGGATGGTGTCTAGAAGCTGCTTAGACTGATGTTTGATCTTTATCACACCTTCAACACTTTTTTCCTAGTTATCATGATTTATGCATTTTATCAAGAAAAAGCCAAAATAGTGCCTTGTATTTCTTCAATACTCATAATTTAAATTAATCTGAACAGTTTTAAGAACTGAAACAAGTAAAGATATTAATGCAGATACAAGCATTCATATCACTGAGACAATGTTACACACTTCTCTGCGAATAAGCTCAAAATGTCCACCTCAAACTTAGCAAAGGCAGGAAATCATGTTAAATGGGTCCCCTTATTGAAAGGCAAAGAGCCAAATTCTACCCTCAGATAAACCCAAATTGCCACTGATGAATTTTGGACCAGGAAAATCCTACTCAAACTGTCCGAAACAGTTGAAAACTAACCTTTAATTGTATTTTATCTTAATAAAGAGAACAAGAATGGATCTAAATTTGCCTGGAAGTTTCTCCATCAGTCAGTCATACATTCAGGTTGTATCTGTAATTCCATTATAAACCCCTATTTATACAGGGGTTTATAACTCAACCATAAGATTTTGCTTTGGGCAGAATCTTAGGAGATAACGTTTTAGCTCCAGAAAGAATTTTATTTTCCTTAAAAAAAATTGACTGTTTAAGAGATACAAACAAGCAATAAATAAATAAATAAATGGGTGATTTGGGTTGCTTCTTTTTCTGCTCTTGTAAGCTGAACATAGCTTGAAGTTTCTAAATGAAATTTTTGCGGGCCGCTAGCGACTCTAGAGGATCAGATACAACAATGAGGGGAACTGTGTAAGTATCTACATAGATGAATGGGTAAGCTATGTGGGGAAAACAAAAAGGTGTAAAAGAGCTGACTTTGTTGAGCGTACCGGAATGGTACCTTAAGATGAGCGTGAATTGCTGTTCAATAAAAACATGTACTACTTTTTTTTCCACATGAATTTTTTTCCATATACAGCAGCTAAAGTGAGGAAGTTCTCATATAAGATCCTTAAGGCTAGATTCTGATCTCCTTGTCACTGATGTAAATTTGTGGAGTCAAAATAAATTTACCCTGATTTCCATCTGTGTAAGCAGGCTAGACCCAGCAGTGGGTGTGAAGGGACTGCTGCTTCCTATACCAGATATGATCATTTTACTGTTACTTTGGTCCGTTTGTTTATCCACCTGTTGTCTCTCATCCTATGTTAGGTTGTAAGCTACTGGGGCAGTAACAGCCTTTTTTATTATGTGTGGGAATAGCACAATAGGGCTTTGAAACACTGACCATAATTTGGATGTTTCTAAACTAATTTTTTCAGGCTGTGCAGAGACTGAACTGATCCCTTGTCAAATCATATGCATGAGAACATAAGAGGCTGTGCCAGAGAGTCTTGGAGTAATGCTGTGTACAGAGGCTAGTGAAACTTGTGCCTCTCTCACCATAAACAGAAACTAAGTCTTCATACCCTGGTTTAGGTGGGTAGTGCAAATACCCCTCAGCCCATATTTTATATGCTCCATCTTACCACTGATGTAACTACTTTAAGTTACTGCTGTCTCCTTGAGATAGTTAAACTTTAGAAATAACTGGAGCTAGCACTGCTAAAGAACATATTGTGAGCAAAACAGCAGGGTAATGGGTCAGGAAACAGAACAGAAACTCTTCTCTGTATCGTCCTTGACTTCTTTAAATTCTAAATCATCTTACAGCTGCCTGGCTTGGAGATGTTTTACGGCCTCACTTTTTCCTCATATTTGGAAACGGGTGTGAAAGGTCACAAGTGCATAACAATCTCTTCTGCTCTAATGATATATAGTCTGAAACAAAGGCTTCAACATACCAATCTTAGGTCATTTAGTGTGCCTGGGGAAACTGATGGTGCATATGTTTTTACTGGGAAAGGAAAAAACAAGGCACACAGTGATCACTGTATACTATTAATTATGTGTATTACCGTAGCACTCCGGAGTCTTAGTTATGGACCAGGACCCCAATGTCCAAAGTGCCATACACACACAAAAGGAATCTCTACCCCAAAGAGCTTCCAAATTAAGTGTAAGGCAAGAGACAACAGATGGATATAGACAGGCAGGGGAGTACAATAAGACAGTATTGGTCAATATGATAGGCAGAGGTCTCAGAGCACCATCTGCTTAATTCCTGTTAAGTTTTTTTTTGTAGGCATCACAGAAAAATAGGAGTTTGAAAGAGGACAATGATGTACAAGCTGGCCTAGAATAGACACTATTCATGGTGTATAAGGAGGAGAAAGAGAGAGTGGACTATTTAAATGGCAGGAGTGTCTGCAGAAACTGTGAATTTTAACTGAGTAATGAAGAATATTTATGGAAAGTTAATTTTAATTTGTGTGAATAGTCAGACCAGAAACATGACCCTAAGAGCTATGCTTACCCAGTCGAGGAGTAGAAACATGCTGGGAGACCTATGTGTCCAGTCAAAACTAACCCACCAGCTGGCATTTTGAATTTCAAATACTGAATACTCAATGAACTGCTTAAAAAAAGAGCTACAACCAAACATGTTTTGTACTATTAATTCAATGAGCAATTTCAAATAAATGCATTTTAGAAAACTGTAAGTAGTTTGGGGACAATTTGCAAAGAGAAAAAAAGGCAACTTTTTATAATAATGGTTCACAATGCACTATTCATCCTGCTTCATTTCCAGTTTTTCAGAGATGTATTTCTAATTCCTTAAATTGCACCCTAGGATACAGACAAAGATCTAGCTCCACACATTGCACTTTATTCTATGATATCCTTTCAAAGCTCTGGGAACCAACCAATAAGCAATGGCCTTTATCATGGGTAAAAAAGGTCAGCAAATGCTATCATTTACATGGCAGGATGTGAGGTTTTCTGGAATATTAAGCCAAATACCTCCATGAGCTGTCATTTAACCTTAAGATACAGATAAAATAAAAAAAATGATGATAAAGTAATAAGTAGCTACTTATTTTACTAAACAGAACTGGATAAAGTACAGAGCGGTGAGTTACAGTGTGACCAAGGTTACCTGACTAAGTTGTATTTCTTATGCTCCACCAATAGGTGATAAAACCAGTTTAGAGTGATTATAAGATTCATTTTCATAGCATAGAAGAGCATATGGTACTACACAAGCTTATGCTAGAAATGGTACTGCACCTTCTATGCTTAGCCATCAATTAACCTCTTCCCCAACATTCCCTGCTCACACAGATTCAAAATCGTGCAGTTCAAATATAGCTCTGTATAGGATGATGAAAAACTTGCAGGAATATAAGGGCAGTTATGATTAAACAAATGGGATGAGGCAGACTTGGGCAGGTAGAACATTCAATGCATGTGTGAATAACAGCATGTCAGGGGCCAGATCGATTACAGTAGAAATGCACAGAAGCGCTAGGTGATTACATGACATTTTTTTTTTATCACTGTGTTAACTAAAATATTGTCATTGTTCAAAACTCTCACACAGACAGTTTATTCATGGGAGCAGCAGCCTGTCACAGTCCTTACAGCACACTATACACAAAGAGCTGTCTCTGGGCTGCACTGGTAGATCTGCAAAGGTATATAAAAGTACTTTCCATGTGCAGCCCAAACTCTCCAGGAGCCTCCATGTCAAATTGCTCAGAAAGCCCATGTACAGCACGTAAAGGAGACAGGCTCAGTTTCCAATTTCTCCCTCTATACAATCTGGATATGGCTTCAAAACTCAAAAGGCCACCAAAATCCATCTACAGACATGTTCCTTTCAGCAGACCTTAGTGTAATTTACTAGGGGTCCTAGAGCAGCGATCAGGGAGTTGAACACTATGTCCCACAAGATGACTAGGGATATGTCTATACCATAATCAGGGGCTGTGACTGCAATGTATGTAGAGATATCCAGGTTAGCTTTAATCTAGCTAGCTCATGTCTGTGCTGCCACAGCTTCACTGCTATCAGTACATCAAAGCAGGTTACCCACCCAAGTAATCACTCAGGGACCTGGGTGGGCTGGTACAGCCTGCACTGAAGTCCATGCTGCCATAGCTTCATTGCTGTTGGTATGAGAGCTAGTTAGATTAAATCTAACTCAGGCATGTCTACACACACTGCAATTACAACCTCTGTGTGCAGAGAGCATAGTTTTATCACAGCCTCAGGGAAATTATATAGGTATACATTTCAAAAAGTGTACTATCATTACAGGGATCTTATTTTAGACATGTAGGGGCTGATTTTCAGAGATGTGGACCCTCTAAGTGCAAGCAAAATAGACTGGAGCTGTGGGTGCTTAGCTCCTCTAAAAATCAGGTGGTGGGCTCAACATTGCGAAAGGTATCTCTGATTTTGGGTGCCAGACTTCAGACTCATAGGATGTAATTTGCACCTAGTAGCTTCTAAAGGAATTGGAAATAGTAAACACTTTTGACAAAATCATGCCCATGATGGCTCTAAGTAGGTGCCCTAAATCTGGGGCATCCAAAACTAGACCCACTTTTGAAAGCATAGCCCTTAACATTAGCCTCAGCTTCCCTTTGTGTAAAATGGGGTAACATAATAACTGCCCTGAACCAGTGCTAGGAGACATTAGTTAAAAATAATTGTAGGCACTTAAAAAAGAAAACTGTGCCACCCCTCTCAGAAATCAGAAAGGAAACAAAGAAGCTAAACAAATCCCCAGTAGGAATTCAGAGCACTTACCAGCTAGAAGGAAAGGAGAAGCAACAGTCAGTTGCAAAATGGCCACTACAGGGCTGCAGCTGCTTGGCTCCATCAAATTTAAAGGGCCAGAAAAGCATACAGGGGAAAAGTTCATATAAGAAGACAACCATGTAATAGAAAGAGTTAGTAGTAGCAATGTAATCACAAAGGGAAATGATCTTGGGGAAGGGTCTGCTTTTGTATATTGCACTTAATACTATTGCTATATCATGCCTGTTTTTCATTGCAGACTCTGGCCTTGGTGACATCCCTTCATCTTCTTTTCCTGATACACAAACTTTAAATGCATTCCCACTAAAACATTCATAGTGCACACAATATTTGCATAACTAATCCAGTTTTACCTGTAAAATGTACATAGGTATGGTAATATCTTTTGCTGAAACTACATAATGCAATATTGTAGAGTTCTTTTTTATTATCACACAGGGCTCTTTTAGAAGGAAATGTACACAGATATGTTAGAAATTAATTGACTCCTGATTAAATTATATTTCCAGTTACTAATAATTAATAGACCAAAGACAGAGCAGTTAAGTAAAAGGTTATAGCACTACAATGATTAAACTATGCTTAGCAACTACTAGTGAAAATACACAGTGCCACATTCATCAATGGTGCAATGCCATTGGCTTTGGTGGAGTGGGAGCAGATATTAATTTGGCCCATTTACTTTGTTATACATTTCTCTGATGAATGATATATTTTAGAAATGCTGAGGAAACTACTAGAAAAAGCTAATGGAGTGTAATAAAGTGTGAATTTTGATATTGATATGGTTTGGGTTTGTTTGTAATGGTAATTTCCTATTTCTGCTGCAGTAAGTGCACTGTTATTAATTACCACTAATTTTTATTTCTACAATTTAGTAATTATTTTAGTAATGGTGAGTTATTAATGGCTGAAAGACAAAAATGAGGTAAATGGCACTTCATTTAAAAAACACATTCTTATTAAAAATCACCATTTGTTTAGATTGATTTTTGCCTCTGTTCAGTTTAACTTGATTAAATCTTCTTGATACACTCATTTTCATGGCACATGTTTATTCTAACTGGATCACAAGGAACTGGTGATACATATGGGTCAGAGTTCTAGCTCTCCAAAGCCACATATCGCTGTTTATGTAAAATAATTGGGAGTCACATTTGATTTTTTTTAAATAGACATGTGGTACTCCATTGGTGTCAATGGCATGCACTCAAGTAGAGTTTATTGAAGGATTATGGCCTAAATTGATAAGCATAGCAATGTTTAATGAGAATCTACATCATATGTCCACTTACAGACAGTGTTTTAAAATTCACAGTATTAGAGCACATTGATACCTAACAAACAAAAAGAATTGTCCGTAATTCTTTCAATTTTCTCACCTTCTTTCTCTACCTGTTGTTCTTCAAAAGCGTTAACCAGACAGTAATTAAAAATGATTTTCTCAACTCTGTTGAGAAACCTTCAATTGTGAAATGACAATTCTTGTTTTACACTGAGGCAAAAGCATGCTAGGGATGGAGAAAAGTGGACTTCTTTGCTTGCAAAGGACTGCCAAGTACTATATTCCTCTGAACGTACTGTCTCTTTGGAAAGGAAATATTCATACTGGTCTCCAATCTGCACTGGCATATTTGTTTTTATCAGATAAACTATTGTGAATTTAAGGTGACATTCTTCAAAATTAAAAAGAGAAAAGATCCATTCTTATATTTGATGCTGGCTACTTATTTCTTTAGTGTTTGAGAGTTAAAAAAAGCCCTCAAAGCAAAGATTGAATAAGGAATGCTTCTTTTGGCATCTTCTTTGACCAGTTAGGAAAGTGCTGATAAGGTCTGATTAAAGTCATGCCTCACATTTTAAAGGCTAAACTCCTTGATTGGAGGTTAAGTATCCATCTGCGTCATTTACAAAGCACACATGAAAAATCTGGATTGTTTATTGTAAACAATATTTTCTTGGCTACAACTGGTGGCAACCACCCCTGTTAATCTTCTGCTGTTTCCTTCTTTATGTGAGTCTATAAAAGTAGGAGGATTATCATAGCACACTAGCAAGCAGCCTGAGATGACCTAACTTTATTTCCTTTCTAAATTTAGACTGGTTGCCTGAGAAGGCATTTTTGTCACCTCTAACTGGCTTAAAATTGCTTTCAGGTGGTTCCTAAAGAAGAAAGATCAAGGCCAGTTTATGGAATTGCTGTACCACCCAAGTCCTCTAGTGATGCACCTTCAACTCTGAAGGACTTTCCATCATTTGCCCTTTGGAAATGCCTGGCTTACGCTAGATGCTGAATCATTTCCTGCAGGTCTTTAAACACAGCCAGCTGTGTGAAGTTGAGGGTTAGCAGTATTTAGCATTGTTTAAGTAGGTGTTTCAGAAACTTCCTGATCATGGGTGTAGTGGTTTCTTTTTTTTCCCCTCTCTCTGTCTCTCTCCTTACTTAGTTCTGA
This sequence comes from Gopherus flavomarginatus, assembly GCF_025201925.1. NCBI lineage: Eukaryota > Metazoa > Chordata > Testudines > Testudinidae > Gopherus > Gopherus flavomarginatus. The sequence continues at coordinate 103,698,505 of NC_066621.1, forward strand.
GTTTGGGTTTGTTTTTTGAGGAAAAACAAAAGACCTTAGGGAAAGAGCACAGCACAGCTGTAAGTGACAGATAAGGAATAGAAAGGGAAGTACCAAAAGGAGACATCTAAGTCTCAATCCCAGCACATCATAGAAACTAAAAATACTGGAAAGGGGAAATTAAATATATCCTAATGAAAAAAAGTCACTCTTAAAGGAAATATTACAAATTATATGATTCTAGGAATTTTCATCTATCAGCTGTTTCATTGCTACAGAGCATACAGTAACAATAACAGCAGTATAAGAAAAATCCAAGCACTTTGAGTCCTTGTTTCTCTATTTGCTTTCAAAAATAACTCAGGCTTGATGTGAAAATAATCAGTGTTCCCACAAATATGAAATATTAGTGATGGGCCTTTGCCCTCTGTATTTTTAATCATTATATTGTATCCAAAAGGAGAGGAAGTGTTTAATTGTTTTATTAAATATTCATTTCAATGGCTGTAAATAACAATATTAAAAACAAAAATATATTACATGGATAGGCTTATATCTCACTCTATCTCAAGGCAAATCCAGTCATAAACCATAATCCCTCTTGATTAATACCTCTGCGATGTTTACTGCTCTTCTATTGGTAGTACAGTATATATTCTCTTCATTATACTGTTTCCTGTATCACTGAGATGTTTATTGTTCTTCTGTGTATTTTTGACCTTTAATGTTTTATTTTAATCTCCACTTTATCTGCTTTTTTTGGTAACCAGGCATTCCATTTTATCTGGATATCACTGAATTTTTTGATTAAAAGTATTAACATCGCAGCAACAATTAAAGTTAATTGACAGTGTGAAGACAGAGCAGTGTTAAGTAACTCTGAAAACACCCTTTGCTCGCTGGGTTCAGAACTTAGTTCACTACAAGAAAAGTTACACTGACTTTTTCAAGCCATCTGTTTGTCTCAAACAAACAACAACATCACTGAGTTCTTAATGGCAAAACTAACCCAGTTCTCCTGTGGCCACAGAAGGTCAAGTGCAGCAGAAGGGTAAAGTTCCACCATGTAAGGGAGGTGCTATATGTGAGGGAAACCTACAGCTCCCTCTGCAAAGCTCCTTATGTGTTACCGCACAGGGGACTGGAAGAGACAGGGGGATCCACTACTTGCCTAACATTTCAACTCTCCATGGTGAGGAGGCCACATAAGGTGATGTGTAGGCTATATCAGCCATTGGGCTGAAGTAGCTTTCACAGATGGCTCTGGAGCTATTCTGTGGGCTACTGGGGAGGTCTCCTCTTTGCATTTCCTCAGCATCTGGAATCAGAATGTGTCCCTTTTATGTGATGGGACACCAAAAGCCATGGCCTCTCAAACCATCCCACCCACAAAAAATGGCTTCTTGGAGAAATATTAAGAGAAGATGTAGGCATGAAAGAGAGGCTTGGGGTTCCTCTTGAAGTCCAAAGATGAATGGGGTCAATCTCAGAAAAGACATTACAAGATTAGATTAGATAAAATGTGGATATTTGGGGGGATAGGGGTGCATACCCAAAGTGAACCTGAACTGTGAAACTTTTGTGGTTCCCTGACCACTATTAAGCAATTCAAAAGAGAAGTGACAAAGTTAGAGCTGAAAACAGGAAAAGAGAATATACTGTTCTCTCACAAGTAACAGAAGAATGATGCATATAATGTAATTAGAAGAATACTGTAAATTCACTACAGTGCTAGGAAGAAAAAGCAAAAAAGAAAGCAAATAATATGTAGGCATAGTGAACTCTAGATGGGCTACAGGATCTAGTCTCTTTCTATCTCTATACTTTCCTAATAACTACTCAAAAATGATCTTGCTACATTTTTCTCTCTGTGGTCATTCTTATCTATTTCTTTCCCTCAGTTCCCTCAGTTCTATTCAGTCCTTAACCACAAAAGAAGCTTGGTGTTGTGGAGAGGAAGGTAATCTTGTGCCAAGGCACTGGAGTGGGACTCAGGAGGTCTGGGTTTAATTCCTGTTTTGCCACACACTTTATGTATAACTTTGGGCAGGTCAGTTAATCTCTTTGTGCCTTAGTTCCCATATGTAACATTGGGATAATGATAACATCCTTCTTTCCACTGTCTGTCTGTCTTGTCTATTTAGATTGTAAGCACTTTTGGGCAGGAGCTATACGTTTGTACAGCACTATGTGGCCCCAACATTAATGGGGCTGTAGGTTCTGTAGGAATATAAACAAATAATTCTCATTTATTTTAATGCTTTGATCTTGTTCAGAAGCAATGACCATAGATGAATACTTTTGTGGAAACTTACTTGAATCCCAACCCATAGAACATACCCTCTTTATCCAGTAATTTTAAATATCGCTCTCCCACATGTTTTAGGTACCACTTCTTTATACTCTTTTCATCTACCCATCTATCTAGTGCACATGATGCTTCCAGGCAGTAACTGGTAGAGACTAGAACATACGTTTGTCCAGATTGGATTTCAATTTGTATCTCAGTTGTTAACACCTTTTTATTAGTGACCTCTTCCTCTTCCAGCAGATGTCATTATGCAGCAAGTAGAAAACAGAAAGCAGGCAAATAATGTATTTTAAAACAGAAGCACCGGAAAATGTTTGGGTACCTTCAAAACATTTACTAATCTAGCAGGATTTTTTTGTACTTTAGGTAAAAACATTGTCTAACCTTTTTCATATTCTGACCTATTTAAAAATACGTTTCCTTATCTGCAGATGCTACAAGAACAAAATAGGTAACTTTAAAATGCAAAAATTGCCATCATGTTAAAAATTTGTGGGCTGAGCTTTCACATTTAATAATATTAGCTATGAAGGAAACATTTCATCACTATTAAAATCAGCTACCTCTAGGGTAGAGCACAGCAGCTGTTTTCCAGCCTGCAAAAACACTGTTCAAAGCTTAAAACAGGAAGTGAAGAAATATAAAAGTCCAATTGAAATAAAAATGTGGGTAGGCAGAATATAACAATTACCCAGATTTAAATTTCAACAGGACACAGAAATTGACAACCCTACTATTACAAAAAAAAAATAGGATGTTTAATGAATCCAAGTGTTTAAGTACTTATTTTTACACGTGATCTGAAAGACAATGGGCTCAGTCTTGCAGTATGCTGAGTTGAGATTCAGTGCAGCTGAGACAACAGTGGGATGGAACGATGGCGCTAAACTGGAGGTTCTGGAGTAGTTGTGCACCTTCCTCCCCCCAAAAAACCCTACTCTAAGCAACACTGGCAGCCAGCCACTGTTATTAGTCCTAGTTGTATTATTTGTATTGCAGTAGCACCTAATAGCTCCTGTCACGGACCCCGTTGTGCCAAGCACTGTACAAACACAACAGAAAATGGTCCCCAGCCCAAAGAACTTACAAAATAAGTAATTAGCTGCTGTGCTGGCGGAGAATGTGGTAGAGTGACATGCACTCTACCCTGACTCCTCTGCCCTGGAACATGCACTCCCGGCTATTCCAAACTCCTAAACAGAGCGTGGGAATGGATGGCATAGTGCCAATTATGCTGGCTTTGTACCACTTAGGGATACCCCTTGGTCGCACGGATTCACCCCTCCCTTTCCAGTGTCGTAGTGCCACCTAACACCTTGTCAGAGTATTTAAAATGAGTCAGTGTGAAGAGTGCCACCTATGGAAACATCAACACTGTTGTTAGCAGCATTCCTAACCAAATCAACATAAATTCTCAGAAAATTCATTCTGTGTCCAAAGAGCAAGTGCTGTGGGTTTGGGGAGGATAGGCTGTATTCTTCATACGTAAAGACGAGGTTGAATCTCTTCATTAAGTGCAAAACTCAACTCAACCTTACCTGTGGAGTCACAATGAGTGCCCATACCATGTTGGCCCTTTTTCGTTTGTGTAGCCTCTATTGTGGATAAATGTGTCAGTTTAAAATTAGTTCCCAAAACATAGACGTGGACATGTGACTCTAATATATGCTATTTTGAAGACTACTACTTTAAAATATTAGAAAGGTCCCACAAGGACTCTTTTAAAAACACCTTTTCAGGTGCTGATTTTTGCAGCCTTTTGTAAAATTCAGGTGAATGATTCATCCAATGGATGGCTCATGTAGTTTGTACTTGTCCGATTATGCCATTCAAATTCTTTTGGTGGATGTATCCTGTAAATAAAGAACAATAACACTATTCATTAGCTGATGAGTCCCCTAACATTTACTAGTGTCTACAATGATAGTTTGGTATGAGATCTATTTCTCCATAGAAAGGGGAGGGCTGAGAACAATTAAATATATAGCGGCTTAAGAGAAATCAAGTTCCATTCAGGTACATTAGAACTTTTAGAGCCAGGAAAAAAAAAGTAAGATAAAGATTTCTGTAATTCACTGAAGGTCTGGCAACCTTTTGCATGGAAAGGAAATTGTTTATATGCAATTAAGATCTTCAGACACATCAGCAGAGCTATAACATTCTGTTTCATAAGGTCAGCAACACCATCAATTCAATTAATCCTCTCAAACTATCCCCTGCGTTATTAAAAAGCTACTCTTGAGGAAAGTGTGATACCATCATATGTCACTGATGGAAAATATTAGCTTTCTTGTGAGTTTTGGTCATTGTTTCTCTATAGAGATAAAAGATTTATAGACAATATCTCCAGTGCAGTAAAACACTCTCAGCTGGCCCATGTCAGCTGACTCAGGCTCATGGGGCTTGGGCTTCCAGGGTATAACATTGCAGTGTAGCTGTTCGGACTCAGGCTGAAGTCTGGGCTCTGGGAGCCTGTGATGGGGGACGGTCCCTCAGCCGGGATCCAGCTTGAGTCCGAATATCTCTGCTGCAATTTTATAGCAGCCAAAGTCGTCTGATGTGGGCTAGCTGTAGGTGCTTTACTGCAGCATAGACACACCCACACTGCCTTGAAATTGTTTTGAAGTCCTCTTACTCAGCTTTAGTTCTGTTAAGTGTATACCTCTTACATGACTTGGATGTTGCTGTACATTCATCAACATTGTTATTCATTAGCATGCACCCACCCAGTAGCACAATAAATACAAAGACTCCTACTTTATTCTTGCAGTTTGCTTTGAGGGTACATCTATCTATCGTTTTGTCAGTAACATATAGGGATATGTGTATCCAAATATACATGATAAGCCTAGAATTCAGTTAAGAATTTCTGGTGCTGTCACTTACTGTAATACTAAAATATTGCTACTGGAATGATTTCAGCTTTAATATCTTAAGGATCTCAAAGTATCTTCAACTATCTTCATCTGTTGGCAGAGCCTTCTGTGGTTTATCTTTCCTTATGAACTGTGCGTCACAGATGGTAGATAAAAGACTTTCAGGACTTGATCAGGATATGAACGAGGACAGTCACAAGGATGGATTTTAATTGGCTGGCCGCAACTTTATTAAAATGTAACATCAGAGAGGGGCACTATCTGCCCCATTCCATGTGTTTTAGGTGGGTCTAGTGCATGTAGCCCATAAACTCCACTGCTTTCGTCAAGAATTCAGCTCGCTCTGTTAAATCCATTCACCTTTCCCACTGTGAAAGAGATCGAAGATACCAAAGAAGGACCCCAGTTTGCAAGGACTCAGGTGTCCCTTTTTCCACAGACCTGAGGTCCACCAGCGAAATCCTGTGTCAATGTGGATGTCTCATCTGGCTCTGGGTAGCCAGTGCCAGGTTGGATCTCTGCCAGTCTGGATGCTGGTCTCTGCGGGGCTGGACCTGCCTGATCCATGCACTTGATCCAACAGCAGTGCAAAGATTTCCTTTGTGGAGTTAATCAGAGACTCTCTGAGCTGTCCTGCGCCTCTCCAGTCACCCCATACAGAAGCCTCCCTATTAGCCTCAGCAGCAGTTTCTAGTCCAGTCTTTGTCCATTACTGATTCCAAGCATGCTGGGAAATGGTGTCAGAGGGCTCTGGTAGCCATTGGTGTTGTAGTCTATAGGGTAAGACTCCCTAGATCAGGGGTTCTCAAACTTCATTGCACCGCAACCCCCTTCTGACAACAAAAATTACTACATGACTCCAGGAGGGAGGACCAAATCCTGAGCCAAAGTCCGATCCTTGCTGCCCCAGGTGGAGTGGCCAAAACCAAAGTCCTAGCCCCATGGTCCCGGGCAGAGAGGCAAAAGCTGAAGCCTTAAGGCTTCAGCCCCAGTAGGGAGCCTGTGAGCTGAGCCCAGCCACCCAGGGCTGAAGCCCTCACGCTTTGGTCCCAGGTAGTGGGGCTCAAGCTTCAGCTTTAGCCCCAGGTGATGGTCTTGGGTTTCAGCTCTGGCCCTAGGCCCCAGCAAGTCTAAGCCAGCCCTGGCAACCCCATTAAAATGGGTTTGCAACCCACTTTGGGGTCCTGTCCCACAGTATGAGAACTTCTGCCCTAGATGCTTAATCCAGAGTTCCAGGAGCTGGCAAACACCAAATGGAGGTCACACAATTTGCACAGAATTATTGCCTTTGAAAATTGTTGTATTAAATTACACTTGGGGAAGTTATACAAGAAACATTATCAATGCTACATCTATTCCAAATGAAAAACTAATGAATGAGTATAATTAACTTTCTGTGAACATACAGCGCAAGTGTTACAAATCCCCATATTGTTTCTGGATGTTGACTACACATATGGATTGCTGAATTAGCCCCGCAAGGTATAAAATCATGTACAGTATGCACTGTGCTTCCTTCTGACCCTGCATCACGGGGGATTCTGTGCACTGATTACTAAAATTCTATAAAAATGTATAAGAAAATTATTAACTTTCTATAAGTTATCTAGCTACACTACAGAATGTAATAGGGAATTATATCTGTACTACAGAATTCTCTCAGAGGATTAAAAAAAACTTGTAGAAAAGATATTTTCTGTTAAACACTACAGAATTTTCAGAGTAATTTCTGTAGAATCCTATTGGCTGCATTGCTATTATAGCCTGTATGGCGTTTCCATATAGGAAATATCTGGTGCCCATGAAAAGTGGCACAGCTACACTTGTTTATGACAGGAATATGTGAATAATGAGTAGATAAGGCTGCCACTTTTTGGAAATCCATACTCCATTTCATTTGAGTTTAGGTCTTTCCAGGGTTTCTGGGCCTTTCACCAGAAAGGTCACCAGAAAGCTGGGCTTGGCTGCCTGCTCTGGGCATTGCATTCTAGTACATGAGGTCTCAACGCCACTCAGGTTTGGCCCAGCTTCTCCTCTGTCATGATGACAGGGCAGGGGGATGGCCAAGCCAAATTTGAGCAAGTGGGGCTGCAACCACATGTGCCAGGTGGGGTGGGCCAAAACTTAGTGGGCCTGTGACCCCATGCACTAGGTCGCAAAGCCCAGAGCAGCAAGCCAATCCCAGCCAGGCCCACAGGACAAGAGCCAGGAAGAAGTGCTTGGTGTCATATTCTCTGGTAAGTACTGGATCCTCTATGTATGACTGCACCCTGGAGCTGGATGATACCCCATCTTTCACATACCTGTCCTGCCCCCTAGTCCACCAGATCTTCTTCCACTGCACTTCCAGTCCCTTCTGCTGCCCCAACTTCTTACCCCAGTTCCCTCCCACCCCTACTTTACCCCAGAAACCAAGTTGCTGGTGGGAAGGTTCCCCAGCCGTTCACATCTGGCAAGAGCATCCGAATATTAGTGACCCAGGCAGTCTTCCAGTTTACTGTCCAACCAGTTCCACTTCCCCGGTGGTGAGTAGGGAACCTGGGCCTACCCTCTACTCCAGGCTCCAGCCCAGGGACCCTACAACACAGAGCCAAGTTCTGTTGAGTCTCCAACCTTGTTGCTTACTCCCTGGGATGCTTCTTACCCCAGCACTCCCTGCTCTCTGGGGTTTGTCAGCCTCTCTAGTCTCTTCTCCAAGGGAGCAACCGTGGGCTACTTGTCTCTGAGCCCCCAAACATGCATCCCTTCTCCCAGAGAGTGACTGCAGACTCCCTCCCTGCAGCCCCCTTCCTTCGATCAGCTCCCTGGCTTTATAGAAGCCCCACCTGTTCCCGCACAGGTGAGTTTCCCCATTTAGGGCTTTCTGCTCAGCCTTCAGCCTAATAGGTTAATTGGCCTGTGTGGTCTCCATTAACCCCTTCAGGGAGAATGTGGGGTGGACATCCCATCATAAGTGCCAAGTGGATTCATGCTGTGTGTGGCCCACTGACCACAGCCCTGCTCCACCCACTATGTCCTCTTCTTCAAACTTGCATGGAATCTCTAAAGCCTGACACCTTCCTTCAGTGAACGCACTGCATTTCCTTTTGAGCTTTGGGCCCCTGGGAAAATGGGGCTGGGACTTGGCCATTAGATACCACATAGCAGTGTGGAATATCCTAAATTTCCTGGATTGAAATGCAGTTACGCGTCCAATAATAGGAATAAAAATGTTTTCTATCTAATGTTTTTATATGGTCCAATATAAGAAAGGTTATCAAACATCCCAAGAAGGCACCAAGAGCTTTTCTACACTTAGGTAACAGTGGCCCCGCTGCACTGATGTAGCTACATCACTGTAGTGCTTCTTCAATGATACTACCTATGCCAATGGAAGGGATTTTCCCATCAGCATAGATAATCCACCTCCCCAAAAGGCAGTAGCTAGGTCGACAGGAGAATTTTCCCATTGACCTTGCACTGTCTACACTGGTGGTTAGATCAATTTAATGGCATCACTGAGCTACATAGTTAAACTGACCTAATTTCCTAATGTAGACAAAGACTAATATATAATTATTTTCCATCCTTTTCTTTTCCTTCCCTGCTATCAAGCCTTTTCATTTATTTTAGGCATCCCCCAAATTTTCTTTCTGTATCTACAGAAAGAATCAAGTATTATTGACTATTTGTTTTCTTAAACAAATCTCTAGTGAAACCCTAGAGCCACATACTGTATTATAGTTAACTGGAAAAGTAACGTAATGACTTCCAAACAGCATTCAAGTTGCCTTACTTATTATAATAAGAAAGAACAAAAGATATTTAAAAGCAGGATACGGCTGACATTATCAAGTTCCTCTACATGGAGTTACAGAAAGAGGGAACAGGTACAATCAATTTATAAGTTATCATGAAAGAATCTCACTCTGCAGTATACATACTATGGAGAATCTGTTCAGTAAGCATTAGAATAATGAAACAGGGATTATGCCTACAGTCTTATTCATATTATGCATAAGAATTCAGAATTCGTTCTTCAGGGGATAAGCACCCTAAATCACCTGTAAAACATTTGCCTTATCTTTCAGCATTAAAGCAATGGTAGAAGTTCTGCTGAGTTCTAAGAAAAAATTAACAAGCTTGGGAAATCAGTTTAACATGTAACCACGAGTCTTGCAGTGAAATGTTAACTTTTTATCCACAGAACTGCTTGCTAACATTTAGGCCTAGAAAAGACCTCTCCTCCCCCTCCCCATACATACACCAACTTTTATTTTTCTGAACTGAGTAGAAAATATGTAGGATCAAACGGAACTATATATACTTCTGACAGTTCAAATGATAGATAAGTAGAAGGGCTGACAAGGGTTGGTTTGTCATTGTAGTTCACTTCGATCAACTCTGCATGGTTCTGTAGGACAATGAAATTCAATGCACTTATAATTTCCAAAAAAGTGAGCTCAGATTTTTTAAAAGCATTTCTATGTGAAAACGGATCATTTACATGCCAAAAGCACTTTTAATGTGACATATTTAGCACATGTATTATTGAGAACGAAAGCCGCTTGAACTTGGTGAATTTTAAAGTCTATAAAATGGCACCCTGCTGAGCAGAAAGGTAGCTGTTCAGTGAATTTCCCAGTTATGTGATTATTTTGAATAATAGACTTGTACATAACTTTTTACGAAATTAAAGGTATGACATTTGCTTTAGTTTAGCCCTGTAAATTGCACTTTAGAATATAAAGCACGGGCTGATGTATGAATTTGTTGTTCCTCCAAGCAATTTAACTGATTTTTAAAGAACAGTTTTATGTTTCATCTATTGAGTAACACATCAAACAGTTATCTTAGTGGATTTAATGAGCATTCATGTACAACTTAACTCTCATGGGGAACAGTCAGGAACCTTGAAAATAAAACTCAGCCATTGCAGGGTTCTTTGGTTTCCTAGGCTTCACTGGGGCCCAAGCATAAGATGACCAATTTGGACATTTCTTCTCTTTCATACTCAGTAAAGACTGAAAAACCTCAAGACATTTGAAGTTTGGTTAAGAGAAGAATCCTGAAGTTCAGATGCTTATCAGCACCTGATCTAAACTAGTTGAACCTCTTTGATCCTCTAAATTTGGCCACAGGTACTGGAACTAGGGGTTCTGGGGATGCTGCCACACCCCCTGGCTTCAAGTAGTAATAACCCAAATACATGGTTTCCGCCTTTAGCACCCCCATTATAAAAATTGTCCCCGCACCATTGAATTTGGCTAGAAATCTCATGAGATCTCTGGCACTTCCTGCATCCAGATGTAAGGGAAATAGCACAAGAATAACCCATGTTGTGGTATTTTATCCTTTTTGTATTCATTCTGATCAGGAACAGCGCAAAAGCATTTGAAAGTGAAAGATACTGGGGGGAAAAAGTCTTCATTGGTGCTAACAAATGTCAGCTTGGTTTCTGATTAATGTTTGGGTAAGGTTTCATTTTATCAGCTTCCCCTAATTAAAAGACATCACATATGCTATGCTACAGAATATGGCTCCATTTCAGCAAAACACTAGCATGTGCTTAAGTGATTTGCTGAATCAGGGCCTATATGACTCAGAAGTAAAATGATAAAATGATCGTTAGTGACACAGAGCTAGGTTATTTTCTTATTGTAACTTATTTATTCACACAATGTACATCAATCCATGAACAGAGGTGGTCACAAACAGCATGCAGGCACTCCCTTCTCTCAGAAATCTCAACCCAAATACAGTCTCTGTTTCCTTGAAACTAGTCTGCTCTCTGAATTGACTGTAGCTGGAGGGACTAAGGCAAAGAGCAAACTCTCTTGCTGTATGCAACAGCTCAAACCCCTCCCTCCCACATCACAAACCTAACAATACAAGGATTTATTTAAAGATTGTAGGCTGCATACATGCTAAGAAAAACCACTAGCCAGATTATGTGCAACAGTGCCATCTAGTGACTCCCATCATAATAATATATTGGACTTTTGATAACTTAACTTGAAATATTCCATTAAAAAAATTAAAGGCCCTGATGAAAGAGAGAGAGGAAATGTACCCCAAAAATGTGAAAATTGAGGCTGTGTTATAAAATAACAAAACAATAAAATTCCATGTTATATCTGGCACACGATTCTTAACTCGGCCCACTGTGCCTTCTCCACATTGCCTCCCCTCAGGGATGTGAGTGAAGGCTGAAGTTTTCCTTTAACTTTGAATTTAGTGCAGATTTGAATACTATGATAGGTGCAGAGGGAGGATTAAAGATAAGGACTCGAGGCCAGAGGTAGGGGGATAAAATCAAAGGCATAGTCCAAGGAGAGGTGGAGCGCCATGTTATCTCTGAGTGGGACACTGCTGGAGTTAGAGACAGGCTTGCTGGTTGGTTTCGAAAGCGCTACAGGGCTCTTGGAGAGTTCAGTCTATTGACTAGTCTGCCCCTAGGGAGAGGGAGGGGCTTGTGTGGTGGATGCAGTATGTTCACTTTCTGTAGAGAGAGGAAGAGCAGGGGCACCCAGCCACTGGGAAACAGCTCATTTGAGATGGAGGCTGTGAGATTCAAAGTGCCACAGCATATTATACTTAAGGGCATATTATACTTAGGGGCCAAGGTAGTGTGTGTGTGCGTGCGTGTGTGTGTGTGTGTGTGTGCGCGGGGCGAAGGATCAGTCCTTATTTTCAAAGCATGTGGCCCTTTCCATCAAGCCCTGGTGAGGTCCATTTTAAATTAAAGAGAATAAATAATATTTATTATTAAAAAATCCTGCTTCTTTGTCAGTTTGTCTCACAACTTCAAAACTCACCAAACATGTTTTTAAAAGTGTAATCCATAATTCGGAATGTTAAAAAAATTCACAGCTTCACATTTTCTTCCCAAATATAACAGTCTTGTAGGGCTATTCATTTCTCACTCTTTTGGTGCTATCTTTAATACAGCAAAGCAGAAAACCCCAATCTTCATATCCTGCTGTAATCCAACAGTTACTAATATTGACGTGTGTGTTGAGGGGGCGGGGAAAGGTTGCTTATAGCAGACATGAGGCAAGATTTTAATTTGTAGCTGATAATTTGCTACTGGAAGCTTACCATGATTAGTCTTCTTACGGCACCAACAGTTTTTGAGGTAGTGTGAATTACCTGCTGTGTATGTTTTTACCACTCATTCAGGGATGAAAATGAGTTACAACCTAGATCTCAATTAAAGCTTGAAATAAGAAAACCTAAAACTTCTTTTATGTCCTCACTTCTAAAGAATAGAATTAGTAGCTTCTGATATTATTGGAATTGTAATTCACACTCCTGGAAATCCAGCACTGGATCTTTCAGCCCTTCTCAAATGAAGCACATTTCAGCTGTTACCCAATTATGCTGCCTTTGCTCCAAGTCAAATCATCATCCAACAGCTGAAAATTGAAACAGACTCCATTTGTGAAAATGAACGGTGTGTTTATCTGGTAATGTGGAATGTTTTTAAGTGTTACTCTAGTTGTCCTGCAGAAATTAATAAGTTATTGCTTGTTCTATTAATTCTCATTTCTGGGAAACTGATTTGTAGGTTCTGTTTCATTAGTATTATACGCTAGGATTTTTTGTACTCAGCATTATATGCAAATCATACTACCTGCATGACAATGAGTATCTTGTAATCTATAGTCTAAGTGTCTAACTTAAAAGAAAAAACTCATTGTGGGAATTCTTGCTGTCTCAAAGTAGGATCTACATTGTCCCTTTTGTAGATTGGCATTAGTGGTTTAATAATCTTAATCAACCAGTTTCCCACAAAATAAATGAAACCACATGGAACATGGGGTGGGATACAAATAATAATTAATAAGAACTTCTACCAGGTGCCTGCAATTTTTTAAGCGAGAGTTGGATGAGCATTAGCAAGCTATTGGTGTATGACTAGTGCAATATGGTAGCCAAACACAGAGTGTCTTCCATTACCCAAGGACACCAATAGCCTAATAATGCATAGTGTTGCTATTCTCATATGTTTCCTAAAAAACCTTTTGGATGAAGGAATTAGGTTAGGGATAATTATTATTATTATTTCATTCCACTAGTGTCCAGAGGGCCCCAAATAGGATCAGATTCTCTCTCTATTAGGCATTGTACAAACAGCCCTGGAGCCCAAGCCCCATGAGCCCAAGTCAGGTGACCTGGGCCAGCCACAAGTATTTTATGCCTGGTAGACACCCACCTCCCCCATTTTCTTCTAATTTTTTTAATGTACTGTAGATTATTTGAATCTATTCTCCATTGTTCTTTTAACCCCCCACTGCCCTTTCAACTGCACTTTTGGTCACAGCGATTCTACTCATTGTGAAAATGACATTTAGAATAATGAACATCTCCCAATTTAGTTTTCACAATGTAAAGGACCGGATTCTCATCAGGTATCAGTTGGTGTAGCCCCAGTGAATTTAGAGATACTCAGGTGGTATAAACCAGTGTATCTGACTCTAAGAGTCTGGAGGGTCCCAGACTGCTGGTAGAAGAACAGCTTGGTACTTTGGAGGAAGTTTTCTAAGTAACTGTTTTTGTGTACCTCCTACTTTCCCACTATTGCCTCATTGGTTCCCTTTAATCACGTTCTTAGTTACATATGCTATTTAGGTTACCCAAGGACAATATGTCTGCCAATCCATTTAATATGAGTACAGGGATTTTCTAGTGTGTTTTTCAGTAATGAAATCCTAGCTCTTCACTGTTGGAAGCTGCTACAAAGGTGAAACATCATCATAAAGTCCTAACCAGCCAATCAGAATGTGGCCTAAGACAATCAGTGTCCGTGACAATATTCAAACAACATTCATTGTCATTGCTCATTATACAGCATGGCTACCCTATACATCTGTTTCAAACAGAAAGTGTCAGATCTGGATGTAAAAATCAGAGCTAGCCGAATTATTCATTGTGATTAATGTTCAGTGCAATTTAGACTTTTTTCTTTTCACAAAACAACCCTGATTTCTGCTAACATAGTTCTTATTCGAAACTATTAGTTAGCTAGTTTATAGGCTGTAGGTTATTTGCAAAATAACATGTTTTTCATAAAGACTGGTCACCTGAGTCACATGGTACTGTTTCTGTACACTGTTTTTGATTATCACAATGTTTCAAACAGAAGACTAACAAATAATAAAGAGTAACTAATGAATAACAAATACTTGGTGTTCATGAATGTTTTTTCTCACACACTAATGCACATATTTGTACCATAAACAGCCATTTCTCAAAAATTCCCATGAACACACACAAATACTTGTGAATGTTAAATAACTAACATAGGTGAATGTAAAAGTTTTCACATTTTAAAAGACTGTTTGCAGACATTGTTTTCAGTACTGGTAAAATTATTAATATATATCAGAATCTTTGAGATCTAGAACAAATTTTTAAATATACAGACAGATTTTACTTCTTTTTACTATCATATGAGGAGACCTTTTATGACTAGGAATCAGAAAGTGACTTGGAGAAAATGCTTCATTTGCAAGCACAGACTATATTTTGTATTCAAAAAAGATATGTCCTGGTTTGATTAAAAAAATGATGATTTTGAATGTTCTTTGAGGAAAACCACAATATATTCCATGATCTACTTCTTTTTAGGTAGTCCCAGTATTAACAATAGAGTGTCACAGGCCATCATGTTTGTGCAGAAGGCCATATGGAAAGCACTTACATTATACACTGTGTACTATATACACGAAAGGAATTAAATGTCAGGCATGATCTATGATTTTTTGTAAGCATTGTACATTGAATGGAGCCATACAAAAGACTTTCTAAGTGCAATAATAAGCAAGTACCTGGTGCAACGCTAACTTCAGGTTACATGGTTTTTTAAAAAAAAAATATTGAGACACCTCTAGGTAGTTTACCAAAGATATATACTAATTGAATAATACAGTCTGTACTTCCAGTCTAATGACTGTAAGCAAAGGGAAAACAAGTGAGTCTTCGGTACTAGCAAGCTAGGGAATCTTTCTGTTCCTTAATCTTTGCCTCTCCTGGGGCTGTCAATTGTGCAAAATGGTTTGAAATTATGGATTTTTTTCCTGTGGACTGCAATTTGTCAGGGACTATTGCAAGTAAATAAAGTCATTCAATTTATGATCTGATTGCAACTCCCCCAACTATTTTTACAGTGAGTTTTCTATAAATGTTCTACCCAATAATTTTATGGATTACATCTGCTGAAAGCCACATGACTTTATAGCATCTTCAGTCTACATACTGTATTAAGATAGTTAAAGTACATTTTTACTTGGATTTTTTATAAATACAGATTCCAGTTAGCATCGTTCATGAAAACCCCCCATAAAACTATATATTTCAGGACTTGAGTCTCCAAACTCTGGATCCTGGAAAGCACAAACCGATAAGAGTGAAATCCTGGACCCACTGACTTCAATGACAGGGAGTTTTGCACTGACTAATCAATGGAGCCAAGATTTCACCCTAAAACCTCACATGAACCTATCTCTGATAAAAATCAGTAACTGGCAAGGCAGCATAGAATCCTAAACAGACAAATTAAATTTAGCATCAAAATCTGTCATTAAGTGTTCGTGGTTTCCTTTGTGATATGACTCAGGAGAGAATGGGTTCTTTTGGGAATTGGTGGGAACTAAGCCAGCATGGCATGCCATCTACGGTAAGTATGACGCCATCTATTTCATGTGTTTGGTGCTCTGTTGACTTTCAGGAGTGGACTTGGAGATCAGATGCAGGTTTGCTTTGGGATTCCTCATTAGAAATCTATGCAGGAGTTGATGTTGCTAAAAACAGTATTAAGTTCTTCAATGTTGCCTCTATTCCTCTCCTATGCAACTATGAGAAGAAGGAAATCTAAATGACAGCATGGCTCCCTTTGATAGATGTGCTACCAGCTGGGAGAGGTCTGCAGAGCAGCATGGTAGGCAGGCCCTCCTTGTGGAGGCCCTGTGATCCACTGATATAAATCCTGATTTACCTGCAGGTTCTGGGGCTCCATGTGTGTTTCACTACTAGCAGTGGGGATATGACAAGCAGACAAAGCTATGTTAAACAGAGCTTTATTAAACATGCTGAGAGGTCAGTGTTACATGCTGAGGCTCTGCAGCTTGTCCCATTCCTGCATTCCTGAGCCTCTGGTTTCTGCCTAATCTAGTTTCCTCTTGAAACCTGATCCTCTCTCTCTTCAGTTCCACTCACATGACAATGTGGTTTAGGAGGTTACACCAAACAATGCCAATCCCTCACACAGGTAAAATAGGCTCAAGATACCAGTGCCTTCAAAGATGCAGAGACTTCAGCAGACTTTTTCCCAGGCAAGGACTTCCCTACAGGAGGGTAGCATGGGGACTGTAAGTTTTAATGGCACAGGTTCTGTTCTTTGGCACATTCTACTTATTACAAAGCACCGTATACACTTATAGCGCTATATCATTATTACTATTATTGTAGTGCCTATGTAATCATTATACAGTACTTAGCACTCATGTAGTGCTTTACAGGTACAAATCACTGAACAAGCATTCATGGATATAAATAATAACAGAAAAACATTTTTAAACACAAGCTGTGTTCAGGGTATTATCAGGGACTGTTAATATGGATGTCTGTTTAGTCGTTCTCAAACCAAAGAAAGAGCAAGTGGACACAGTAGTAACAGCACTATACACTGCCCTGCCATTGATCTTGGCTTCGGTCAGGATAGACCACATGTTTAAAGAGAGACGGCAGGGGTGGAATGAAGGAAATTCAGCTATGGGGTTGCTGTAGGTCAATTCTAAGCAAGACTCTTCTAAGGCGAGACTGCCAATTTAGGTAAATTATGTATGGTGTCTTTATGATGTAGATTACTGTCCATGAGGGACTGGGTTGAAAACACTAAACTCATTGTATATGCACATATAGATTATCTGATAAAGTTAACTGTAAATTAAGAGATCTATACTTTCAAAAAAAAAAACCTGCCTAAATAAAACGATTAGCAAATTGCACACTAGCTGCCTTTTCCAGTTTAGATTACAGAAGTGGTTTCTGACTTCGAGTTTCTTTCTTATATCAAAACATTAAATTCCATCTGAGTATCTCAGTGCATTTTGGGATGGTCTGTTGAACTCTCAGACTATGAAACAGAATCCTGATGTATGGATGTAAAACTAGAGCATTGTTTTCTTTCTGCTTTAGCCAGCTGGTTCTCTTAAACAAGGATTATTCGTCAATCCAAAATCTGGTTAGTTTTCTCAAATGTCAGAGAAAAATCCAAAATACTGTAGAAGTAGGGCTGGATGGATGGTTCTAAATAGCTGAAATGAACTTGAACACCATTATATATTTCTAAGTTTCTCTTTGGGGGGAATGGAAATTTGAATGATTTAGGATTTGTATAACACTTAGCAGCATTTTACCTGAGTTTCTGGCAATTTATTCCATTTAGACATTATGTGACAGTATATATTATCATAAAGTGAGATACTGCTGAAAAATGCAGTACTAATGCTGAAAATAATCCCTTTAAAATTCGTGTATGCATGTTCAAATTAAAAAAAAAAAGGACTTTGGAAAACTTAAAATGAAACCAAACCCCAGTATTTTGTGCTGTGACCCTAAACAGCCATGTTCTCAAAGAACCTCCTTAAGCGTCTGGAATTTTTTTTTAAGGCTATTTTTATGCATGCCAGACCATGCAGTTAATATCTGATGGTGTGGGGGGAGGGAATTCATAGTGCAAAGGGCTACAAGTGGTTGATTTAGAGACAGCACAGATCCATACACAAATGAATGTGGATAATGAAAAACAATGTCCTCTATTTTTTTGATTTTGGTTTGTACAACAGATCATAAGCTGAAGGTCCCTTTTGATTAATTGCATGGCCCTTTTGAAATAAATGGGTGGCAAAGCTCCTTTATGTCAAGGGCACAAGAAGGAAAATTCAGTTGCCAGATAAGAATCTAAAAATAAAGTCAACTGTGGCACTGCAAGGATTAGTGCTTTGTGCACCTTGCACTGCATGCCACATAAGGGTGAGGGAGAGGTATGGTCCTATGCACAGTTCTTCCCTCCTTGCATCAGGTGAGGAAACTGATGGGTGTATAGAAGGATGGAGGTAAAAGGAACTGGGAGCCAGCAGAGGAAGCCCATCAGCTACGACGTCACACCATTCTAGCCTGATGGCACCATCTTCCCACACAGCAGTCAGTTGGCACAATTCAGTCTGGAGACTGATGATAACCTAACTGGATAGAAGATCCCAGGTAGTCCCCACTTAATTCCTTGTTTTAATAAGCTAGCTGACTCTAGGGATGTCATCCAGCTCTTTTTTCACATGTCCGCTATGAGACATACCCTCTTACATGTCATTGAGACATGGGAAATTCAGGATGATACAGAATGTCTAGTAACCCTTTTCCAACAGAAAAGAAAATACTGATTGCATATAAATAGCCTAAACACCTCTTGTGATGGTGCTGGTGAGGTCCAGAGTGATAAGAGGAGAAAGTAACCCAGCTAACTATTGGTAACAGTTGTTCATAGCAATTAATATGTTTGAGGATATTTTGGAAATAATACTTTCTTCACCAGCCTGCCAGTATCTTCTTCATCAACCTGCCTGGCAAACAAGCGAGGGGAACTTGTTTGCAAAGGTATTGCAGAAGTCAGGGGTTCTCAATCTGGGGGGTTGTGATCACCCTAGGTGAGGGTGTCAGAAAATGTTATGGGCTGTTACCATCCTGTTCTTCTTACCTGCTAAATGGAAGAATGGTCCCCACTAGATGGAAGGAGATCCCAGGGAGGTTGCAGTATGGAAAAGGTGAGAACCACTAGCATAGGTCTTGTAAGAAGTTATTTTTTCTATCAGCAAAAGAAGCAAAACTTGGAACCTTATACTGTGGACCCTGCTCCCACTGACGTCCATGACAAAATTCTCATAATGTTCAATGAGATTTGCCTTTCTAATGCAGAGGTTCTTCCTCCTAAATGTTCTTTAGAAGCCTCGTATAACTTGCTTCCTCCATTTTATACAACCAGTTTTCCGAGCACGGGACATTTATCACTACATCTTCACAGAACTGCAGGAAAGAAGCTGCTGTTAGAGTACTTGGAAAATAAAAGAATTAGTCCCAGCCACCTAGCAGGGCCGGCTCTACAGTTTTCGCAGCCCCAAGCAGCGCCCCGAATTGCCGCCACAGGCAGGGGTGGGGGCAGTCCCTGTACCTTTAGGGCGGCAGGCGCTTTTCTGCAGTGGCGGCAATTTGGTGGCAGCTTCTATGTTTAGCTGAAGCAACCCTGGACGGCTAAACATAGAAGCTGCCGCCAAATTGCCGCGGCTGCGGAAACGCACCTGTCGCCTTAAGAACACACAGAGTGCCCCCCTCCCCCCGCCCACGGTGGCAATTCGGGGTGCTGCTTGGGGGCAAAACAACAGGGACTGCCGCCCCAAGCACCAGCTTGGAATGCTGGTGCCTGAAGCTGGCCCTGCCACCTAGTTTCCCTTCACATAGTGTCTCTGTTAAATAATGGAGGTCTGAGTGGCCGTTGGTTGGTTTAATCTTTCCTTGACCTGAGGGAACTCAGTGATTGGAGTTTATTGCTTTAGTTTAATTCACTTGATTTTTTAACTGGAGAAACAGATTAATACTTCCTCTCTTTACTGATGCTTCTCTGGTACTTGACATTCCAAATCACTCTTACATTTATTATTGGTCTGCTGTTGTAACCCACACACCTCCTGGGTGTGGTGCTCTGTCCCACTTCTAACACTGACAGACCTCAGTCAGTGGGCAGGATTGAACCTGGGACTTCGGGAGCTAACCGCATGAGCCACTACCACATGGCCCCTAGCTAAGGCTGTAGCAGACTTATTAATCTCTCTCTAAGTGGTCTTGGTACCACTACATGGGACAGAAAACCACAGGCAGGAGATGTGTGGGTTACACTATTCTATAAGAGCAACTCTGCCCCCGAGAAAGACTAGAGTTCTCTGTTCTGTTGCAGTATCAAAGAGTTTCTTCACAAAATGAGGAGGATCAAGAGCTGAAGCAGGAGATGTGCTTATATGTTTTCAAAAGACAAAGACATTTTCCAAGAGAGTCACTGTTATTAAGAGGCCACACTTTCCTAAGTACAGTCCACCACCCAAGCAGGCAGTTCTGCCTGCAGCCCTTAGAGAGCTGCTGATAAAAAAATAGATATCTAATTTACTGAACTTTAACAGAAGACCTAGCAATAAGAAAAACACTTCACAGAGCCAGAGGCTGAGTTGCAGATTGTCACCAAAGAGGATGAGGTGGCTGACGCTGCTCTCGAGGAATGTGCAGATGAGGATTAGGATTCTTCTGATGTTTAATTCCTCTGGAAATAGAAGTGCAACAGGAAAAGGAAGCAGGAGGGCCTAGATGAGGATAGAGTAGAAATAAACATCCGAGATCAGGAGATGGCTATGGTAGAAGGGGAACCCATCTCACTCATTCCACTGTGTCAGGTAAGTGGATCTGTTGCTCCAAAGGCAGACTGGCTCCACTACGCCTAGGAATCATCTGCAGTTTTTCTTCTTTGCTATTAACTGCTCGATCTTTGTCACTGATGGTATGACACATGTGAGCAGGAGCATAGTGAAGGGAGCTGTGCTCATTTTCATACTTTTGCCATGACTGCCTGCCTGACCTAAATTCCAGAGCATCTGCCCTGTGGCCCTCTTGTTTAATTCCAAGATGGGGGGCAGGGAGCGGGATGGTGTGTGAATGCCCACTGGGTCAAGCTTTGTTGGACAATATTCAGAACAGCACTAAGTGCAGCATTTAGAACAGCAGCATTCTGATACATAGTGCAGTTAACTGGATTAAGAAGTGGTTAACTGACAGCTCTCATAAAGTAGTTGTCAATGGACAATCATCAAATGTGAGTATTTCTAGTGAGATTCCTCAGGGAGTGGTACTGTACTTTACATTATTCACCATTTTCAACAATGATCTGGAAAATAAAAATGCTGCTGCTAAGATTTTCAGATGACACTATTGACAACATGGTAAATAATGATGAAAACAGCAGTCATATAGAGTGATCTGGATCACTTGGTAAACTGGGCCCATTCAAACAAAATGTGTTTTAATGCAGCCAAATGCAAAATTATACATCTAGGAACAAGGAATGCAGGCCATATTTACAGAATGGGGGACGGTATCCTGTAAAGCAGCGACTTTGAAAATGATCCAGGGGTCAGAGTGGATAAGCAATTGAAAATAAAATAAAGGGCTAATGCAATCCTTGGATCTATAAACAAGGGAGTAGTAAGGTGATTTTACCACTCTAGAGGGCATTAGTGAGACCATAGTGGAATACTACCTGCAATTTACTGGAATACCATGCAGAGTTCTAGTGCCCACATTTTTAAAAAGATGTTGAATAATTGGACAGGGTGCAAAAAAGAGCCACAGAAATGATTCAAGGGCTGGAGAAAAGGTCTTATAGTGAGATGCTTAAAGAGCTCAATCTGGTTAGTTATCACAAAGAAGATTGAGCGATAACTTGATTACAGTGTATAAGTCCCTTCTTGAGGAGAAAATACTGGGTACTAAAGGGCTCTTTAATCTAGCAGAGAAAGTCATAGCAGGAACCAATGAATGGAAATGAAAGACAGACAAATTCAAATTAGGTAGAAATAAGGCACATATTTTAACAGTCACAGCGATTAACCATTGGAACAAACTACCAAGGGAAGTGGTGAACACTCCATCTCTTGATGTCTTGTAAATAAGACTGGATGCCTTTCTGACTATAGCCAGACTTCCAAAGACAAGTGATGCTTTAATCAAACACAAGTGACTGGGCTCAAGACAGGGGTAACTGGGTGAAACTTAATGGTCTGTGTTATACAGGAGGTCAGACTAAATGATCTAATGGTCCCGTCTGGCCTTAAACTCTATAAATCTACAAACCTAAGCATTTAGCAGAACGCCATTTTATGCATGCAATGTTTAAAATCCATGCACACTATTGCACAAGCTGGGGGAACTGATAGCTGAGTGAATGGTTGTCCACTTCCCTAGTCTCCTGAGTTTGCAGCATGAGACAGTGAGGTCAAAACCATGTATGACAATGGGTTTATCCATGGATCTTGCAAAATGAGCCAGATCCTCAACTAGTGTAAATCAGCACAGTTCCACTGGAATGAATAGAGAATCTGGCCTCAATTTTTTTGTGAACCCTTTTTGTAAAAAAAATGAGAACACAAACCAAGAGGCACAGTAGCTTCGTAAGCTAGTACTGTGTCCATTAGTCTCTGAAGCACTATAGTCAACACAAATGCTAGCTCATGCTGCAATTGAAAAAAAGAGTCTTGTTGACTCTTCTTAGTTCTCATTTTTCCACCTGAAAGGCCCAGTGTTGAAGTGGCATGTGTTCTGCAGGTCCTGATTTAGATACCCTGATAGACTATATATGGGAATCACTTTTCCATAATAGCATCCCCGGCTGTAGCCAATGCTATTAGTCTCACAATTTCATAAACACTAAATTGAGATGCAGTATTTTAAAAACAACAACTCTGAACAATAAATCCTGGGGGAAACATGTCACTTTAATATTAAACATTTTTCATGCACACCAATGGATGAACTCATTTTAAAGTTAATTTTAGAAACCCTTTAAAAACTTTGGACCATACATTTAAAATTATGTAGTTTTCTATGCTGTAAGAGTACCCGCTCTTCTTTTCCTAATCAAAGTACATTAAAAATTTTTCAAGAAGGTTTTAAACCTTATTTATGACCAAAGTTTCCTTGAAGGGAACTGTTACTTTTACAGGGAAAGAATGAATGAGTTTTGGTAGTTGCTTTACAAAACCACCAGATGCATTTAACATCAGAAGTCAAGCTGCTGTTCTGATCACTATTTCTTTTTATATGTTTATGTTTGGATTGGACTTTCAGCACATACAGTGTTAATAAAGAGAGTAGTTACAGCTGTCTTTGGTAACCAAACTAACAAGGAAAGAAGGAACTAGTGTACAAATGAAACACATTACATGATTCTCTGAGAGGGAAATTATTTTTATATATTAGTCCAGGCTTTTTAATAACTAATTTAAATTTAGCATAAGGATATATCATTGACCAAAACATTAAAATATTATTCTAAAGATATGAAAAAATGACCAGAAAAATGATTTTACATCCTTCTCTCTATATATATAGGAAGATCTTAATGACTTAAAACACCCAAATGGGACATTTAGACAGCAGTCACCACATTTTCTCACCTGTTGTCTCAAAGGCAATTGCATTTTACACATGATTGTTTTAAATGGCTTTTACAGCAATTATTGCCTCCCAGCAGCTTATGAAGGAGCCCCACTTGCCTTACTCCCTGAACTATGAGGGCAATGCCACGTGAGTGTGATTTCTGAGCAGAAGGCCAAGCACGTTTGTTCTTACACAATTAGCATATAATGGGTTTGAGATGCAGTCATAGAAGTTGGAAGCAGTAATTAGAAGCAGTTTTCTTGGAGATATTCAATAAAGAGCTATGTTATGCTTGAGATCTGAACTAGGACCTATATGTTTAAATTTTGCTCCTGTTCCTGCTAATAATCCATCTTTGCTCAAGCCAGTAAGAACTATGTGCATGTGGTAAGTAAAAGGAAAGAATATACTGACCCTGTGGCCATTCATTTTTCTCCCAACAGTGGGTTAAATTATAAGGAAATACAGTGGCCTGGGTGAGGAACAAAATGTCTCAGAAGGCAAAATCATCTAAAAGGGAGGCTCAAACTCTGTGCACAATTGCACCCTGCCATTTGTGCATGTAATTACCTTTGTTCATTTTAGCCAGGCACCTTACTAGCTGCTTTTACATTCAGTCAGTTACTTAATTTGCATGCACACTTATGTTAATGGCATGTGTAAATAGAGATGTAAAATTGATCTTGGGCCTCCATTTTTCAAAATGTGGCCTCCTATAGGAGACAGTGTAGTCACACTTCAGTGTTCTGGAAATCTGCTCCTCATACATGTGTTTGGGTTTTTATTAGGTTCTCAAATAACTAAAAGTGAAGGAAAGGAAAGAAGAAAAGGAAATCTGCTACAAATTAGAATAAATACCTGTTTGAAGGAGGATGCGCAATACAGTGACGATATTGTGATATACTGATCATATATTCTAGTCAGATATTATATAGGGGAATGAGAAATAATACCATTCAAAGTAATGGCACAGCTCTTCAAGTAGCGTAATGCAGCTTAGTTCCATTGTTTCAAATGCTTTGCACCACCAAGGATCTGTCCCAACATATTTGCATCTCAGTGGTTCAATATTAATCTAAGAATCAGAAAAACAACAACTTGTCGTTTGTTTAATCCCAGCATGATAGAAGGTGAAATTGACAAATAGCCGGACATTCTAAGGTCACTAAAGAAAGGCTGTCATTTTCGTATTCAGGCCCATGACGAGAGAGTTTTTAAATGTTTGGACATTCAATCTATGTAATGCTGCAACCTGGACATACCCTTTTGCCAAACACAGGCTCACTAAATCCTCTTGGAATGTTGTTTACCTCTAAATAAATCAAATTTGACAGCTTAGGTTAACTTTATTGATTCATTTTTCAATCACAGGTGACTGATATTTTTTACACAAAGAAAGCTACAGAATTTTTATTGTATCACTGGTTATTCAGAGTGATATTGTTCTTGATAACATATAAAATTCCAAGTCATTTTTCAGGTTCCTTGGTTCCCAGTACTCCACCCTTTCTGTGCTAGCACAGTAGCTAGCATGCCTCAAACGATCACCACTCAGCAAGAATGATTTATCAATTACTTTAAGTCAGTGTCTGTCTCCCAGGGGTTGACATGCTGTACTATACAGTTTACAGCACTGGTCCAGGACTAAAATCCTGAATCCATTACCAAGCCTTATGTCACATAGCAGTGAACAAAATGCTATTGAATGAAAGTGAGTGGTCTGAGATCCTGAAAGGTTTGTTAGTACTTGATCAAAGCCTCCACAAAATGAAAGAGAGTGATAGTAGTCAAGTAACTAGGCTAAACTAGTTAAAACAGGGGGAAAATGTTTAAAAAAATCTCTGCCATTAAAGTTTCTAAATTTTCCTCTACAGACTGGTAGAGAACAGCATTTCCTCTCACTGATTTGCATTTGTATTTTATGGATTTAATATTAAAAAATTAACATTAAAAATAATGCCCATAGATGAGCTCTGAGTACTTTGGCAATAGTTAGACTGACCTTAACATTAGTGTGTTCCACAGATTGTTTGGCTACATCAGTCTGCTAATGTAACAAGTTATGTTTTTAGTTATTGTTAATGCAACCAGAGTTTGACAGTCTTGGGTGTCTATACATTAAAATGTATCATCATTTGCTTTTATTATTATATTAGTCTTTATACATGATGAGCCTGGATTTAATTTAGCTGAGAATATGTACAATAAACCTTCTGACTATTGTGTAACACCACATGTTACATACACACCCAGTTGGGACAACACATGGCATTGAATTTGTAATAATCCATATAAAAGTTATGTTAGAACAATAGAGTGTTCTTGTGCAAATACAAGCCCTAAAAAGTCAGGAAATACCATCATCAAGTTTGCACATGGAATTTTCTCTGCCCATATGTACCCATGCATTAAAATAGCCTATAATTATATGATCACATGCTACTTCTGGGGCATTGTCAGTAATTTTTCCATAAACTTGCATGTATGTATAATATTTTGTCACATTTTTCAGTCTTTTCTACTTTAATTCTGTTGCCATAACGGTCCAGTACATCTTTATTAGAGATAGACAACCTATCATAAGGAACTTAATACAGTTAGTGCTTTTTCTCTTCATAAATTATCCAGACAGATTTTTATGACTGTTTATTGAAATTATTCAATGAATGTTGTATGCAAACTCATTCCAGTGTGTGCATTGCCACAGCACTTGCTTTGCACATACACCATTCATAATTTGCTATTCACACTATGGAGTCAGTCGCCTAGGTCAGATTAGTTTGTTTCTGTTCTCTGAGGGCCTGATCCAAAGCCCACTTAAGTCAACTAAAGTGAGCCATTAATTGATGTGGGCTTTGGCTCAGACCCTGAGTGGATAACACCAACTCGTAATTAGGAGAAGGGTTTGACTAGGAGGATGGCTTGAAAAGGTCACTTGTGGTGAGATGACTGAAGCAAAGACATTAGCACAGAGCACATTTTACAGAGCAGAAAATAAAATTATAAATAAATACAAGTTCTGACTGTATGCAAGATATTGCTGTGAAATGCCTAAAGGAAGAAGGGCTACAGGGCACTTCCTTGCAAATTTTCAGTTTTTTATTCTTATGGTTACTTATACAGTAATTTCATAAATGTATAATTAAACAGCCCCCTGACTCAAATAGCTTACATTACTCTTATCTTGCAGAAAGAACCATATGTTTCTGCAGGGCTTGCCCATATGGTTCTCTTTGCAGGACAGAGGTCTGAATAGACATATAGACAAAAGCAGGGGGAGATGAGGATGCTACACAACATTTTAATGCTATACACATTTTTGAATCATAATGGAAAAAGCTAATAAATAAAAAGGTACACTATGCGCTTCTATTTATCTATCTATTGCTGGCTTGAAGATGACCAATCCTGTTGTTATTCATTATCTGCTACAAAAACAAATTCACTTCAGCAAACAATGAATTTTTATGGCCTCTGAAAAATGAGACTTCCTAATGAAAGCATCTTGACTAGAGTAAGCATGAAGGACATTGCTATCGAACAGAATTTGTACCACAGATGGAATTTGTGTTGTTTAACGCCAGCATGTCCTAGCTAGCACAATCAGCAGGTTTATTATTAGTAGAGAAGGGTGCAATGGCAAAATTCAGATCCAGGTTCACATTTCAAAAGTTGCCATTCAAGTTCTGGGGATGTGGGGTTCAGATCTGAGGTTTTGTATCTCACCTCTTATTAACAAGACCTTTTTTATTTTGAATGTCCAAAAATCACCTTGAAGTGCTGCTGTTTTAGATACAAGTGGAGATATGTTACAACAGCATATAAGCTACAGCTAGAACAAAAGCACTGCCTGAATACAGGCTGCAAAATAAGAAAATAAAACCAGTTCTACTACAAAGCTTCATTTAGAAGGCCCACTCTATTAATAGCAACCCTCAGTTAGTAGCCTTACCTTTCCCATATGGTTTTCAGTAAAAACTGCCACCATTTATTTACTGCCCTCGTTTAATAGCCATGCCTTTACCATGTAAGCCACTGGGGGAAATGATTACATTTCATAGAAGCTACTCTCAGCCTGAAGCTGCTCTGAATGTAAAGCTGTAAGGGAAAGTAATTGCATTTAATAAAAATCGTGGCTTCTAAACAAAAGATGTGTTTTTAAGAATCACCCATTATTGTCTGTCCAGGAATAAATATTAACTTTAAACAGGTAAGTTTAATAAAAGAGAACTAGGAAGTATTTCACAGCTGCATAGATTTTAAGGCCAGAAAGGACCATTATCATCATCTAGTTGGACCTCCTGCATAGCACAGACCATAGAATTTCACCTGGCAATTCTTGCATCCTGCCCAATAACTCGTAAAGATAAATAAAACTTGTGAAGGAAAATGTCCTCAACTTCATTCTAGATGCTTGGTTACAATTTGCTAAGCATCCACTTAATTTTCCTCCTATTTCTGTCTTTCTCCATTAGCTACTGTAGACAATATATCCTCTTATTTTGCCAATAAATCATTAATGAAATCATTTTCAATGTTGAAACATTGTATCTGACTTCATTTCCTGTCCGTAGTGCACATTCAAGTTAGCTATTGTGTTTTCACTAGATGTGTTTTGTAATAGGGCTAGCCATCTCCTGACACACCCTTATGGCCAGATGCCACTCTTCACCCCTTGCTTCTATTCTCCTTAATAACTCCATAATATTAAGGGCCCCTTAATAACTCACTTAGTCCAGAGTAATTAGAACATTCTTTCCTGGGTCCAGTTTATTTAGTCCTTATACACTGGCTTTCCAGGCCCCAATCCCAGCTCAGTGTCTCTTACCCTTTACACAGAGAATCCCTAACCCTTCTTCCAAGAACCATATCCCAATTCAGCAATCACTCCCAGGCTTTACCTGGCTGGAGCTCAGCTCCTGGCTCTGACTTCTCAACTCCCGTAGTATCAGGAGCCTGCTTCTTATTCACCACAATCTCCAGAACTCCTCATTCTCTGTAGCTGCCCTTTAAAGGGGACATCAACTGCCTTCCAGAAGACCAACTCAAGGCTGTTAAAACAGCACAGGTGGGCTGGAGCAGATCCTTCAGTAATTAGGGTTGACTGGCCCCATGTCTCCAGCCCTTAAGGGGCAAGCCATCCTGTCACAGTGCACTTAAAGCTTCACAGAATAACTGCTACACCTGCTAAAGGTATACTCCTTATCCTCATGATGTGCACATACAATTCCCATTGGTTGTGACCTTGGGAATTACATGTATATATAACAGGAAAAAACGCTGACCTCAAAGAAACGGCAGGACAATAGGCCACAGACACATAATTCTTTGAGTAAACAATGCCACCAAGTACCAAGGGACATATGATTGTTGTACAGTGTGTAATGCATCAAAGTATTTTAGGTATCATTTTCTATTCGATTTTTTAAACATCCAAACCTTTTGGCTGCATTTTTAACTAACACTGCACAATTATGGTTACCCTTACTATACTAAGATCAGTAGTCTAGTGTGCTAGGCACTGCACAAACACAGATAGCAGAAAGACCCTGCCCCAAAGAGTTTACAATCTAAATAGAGAAGACAGACACACATTAGCAGAAAGGAAAAATTATTATTCTAATTTTACAGATGAGGAGCTCTGGTAGACAGAGATTAAGTAATTTGCTCATGGTCAGAGGGGAAATCCTGACAGAGATGGGAACTGAACCCAGATCTTCTAGGTCCTATTTGAAGGGTTCAAGACCATCCTAACAGCGTATACAAACTCTACAACAGCCATCAGTGTACAACATTGCACCAAACACCTGTGCATACGTAATGCAGACAGAGATTTTCAGTATACTGCCAACATTGATGTCCAGATCTTTTACCTTAGTTGTTACAGTTAATTTACAGCATAAGAATGTGCAACATTAGGACAAAAACTATTAATTTGAATTTGTCAGCAATAGTTTGTCAGTGTTTGTGATGCCTATTTATCTAACTTTTCTAGGTCCCCCTGAAGTCCTCACAGTCTTGATTAACCTTTTGTGTCACCTGAAAATTGTGCCATCTCACTGTTTCCCCCCTTTTTCAAATCATAAATAAATATATTAAATCGATCCTACTAAAGAGTCTTTGGGCACCCTGCTTAGCCTTCTGCCTTGCTGTAAACTGACTGTCTATCCCTACTCTTTGTTTCCTTTCTCCCAGATCAAAGCTGCTCAGTTTACAGGTGAAATGAAATTTGTTCTAAGACTTGCAAATTCACCCTGGGATGTGAAAGTTCACCTGAGTTCTTTAAGGCTTCCCAATTTCCAACAATAAAAGTTTCTGCAGTGAGAATAAAATGAACAACTCTGTTGATTGTGTGCGAAGTAAAATGGGATCCAGGTCAGTGTTCCAGAGTTAGGCTGACTTTGCAGTGGCAACAGGAGTAATAAGTAGTAAAAACGTATTTTAAAATCAGTGACGTAAGCAAACGTGACTTTGAATAGACATCAGAAGCAGACCAGCTGAGTAAGAAGGTGCCATTTTTATGTAACCAATTTTCAGAGTAGAACTACATTAGCTAATAATATGAGACTTCAAACTAATATCGATGCTTTACCCCTACATAGCCCTTCATATTTTCAAAGCACTCTAAAAACATTAATTAAATCTCACAACTTCTCTAACCATGGGGATAGCCTCACATCACCACATTTACATATGGTGAAAGATGTGGTTTGACAGTGCATCCTGTGTAAATGATCATAACTCCAGAAAGGTCAATGCAGTTGCTCCCACTTAAATTAGGGATGAATATGGTCCACTTAGCAGAGATTCAGAGATATAGGCTGTAAATTCAGTATGAAATTTAAGCACTTCAGTAGGACTATTTGTGTGCTTAAAGCTAAGCATGTTTAAGTGCTTTGCTGCATCAAGGCCTTAGAGAAGGTAGGAAGTTCCCTGTTGTCCATGGGGAAATGCTTTTGCTAACCCATATACCATGCAGACCATCTAAACATCAAAAATCTAGAGTACTTCTATATAGAAATTAGCAGAAACCCCTATCTACACTGAATGAGCTTGCAGAATCCCTGTGTGAAGAGACCTTAATGCAAGGTAATCCCATTATTCTTACTTTTTGAGAAACAAGATAGAGACATAGTTTTTATAACTGTGGGGAAGGAAGGTCACACCATATGAGAACTGCAGTCTAGAAAGAATGCTGATCTAGAGTTCTGCAATATCATGTCATCAGATAAAGTAAGAGATGAAATAGCTTTTATTAATAAAGGTCTCAGTGCTGGCCCTTTGCACTGGGGTGAATTCCATGCTCTGGGTGGATTTTGGGTGGTATATTTTCCTAAATATTTACAAGTAATAGAATACACATTATTACTAATAAATGGAACTCTATCTAGCTATATCACACAATGTTAAGAAAATTTTAAAAATCAATATAAAGGACAATCTGTCATCATATCTGCTGTCCTCTCCGCCTTTATCTTTGCAGAGCCACAACACTGAATACTTCACAAAACGTTGTCTAAAAATACCCTTTTGGCAGATATTTTTAAAAATAGAATGTGAATAAAAAGACATTCAAAGAGCAGAGCTTTCTCAAAAGGATTTATCCCACCTCAAGACACTCATAAAAATGCAAAACTAAAACATGATATTCTTTTTCTTATTGATTTGGTCAGTTGGTAAAGAGGGGATGACAATAAGAGGAATGTATGGTACCTATGTTTTGATCTTTCTTAGGGTTGTAACAGAGAGGTTATATATTTCATTTGAGTTGACAGGAGTTTGAAGTGTTATAGATAGGTTTCCTGAGCCCAACCATTATTTACTATTTGACTGTAATGTCAGTCTCTTTCTGCTTTTTCAATATTGTTTGCACTTTGCCTTTGTGAAAAGGGGCTTGACTGAACCATACAAGGGGAGATATTTCTATCTTTCTACGGGATCAATGAAGATGTGTTTACAGGTCCAGGACACAGTGTACACTCCACAATAATGGATTTTAGTCTGTTTGTTGACTGAAAGCTCCTTTTCTTTGTAACTTGTCAATCTTATATCTGTTACTTGATTGCAACATAAAAGGCTATTTGGACAAGCACTGAAACAATGACTGTATCAGTCTAACTGAAGAGGTTAGCTGCACTAAATATGTAGCCTGAGCAAGATAAAGCACTTAAAACTTGAAATCATGCAGGACTACGTTTGCCTCTCCATCTGTCAACCATTTCGTGGGCACAGTGTGCTTTTAAATATTTTTATTGAAATGTTAGTAATCAACATACAAGTGCAATATAAAGATGAAAATGAAAAGCCCACACACTTCCTTCTTGTGTAGAATTCTGTGGACATAGTTCCCAAACAGTGCTCAAGCAAATCAGGTCTGTTCCAGCATATATTTCTTGCAGGTACTATCTTCTGCGTTCTGCAGTAACCAGTATATATGTATTCAAAGGTGGTGAACCCTACCCCATAATCCTCACGCTCAGATTGAGCAATATTGTCATTTCTGACCCGTGTGGGCTGTGGATCACCTTCTACGCTAAGCATGAGATCTGCTTACCCTTATCTCAACCTGAATAAATGCAAATAATATGATATAATTATTCATCCCTTGAAAAAACAGCTACAGAGTTTGAATCAATGACCTCCTACAGCAGTGAACTCCACCAGGGGATATTGTGGCACAAACTCTGTTACAGGATTTATATTTTTACACAGGAAAATACAACAAAAGACTTGGCTCGTGGATGTCAACAGTGTCTGAAAGGAGCAACACCTCGGGGAACATGAGCCAACAGGGAAAGCCTGCCCAAGACTATTGTAGAGGAAACTGTTTTGAGCAGGAAAGGTTGCAGGGGAAAAATGCTATAATCACGGCAGCAACTGTAGAGATAGCAAGGACTGATGTTCAACAACATCAGTAATCAGCATGGGAATTTCTTGTTTTCCTTGTCCCTGCTTCTCGCTAACCAGAGAGAGCCAGCAGTGGGGATACCTGATCCTCCTAACTCAACAACAAGCTTCTAAATCCAACAGCCCATGGGTGCCAACCAGTCTGCAGCGTATGTTGGTGTACTGCAAGAAGCCAAACACCATCAGCACCCATCATAGTCATTTTCATTCTACTGTGGCCTTTTGTTTACTTAAGACATGCATTTGCTTCAGCCTCTGCTGTCTATTACTACTGGAAGACCACTACAATTCTGTAGCAATGTTTAAATTTGAAAACAAAAATAAAACAATACGTGAGGGGCTAATGCCATAGGAACTGTAGTGTAGAGGTGAATGGTGCTTTGCAAATGAACAAACAAAACTGACATCTCTTTAACAAGGCTCAGCAATCTGAAATATTGGAGGACCTTCTCATTATAAATACATTGTAAAGCAGTATTCTTGTAATTGTGTTGATCCCAAGTTATTAGAGAGACAAGGTAGATGAGTACTGTCTTTTATTGGACCAATTTCTGTTGATGAAAGAGACAAACTTTCGAGCTTACCCAGAGCTCGCTTTCAGGTCTGGGGTGAAATGCATCAATGTATTGCCAATTATTAGTATTATTTTCAATTACAGTTGGCATTTCTGACCCCTACTACTGGTAGTGGTAGCAGCTAAAATAAAACCTTAGCTAGACTGTAGTGCACTCTGGCAATCTTGAGTTGAAGTATGGTCTACTAGCACGTCAGAGCAGCAGCTGAGAGCAGCACCTAAGCAGCAGAAGAGCCCTGTCCCAAAAGCATGTCTAACAAGTGTTAAACTATTATCAAAAGAGAATGAAAAAAATGGCTATAGACTTAGAGTGGGCTGCCATACTGGTGAGCGTCAGATATGGTAATACTTTTCAATGAAGGTTCTGTGACAAGTAAATGTAGAAATGACCAATTATAACTGAAATATTTTGCCCAGAACGTGAACCCCTTGCTCCCATTGGCAAGCAGCTACTCACATGAGTAATCTCTTTGAATTTGGTAGGAACACTCATGTGAATAAGGACTCCACACTCCGCTCCTTTGGGGTTGGTCATGCCAATGAGGTCACTAAGAGATGATGGAGTTCAGCATCTTGAGAGATCCAGAATTTTATTCCAGAATATGTTTCACATTTTATTTCTAGCACGAGTCTCCCATTCTTTGGCCTTTCACTATGCTTGGGCTCAGCAAATGGGTTCCATTGTCATTTTTAGAAAACGTGCAAAAGTTCAGTCAATAATGATAGTCCTATTGTTCTTTGTAGAAAATGAGTAGAGAATGAAACTCAAGGCAGAGACAAGTATTATAGAATTGTAGGACTGGAAGGGACTTCAAGGGGTCATCTAGTCCAGTCCCCTGCACTTATAGCAGGACTAAGTATTGTCTAGAGCATCCCTGACAGGTGTTTGTCTAACCTGTTCTTAAAGATCTCCAAATAGACAGCATTCTATGTTGATGCCTTTTCCTAATCTTATGTTACTGTTATTTGCTAACTTATTGCATTTGCTTAAAAATGCTTTTGTAGTTAACTCTTGTAACTGAACTTCTAATTATTTCTAGTTTACTACTAGGTAAATACAAAAATACTGATAACATTTCATAGGTTTGTATACGTGTTTGTGTTGGAAAGATAATTACTCCTTCTTCATTTTTGACCATGAGCAACCATAGGTGCTGGAACAAGGGGTTCTGGGGGTGCAGCTTCATCCCCTGGATTGAAGTTATTTCCATCATATACAGGGTTTACAGTTTGGTTCAATGGCTCTCAGCATCCTCACTATAAAATTTGTTCCAGCTCCCGTGAGCTACACAAGTCATATGTGCAACCTCTGATCAAAGATGTTCTTAATGTGAAGACCCTTCACTCCCAAGAACTGTAGAAAAGTTTTACAGAACTATTAAAATGTAACAGATAATAATGTGTGGAGGTAAATTTCCATTTCTTTGTTTCACTCTCTATACCGCATACTCTATCATCTAAGTCTTAGTAATATGATGCAGCCTGAAGAAGGAGAATGAATAAAGCAAATACATTTCTTTCTTTTTATGCTGTTTTCATTATTTATCAGTACAGAAGAGGACAGCAGTGGGACCACCAGCAATGGCTGGAAGTTGTATCTAATCAGTATTTCTGTTATGCTGTCAGCCAGTAAACAGCTGCCTGTAACCTGTTATGCATAAAGACAGTTGAGGAATTCTGTAGCTAGCTAGATCGATTCATGGAAATTAGTCCCTGTCTTGATAGTAAAATATTCCAGCAGTTGAAAACTTCTGAGCAGGCCAAACTCATGTCAATTACACATCGTTTTATATGTAATGGGTTCTGAAAGGGCCAAATTGTGATAAATAAACAATACAATCTAGGGAGCAGAATACATAATCCCTTTACTAATAGAAATGTAGGTTCTTCAGTCCCAATTTATGTCAATAGTGAAAATGAGTTTGTGGTCTCAGTCCAGTGCCTGGTACATGCCCCCACCCATAACAAAAGCACGGCAGAGTTGAGCAATGACAGCGGCCCAAAGCTGACAGGGCAGTGGTATTGTGCCTTGGTGGAGCTGTAGGACACTGAACATAGGTGTGGTGTTATAAATCAGATATTGGGGTGGGTGTCAGAATGACAGAGAAAACAAATACAATTCATGTAATGTAAAAGTGGCATGCAGCTCCAAGTTCTTTTTTAAGCATATTGTTTTAAATGTGGAATATGTAGCCATTTTAAAAAGCTTTTTCTACCCCTAACTTATTTAGTAAACGTTTAAAACAAGCCACATATTTTTACCCTTAAAGGTACAGTATTGCATTGACAATGGGTATGGATGAAAGGGACATGGGGCTCTTTATATTAGCTGGATTCTAGAAGCATCCCCCAGATGTTGAACATTCAAAACATTTCTCTATTTTTTCTCTTAAACTGATTTCTCACTTGACAGCCTCATGTCACCCTAGTGTCACTACCTCTGTCAATCTTTGTCAGTTTCTCTCAGGCATAAGTAGAAAGAAAATTAAAAACTGTCCAAATACTTTGTTTTCAAAGACTGCAATGGAAATTATTTTTGCATTAAAGCCCCAAATGGGTTAAATATTAGCTGTAAAGCTCTTGCTCTAGTAAATGTGCCATCCAACCTCTTCCAACCTTTTGAGCCAGTGTGTTTACCCCATGCACTGACACGCATACACTTACAATATGCATATCCATGTGTATGTGTGCATCTCTGTATTGCACTGGCTGAGACCATGTATGCAAAGTTCCATCTCAGACAGAGGTTTTACAGTTTAAACTAGACATTTATAATATAATGGAAAGAAGGCGAACTCTTAACTACATACAGGGCTGTGCAGTAACAGACAACAGGGTTGTGCAGTAATTCAAACACAGCAGCAGGAATCAGAATATTTATGAGTTTATGTTTCTAGTGGAAAGAAATATTTTCTTAAATAACCCAGGTGCATTGGGTTACATAGCTTTACATCATATGCAGTGTGTCAAACTTTCCACTGAAAATGAAAATTAGTCACTAGCAAAGCTTTTCAAAGCCTTCCCCATATAACCACAACTCAAGTCCTATACAACCTCCAGCTCACTCTGGTATACCAAAGACTATTTGCCTCCCATCTATTCTTTCTGTGTCTGAATTCAAGAGATGGGCTTTAGAAACAGAGTTCAGATTCAGATCTGACCTTCTCCAGAGTTGCTGAAAACGGGGGAAAGACCATTTGAATTTGGGATCTGGTCTCTCAATTCACACTCAGCTTTAGTCTGAACTAGCATGCAACCAGACTGGGGGCTTAGATCATGCCATCTTATTTGTTAGTTGATTGCAAAGTACCCTGTTGATTCTTGTCAGAAGCATTCTCCTTTTAAAAAAGATTGGGTTTTTTAAATTGTTGGGGTGCAGTTGGGATGACCAGATGTCCCGATTTTATAGGGATAGTCCCAATTTTGGGGTCTTTTTCTTATATAGGCTCCTATTACCGCCCCATCCTGATTTTTCACATTTACTGTCTGGTCACCCTAGGTGCAGTGGGGGGTGGGGGAATTCCAGTTTTTGGCTGAAATTGTTTTTAGCAGAAAAAACTACAAATTTTGAATGAAATTTTGTTGAGAAAAATGTTTCTAATTCTCAATATATAAATAACAACAATAAGTCTATAGTCTAACTGTATCCCTGCCACAAGCTCAGAGAGTCAGTTATCAAAGTACCCATATCTGAAAGAAGGATGATGCCTCCATTTCCCAGACTCCACGACATATAAAAACATTGTAGGATTACATCATACTATAGACATCATCATCATCATCATGTTCCTATTACGCCTCTGGTGTTTAGGGCAGTGACGAAGCTCCTCCACTCCTGTCTGTTTCTGACAAGTCTTTCAATGATACTGTAGACAGCAGTGTGTATAAAAGTAAGTCTCATATTTAAACTTATTTGTTCTTAGGCCGCAAGCTAGCAAATCAGTGGGACTACCCAATGGTTAATGTTAAGCATGTGCTTAAGGGCGTTGTACCAGGACCATAGAATGTTGCAGTTTTGCATTTTAAAACTATAGAGCTTTCATCTATCTTAGGTACTTATATGGCTCCATAATTTTACCGATGGGGAGCTGAGGTATATAGAAGCTAAAAGATTTGCTCAAGGTCATACAGGCTGTCTGTGATGAAGCACGGAATTGAATCCAGTTCTTATACAATGCCCATCATTGTAGTACCATTGTCTTTTACACATACTTAATCTATGATCCTTTTATAGAGGCGGTAATACTTGGCCAATACCTCTCTCTTCCTGTTAGGACATCAGAAGGTTTCTAATGTCATTGCTGGAATTACCACATAACAAATTTGGGATTAATTTCTAGAATAACATTACAGTTCATAAACTTGTTGGGTTTTTTCCTTCAATTTTTGGGTTTATAATGACATTCCTGGAAGTACTATCTTCCTAAGGCAGAACTTCCTACACTGGATTGGCTTGTATGTTTAGATAGATTCAAGCGTATTGTGTGCATTATATATCTTTCTAAATAAAATACATGTTCTTAAGAATATCTTCCTGAGGAGTAATTGTGAAACATTGTGGCTGATTGAATCAATCAGATGTGTTCTCCCTACTGAAAAGGAAGGAGGAACTATAGCTATTTCCCAGACTTCCTTGCTTGGGAAAGTTGGTTGTCTTGTTAATTCAGGCAGGTGTTAACCATCCAATAAATTCAGCTTATACCTAGTTGTAAGCTGTCAGGATGTGACATAACATCATATAACATGATACTACATGATACATAATGCCTTAAATTAAAAAAAAATCAAGACATTTCTTTCAGAGAAATAGTAGGTAGCTAATCTGAATATTTGGGGTAATTGGCTCTGGGAAGAGAGAGGGATCATTATTTCAGATTCCCTAGTGAGTGTTAATTAGTCATATTGCTTCATTGTTTGACACAGAGAACGCTGCTAGTACTCTTAAATCTATGATGACACACAGACTTTTGGAGCACAGGTATTTTAAACCACCTTGACTGACTGACAGGTAGGTAATTCTATTCATAGTAGAGAATGCTCACAGTCAAAATGATGTTGTCTCAGAGGCACATGCATTTTCTCATACTGGTCGTGTGAGGTTTTTGTTTAAAAAAAAAAACGGCAGAAAGATCAACTTGCACTCTGACAGTAAAAATGCAGCAAGTCCTGTATTTGCAAATAGAGTGTACATACTTTATTTTAAGAACCAAGTCATAAAATGTCTCTGTAACTCTTAGTCGATTCGTAATGAACAGGTATAAATAAAGGCACTTTGTCATGAGAAAGTGGTTATGGAAAGTACTGCATTAGTGTTTGTAAATTTCAGATAAATTTTCTTATTTCATTTAAACGTTTGCAAAACCCTATTCTCACAGACACTGGTTATTGCTGTTTTTAAAATGAGAAATTATAGACTTTAATAAAGAAAATGTAGTAAGACTTTTCTGAGGTATAATCAAATGTGATACTCAATAGAACAATGATTAGAAAAAATACACAAAAAGTTATTAATTAGGAATGGGTCATTTTTATTGCTGCTGTGACATCACTGACCACTGAAGTTGCACCATAGAGAGGCTTGTGCAGTCCAGTGGATACGGCACTAGGCTGGTCACCAGAAGACATAGGTTCTAGTCTAGGCATGTCATTAACTCTTTCTATACCCCATTTTCCTCATCTGTAATAATACTTACTTACCTTTGCAAAGCACTGTGAAGCCTTCAGATAAAAAAAAACATAGTATAAGAGCTAAAATTGTTATTATTACTATCATTTGTAGCACAGAATTAGTATAGATAATCAAGAATATCCTAGTCACCTCTGGATGAAGAGTGACATTCTGTCTTTGGGCACCACTTGTCAAAGCTATTATATTGTACATGGAAATAAAATATAGCTGGA
Organism: Gopherus flavomarginatus; assembly: GCF_025201925.1. NCBI lineage: Eukaryota > Metazoa > Chordata > Testudines > Testudinidae > Gopherus > Gopherus flavomarginatus. Next base: position 103,737,287 of record NC_066621.1, read on the forward strand.
ACCCATAGTCCATAATATGTGGAAATATAGAAAATGGGGAAAATACACAATTGAAATTATAGCTTTTGTGACAAAGTTCCTCCTCTACCTTGGTGGGTCCTGCACTTATTGGCAGATTTGCTCACCTCAGTGATCTTCCCCACAGTCTGGATCAACTCCTTCTGTGTCTGATTAGAAGTTGGGAGGTTTAGGGGGAACCCGGGCCCACCCTCTACTCCAGGTTCCAGCCCAGGGCCCTGTGGATTGCAGCTGTCTATAGTGCCTCTTGTAACAGCTGCATGACAGCTACAACTCCCTGGGCTACTTCCCCATGGCCTCCTCCAAACACCTTCTTTCTCCTCACCACAGGACCTTCCTCCTGGTGTCTGATAACGCTTGTACTCCTTAGTCCTCCACCAGCACTCCCACTCAGCTCCTTGCGCCCCTTGCTTCCAGCTCCTCGCACACACTTCCTCTCCTCTGGCTCCTCCTCACCTGACTGGAGTGAGCTCCTTTTTCAAGCCAGGTGCCCTGATTAGCCTTCCTTGATTGGCTGCAGGTGATCTAATCAGCCTGTCTGTCTTAATTGGTTCTAGCAGTTTCCTGATTACTCTAGTGCAGCCCCTCAGGGAACAGAAAACTACTCATCCAGTGACCAGTATATTTGCCCTCTACCAGACTCGTGTACCCCACTGGCCTGGGTCTGTCACACTTTGTAATGGCATCTTAAACAGACATCTGCCATGATTAAGCATATGATGAAAAGAATAGCTCCATGCTTCTACATAGGAGGATTTTAACTACTGATACGTAGAAGCTCAAAATATTTGGTATTCTGATGTATTACAAATGAACATCTAAATGTCGGGATGCTTTTGGAATTTTTTTCCAAACAATCTGGGCATTCTGAGTTTGAAATAATGAACCAGAAAAATCATGTGATTAGACTTTCTTGTGAGACTTTCTGCATGTCTGTTTATTATCTCCACTTGAAATACTATGAGAACAAATTTCCAGTGACATCTTTGGAAAGAGGATTAGGCCAAGTCCATGTGTGTATTATTCTCCTCTTGATGCACATGAGAAACCCATGTTACTGTCATGTGGAGTTAGGTACATGAATCAAGAGAGGATATATGTACTGGTCATTTTAAGGCATTTTCATAATACTTATCACTTACATTATATGGCATTTAACATCTTCAAGGCACTGTACAGGCATAAACTAATGAATACTGACAACACCCCTCTGAGGTAAGTGAGTATGATCATCACCATTTTACAAGTGACACAGAAGGCCAACTTCATAGTGGGTTACACCTGGGATGTTGTTGGTTAGACTCATTAAGCATCAGAAAGAATTTAAAACAAGTCATCTCAGCAAGATAGCAGCAGAGTTAGAATTAGAACTCAGGATTTCCTCTCTCCCACCCTAGTTCTAGAGACTATATTACTTGAATGATTATTAAGCAACACTTGGCCAAACATACAGCTGTCATCAGCAGTTGCAATTCCTTTGAAGGCAACAGAATTGCACCTGCTTACACCAGTGTTGAATTTGCTCCAATGACTGTCTCAAAAGTTGTTTCACACAAAAATTCTTCACACTTGATTAAACAGAAATAAAATCTCATTTGCTTGGCAGCACGTTGTTCCTTCAGGAATGCATGTTTACATTTCACTAAATTACATAAATACACAGTGCTTTTTGGATAGCTGAAGACATATTAATATTGAACTGCATGTTGATAATGAGCCCATTTTGTGTCTTGGCTCATGGCAAAGAATGTGGAAATGCCTTGTTCTGAGTAATTCTTCCTTCTGACAGTATTGATACACTGCCGCAGGCATTCTGAAAATAATAGCATAAGGTTAACTGACAATTGCATGTGTATTTACACTGATATCCTGATATTATCATGTTGTTAAAGAGGGAAAAAAAAACTAGGGATAGAATATGCAACTAAATAAACTTCCAGTTGGTGAGAACAAGGAAGAGACAGAACAGACATAGCCCTCAAACTGCTCTAATGGCCTTCATATTCAGCACATGCAATTTTCAAAATCTCAGAGAATCCCGAGAGAGGGACTAAAACAGTACAGGAGCAGTGAAAAGCAATAAAGCCTCGACCCTGCATACCCTGCTGTAATAACCTTAGTCCCAGATTTGGACCTTAGCGTCCAAAATATGGGGGTTAGCATGAAAACCTCCAAGCTTAGTTACCAGCTTGGACCTGGTACCTGCTGCCACCACCCAAAAAATTAGAGTGTTTTGGGGCACTCTGGTCCCCCTGAAAAACCTTCCCTGGGGACCCCAAGACCCAAATCCCTTGAGTCTCACAACAAAGGGAAATAATCCTTTTTCCCTTCCCCCCTCCAGGTGCTCCTGGAGAGATACACAGACACAAGCTCTGTGAATCCAAACAGAGTGAATCTCCCTCTCTGTTCCCAATCCTGGAAACAAAAAGTACTTTCCTCTTCACCCAGAGGGAATGCAAAATCAGGCTAGCCACTTCAACACACACAGATCTCCCCTGATTTCTTCCTCCCACCAATTCCCTGGTGAGTACAGACTCAATTTCCCTGCAGTAAAGAAAAACTCCAACAGGTCTTAAAAGAAAGCTTTATATAAAAAAAGAAAGAAAAAATACAAATAGTCTCTCTGTATTAAGATGACACAATACAGGGCAATTTCTTAAAAGAATATTGAATAAACAGCCTTATTCAAAAAGAATACAAATCAAAGCACTCCAGCACTTATATTCATGCAAATACCAAAGAAAAGAAACCATAGAACTTACTATCTGATCTCTTTGTCCTTACACTTAGAAACAGAAAATTAGAAAGTAGAACTACTTCTCCAAAGCTCAGAGAAAGCAGGCAGGCAGACAAAGACTCCGATACAAACTCCCTCCACCCAGAGTCCATTATTGCTCCACAGCACAGGAAATTTCCCACCTACAAGGCAGGTGATGACACCGAGGCCTTCTTGGAAAATTTTGAAAGAGCTTGTCTTGGGTACAAGATTCCCGAAGACCAGTACATGGTAGAATTAAGGCCACACCTCAGTGGACCTTTAGCAGAGGTGGCAGCTGAAATGCCTAAGCAGCAAATGAATGACTATAAACTTTTTCAAACCAAGGCCAGATACAGGATGGGGATAACCCCAGATCATGCCCGTCGGCGCTTCAGAACCCAAAAGTGGAAACCAGAGGTGTCATTTCCCAAACACGCCTACTACATTGCAAAAAACTATGAGGCCTGGCTAACAGGAAACAACATTCAAACCTTGGAAGAACTGAACCTCCTCATACAAATGGAGCAGTTCTTGGATGGTGTTCCTGAAGACATCACACGGTACATACAAGATGGAAACCCCAAGAATATCGCTGAGGCGGGGGAGATTGGAGCCAAATGGATGGAACTGGCAGAAAGCAAGAAAGCTACTGTCAAGGGGAACGATTACCCCAGGGGGCACACAGACCATAAACCCTACAACCGAGGACAGCCAAAGACCCCACATACCACCCAAGTAAAGCCACAGATACCCTACCCTTCAACCTCACCAGTCTCCAGTAACTCACCTCGGCCCAGTGACCCATCAGATGGAAGATGCTTTAAGTGTAATGAACTGGGACATATCAAGGCCAAGTGTCCCAAGAACACCATGCGAGTGCAATTCATTACACCACCATCACACCAAAGATCCCCAGGCCCGGATGCCTCTCAAATACCCTTGGAGCGAAGGGAAAATTTGAGAGTGGGCGGAAAGAAGGTTACTGCGTGGAGAGACACGGGGGCACAAGTGTCAGCTATCCACCAATCCTTCGTTGACCCCAAATTCATCAACCCAAAGGCCAAAGTTACAATTTACCCCTTCATGTCACAAGCTGTAGACTTGCCTACAGCTCAACTGCCTGTCCAGTACAAAGGCTGGTCAGGAATGTGGACTTTTGCAGTCTATGACAATTATCCTATCCCCATGCTACTGGGGGAAGACTTGGCCAACCAGGTGAGGCGGGCCAAGAGAGTGGGAATGGTTACACGTAGCCAAACCAGGCAAGCTTCCAGACCCATTCCTGTTCCTGAGCCGTCCACAGAGGCCCCGTCTGTGTTACCAGAGACCCAGACAGAGGTAGTGGACCCGGATTCCATGCCAACCACTGAAACAGCCACAGCATCTCCAGTCCCAGGCCCGGAACTGGAACAGCAACCAGCACCAGCAAGTGCAACCACATCTTCAAACTCAACGCCAGAGGGCGCCAGCGAGCCAGAACTGGCAGAAGCCAAAGACAGCCATACCCAAAAGGCTCAGCCAGAGCCTGAAATACCCTCAGGTGCACCAGCGGAGAGCGGTTCACCAGCAACGAAAACAACCCCATCACCTACATCGCTTCCAGAGGGACCAAGCCCAAGTCCACAGTCTGAGGAAGAACTGGTGACCCCAGCCTCAAGGGAACAGTTCCAGACTGAGCAGGAAGCAGATGACAGCCTTCAGAAAGCTTGGGCGGCGGCACGGAGCACCCCACCGCCTCTCAGCTCTTCTAATCGATCCCGGTTTGTTATAGACCAAGGACTTTTATACAAGAAAATTCTTTCTGGTGGACACCGGGAAGAATGGCAGCCGCAAAAACAGTTGGTGGTTCCAACTAAGTACCGGGAGAAGCTCTTAAGCTTAGCCCATGATCATCCCAGTGGCCATGCTGGGGTGAACAGAACCAAGGACCGGTTGGGAAAGTCCTTCCATTGGGAGGGGATGGGCAAGGACGTTGCCAAGTATGTCCGGTCTTGTGAGGTATGCCAAAGAGTGGGAAAGCCTCAAGACCAGGTCAAGGCCCCTCTCCAGCCACTCCCCATAATTGAGGTCCCATTTCAGCGAGTAGCTGTGGATATTCTGGGCCCTTTCCCAAAAAAGACGCCCAGAGGAAAGCAGTACGTACTGACTTTAGTGGACTTTGCTACCCGATGGCCAGAAGCAGTAGCTCTAGGCAACACCAGGGCTAACACTGTGTGCCTGGCCCTAACAGACATCTTTGCCAGGGTAGGTTGGCCCTCTGACATCCTTACAGATTCAGGGTCTAATTTCCTGGCAGGGACCATGGAAAAACTGTGGGAAACTCATGGGGTGAATCACTTGGTTGCCACCCCATACCACCATCAAACCAATGGCCTGGTGGAAAGGTTCAATGGAACTTTGGGGGCCATGATACGAAAATTCATCAACGAATTCTCCAATAATTGGGACCTAGTGTTGCAGCAGTTGCTGTTTGCCTACAGGGCTGTACCACATCCCAGTTTAGGGTTTTCACCATTTGAACTTGTGTATGGTCACAAGGTTAAGGGGCCATTACAGTTGGTGAAGCAGCAATGGGAGGGGTTTACGCCTTCTCCAGGAACTAACATTCTGGACTTTGTAAGCAACCTACAAAGCACCCTCCGACACTCTTTAGCCCTTGCTAAAGAGAACCTAAAGGATGCTCAAGAAGAGCAAAAGGCCTGGTATGACAGACATGCCAGAGATTGGTCCTTCAAGGTAGGAGACCAGGTTATGGTCTTGAAGGCGCAACAGGCCCATAAGATGGAAGCATCATGGGAAGGGCCATTCACGGTCCAAGAGCGCCTGGGAGCTGTAAACTACCTCATAGCATTTCCCAATTCCTCACTAAAGCCTAAAGTGTACCATGTTAATTCTCTCAAGCCTTTCTATTCCAGAGACTTACAGGTTTGTCAGTTTACAGTCCAGGGAGAGGACGCTGAGTGGCCTGACGGTGTCTACTACGACGGGAAAAAAGACGGTGGCGTGGAAGAGGTGAACCTCTCAACCACCCTGGAACGTCTGCAGCGGCAACAAATCAAGGAGCTGTGCACTAGCTTCACCCCATTGTTCTCAGCCACCCCAGGACGGACTGAACGGGCATACCACTCCATTGATACAGGTAATGCTCACCCAATCAAAACCCCACCTTACCGAGTGTCTCCTCATGCCCAAGCTGCTATAGAACGGGAGATCCAAAACATGCTACAGATGGGTATAATCCGCTCATCTACCAGTGCATGGGCATCTCCAGTGGTTCTGGTACCCAAACCAGATGGGGAAATACGCTTTTGCGTGGACTACCGTAAGCTAAATGCTGTAACTCGTCCGGACAACTATCCGATGCCACGTACCGATGAGCTATTGGAGAAGTTGGGACGTGCCCAGTTCATCTCTACAATAGACTTAACCAAGGGGTACTGGCAAGTACCACTAAATGAACCTGCCAAGGAGAGGTCAGCATTCGTCACCCATGCGGGGGTGTATGAATTCAATGTCCTTCCTTTCGGCCTTCGAAATGCACCCACCACCTTCCAGAGGCTGGTAGATGGTCTACTAGCTGGACTGGGAGAATTTGCAGTTGCCTACCTCGATGATGTGGCCATTTTTTCAGACTCCTGGCCTGAACACCTACTACACCTGGAAAAGGTCTTTGAGCGCATCAGGCAGGCAGGACTAACTGTTAAGGCCAAAAAGTGTCAAATAGGCCAAAACAGAGTGACTTACCTGGGGCACCAGGTGGGTCGAGGAACCATAAACCCCCTACAGGCCAAGGTGGATGCTATCCAAAAGTGGCCTGTCCCAAAGTCAAAGAAGCAGGTCCAATCCTTCTTAGGCTTGGCCGGATACTACAGGCGATTTGTACCACACTACAGCCAAATCGCTGCCCCACTGACCGACCTGACCAAAAAGACCCAGCCAAATGCCGTTAAGTGGACTGATGAGTGTCAAAAGGCCTTTACCCAGCTTAAGGCGACGCTCATGTCTGACCCTGTGCTCAGGGCCCGGATTTTGACAAGCCATTCCTAGTAACCACAGATGCATCTAAGCGTGGTATAGGAGTTAGGGTTGGCTGGAGTCTGTTGCTTAGCCTTTTCTAATTCCATGGCCTGTTGGTGGGCTTCCCTTTGGAGTTCTATCTGTCTCCTGTGGGCTGCCTCTTCTTCTGCTTGCTTCCTTCTATGGGCCACCTCTTCTTCTTCTTGCTTCCTTCTGTGGGCCAACTCTTCTTCTGCTTGCTTCCTTCGGTGGGCCACCTCTTCTTCTTCTATTTTTCTTTTGTGTGCTGCCTCTTTGATTTGTTCTTCTCTTTCTTTCATCTCCATTTGTCGCCTGTGTTCAGCTTCTTTGAATTGCTCTTCGGCCTTAATTTTTGCCTTAGAAGTCATGGTTCCTGTTTTCTTGTGTTGGGGTGCCCTCCGGTGTTTATCTTCTGAACTGCAGGTTCTGTTGCCTCCTGAAGTCTGCCTAGCAACAGTGCTTTTTTCCTTTTCTCTCTCTAGCTAATGTTCAATGAAGGGAAACCAGAAAAACCACTTTATTTGCATGCATATAAGTGCCGGTACTTGCCTCCTAATGGGAGGGCTATTGCATGACAAAAGACCCTTAACATGCAAGCCACAAACTGCGAGAGAGAGCAGAAAAAAAAATTCTCTCTGGTTCCCTTTTAAAACCAACTGCTTCTCTCTGCTAAAAAGCCCTTAGCAGAGAAAAGAAAAATATAATATTTCTACTGGCTTCTGGATTCTAATCCCACCGCTGCCACCATGTAATAACCTTAGTCCCAGATTTGGACCTTAGCGTCCAAAATATGGGGGTTAGCATGAAAACCTCCAAGCTTAGTTACCAGCTTGGACCTGGTACCTGCTGCCACCACCCAAAAAATTAGAGTGTTTTGGGGCACTCTGGTCCCCCTGAAAAACCTTCCCTGGGGACCCCAAGACCCAAATCCCTTGAGTCTCACAACAAAGGGAAATAATCCTTTTTCCCTTCCCCCCTCCAGGTGCTCCTGGAGAGATACACAGACACAAGCTCTGTGAATCCAAACAGAGTGAATCTCCCTCTCTGTTCCCAATCCTGGAAACAAAAAGTACTTTCCTCTTCACCCAGAGGGAATGCAAAATCAGGCTAGCCACTTCAACACACACAGATCTCCCCTGATTTCTTCCTCCCACCAATTCCCTGGTGAGTACAGACTCAATTTCCCTGCAGTAAAGAAAAACTCCAACAGGTCTTAAAAGAAAGCTTTATATAAAAAAAGAAAGAAAAAATACAAATAGTCTCTCTGTATTAAGATGACACAATACAGGGCAATTTCTTAAAAGAATATTGAATAAACAGCCTTATTCAAAAAGAAAACAAATCAAAGCACTCCAGCACTTATATTCATGCAAATACCAAAGAAAAGAAACCATAGAACTTACTATCTGATCTCTTTGTCCTTACACTTAGAAACAGAAAATTAGAAAGTAGAACTACTTCTCCAAAGCTCAGAGAAAGCAGGCAGGCAGACAAAGACTCCGATACAAACTCCCTCCACCCAGAGTTGAAAAAATCCGGTTTCCTGATTGGTCCTCTGGTCAGGTGCTTCAGGTGGAAGAGACATTAACCCTTAGCTATCTGTTTATGACACCTGCACACCCAAAATTCCCATCAGCTTCAGTGGAAGCTCTGAGTGTGCAGGAAATGCAGGATTGGAGCCTACAGAGCAAGCAGAAGAGGCAAGGATGGGATCCAATTAAAAAATGGAGCCATTTCTGACAACTGTAACTATGTAAGTGTATTCCCCGGCAAATTACAAAATACTCTTTAGAAAACAGAGTGGTGTTGTAGTACTTACAGGTTTAACCTGCTTACTTACCTTTCAGGCTGTTAACAGACCTCTCTGTGAGACAGCTAGAAGTCATAGTGATAGTGTATAATACACAATCACTGAGTTTGTATATCCAGGGGATTCAGGAATTGCATAAACAAGCTGCTTCCAGGCCTCTTGAAAGTAATAATCAGTATTATTAAGCAAGGAGTTGTCACATGTGATGTAAAAAAGTCTGAATAAACTTCAAATTGTCTTTGTATCTTATATAAAGCTCAGCATTTGCACCATTCCTTGTTAATGAAAAAACTCCAACACAAGCCTTTGGTGCTTTTTTTTATGTTCTCCTGCTGCCCAAACTATATCTTATTAAAATTCACAACTCTAGTGACATTATCATCAGCCCACTTCTCTCTATAGCTTTAAACCTTTGGTACCTACATTACATTTGGAGTTAAACACAGTCTCTTGACTGTGCTTAGAAAACATGTCTTTTCATTTTGTGTTTGTGCTAGGATTTTCTAGTGAATACCGCTCTGGGTGTTCGTAAAGTTATAACTGCATCTCCGTGAGTCTGGCATTTATTACCTTTAGTAGAACCATAAAATACAGTTTTCTCCTTTGACTGCTTCTGCTGACTGCTTCTGCTGACATGACAGGCTTGCATGTTACCTTTAAATTAATTAGCAGCTTTTTAGATTAGAATGACAGACTCTGGACTCATTAAAGCCATTTTAGTTCATTAAAAAGTTTTAGTTACTTGTCCTGCCTTTTATAAGCAAAATCCAGTAACTAAGAAAAATATTCTGAAGCTAGGGATTACTATCTGGAGATTTTAAGTAGCTTCATGGTTTTAGTGTTGATCACTACTGTGATTTCTAGGAAAGTACACCATATCTAACCTTTTCACCAGTCTGTCTCGCTGCCTAAGTTTATATATATTTTTACTCAGTAATTTCTTAGCTGACAAAAACAATTTTCTAAAAGCTATGTTACTATGTATAGTTTGTTATACATCGGTAATTCAACTTGTCATGTTGTCCAATAGAAATATTACCAGAAGGCAATCCACCTGTTTCAGTCACTGTCACTGGAGTTTAAGCAACAACCTGGCATTTGAGAAACTGGGGTCAGCTATAAAATCCACATCAGCTGGTGGGGGCAGCTTGCCACAACGTCACCTTAGGTGGTGGAGTTGGTCTGGACCTTCTGAATTGTTTCTTACTGAGAGTAAAGGGAAATTGAATAATGCAGAGGACTGATACAAATATACACCACTGACTTGGCATATTGAACAAGATGTTGTGTTGCTACCAGAATAGAGCAAAGCCCCTAACAATTAACACCATTGATCCTTATATAAGTATATGCAGATACAAGGGAATGATGGTAATATTGGAATAGCAACTGCAACAGGGATTTACGGTATTACACTCACTTTTTATTCAGCTACACCATTAATAAGGGCCAAACAGAATTATTTTTAAAGCAAAGAACTGGTAAAAATTTCAGCACTTTCTTGCAACATTTTGTTTGCTAATTTCATCATCTTGTTCCACACTTTTAAAAATTAATATTACATATACTATAAAGTGATCATTTCCCCACTTTATAGCAATGTAGCTATGTTTGCCTTATTAGCATTCATTACAGAGCATAGCATAAGAGTGCTTCTGCTCTTCTGGAAGAAAGCATACAAATGATTTCTGTTTCTTACACTTTTCTTTTTTCAAATCCTTTTGGAATTTTAAATTAAACAATATTTTCATTCAGAACTATCATTACAGCACAGTGATATATAGTCATTAATCATCTTAAAATTGTCAATTATTAATCATTGTACCTATTTACAGCATATATAGTAAATACTAAATGTAGCTGGCAAGTAGTTTTTGAAAACTGAAATACTTCATTGTGGAAGCACTGGTTGTAACTCTCACATTTACAGGGCTAGTTGTACCTCATCCCCATACTCACTAAGTGCAGCCCCTCAGATGTTAGGCCTCTTCCCTTCATGTCTGTCGGGGCAGAATCCCATGACTCTAGGACCCTCCTACTCCCTGGGCTACAGTACCCTATACACAAATTGTGCTTACCCAGAAAGTCCGACTGGGTTCGGTACTTGCGAGCCTTCTCTTCGGAAGCTTGTGACCAGGTGATCAGACAGCTATCTCAAATCAAATTATTGTTTAATCTTAAAAGAAGGAAGCAACCATGACATAAGACAAAAAGGATTTTCGAACAACAAAAATATCTATATGCATGCCTATCTTACGCTAAGCCCTACCACTTGTGGTACAAAGTAAAAGGGTTTCTGAACACAAGGTTTCAATTTAAGCTTATCTCTGTTTTTTGTAGGCATTGATAAAACAGTTTTTTTCACTGGGGCCAGAGATGTTGGGTCAGGTCCTCTGCTAGGGCAAATGGTCATAGCTTCAGTGAATTCAGTGAAACTGTGACAATTTATACCTGTGGAAGATTTTCCCCATTGTATATAGCCAAGTAAAGTTCATGTTCAGGGTATCCAGAGTTTCCACTCACTCAGGAGTTGGGCATTTTACCATCCAGGCCCCTTCAGGTGATATCCTGTCCATTACTGCTATTCCAGAGATACTGCTTCTTTAGTCCTGGTACTCCTAGAATTGACTAGTCAGTGCCAGATATGATGATTTCTTGCTACAGAAGAGACATTCTAGTTGGTCAGAGGCATGGTAAATATAGGGAGAGAAGGGTGTATTCATACGGCAGCTTGATGGCCTCTTTATTAACGAGTCCTTTGGTTGCCTTTTGGGTCAGACTGCTTTGGGGATGGATATGCTGCCTTTTTTCTCCCTGATACTGTTTACATATTCTTCCTTAAATAACTGAGTTATGCATACGTATATCCCCCTAGAAGGCAGGTGTTTTGGCTACATGCCATTCATCAGCAAGAATATTCAAAATGCGGATGTGTACACTAGTATCTGCGCAGGTTTTCACTGACCACATACTTGAGGAAGGATTTTTAAATAAGGACTGAGTTTTCTGTTTCTTTCTTCTTCTTTTTTTAAACCATGTAATGGAACAGCACAAGTCTTAATTAACTGCATTCCTGTCACAGCATTCAGCATGGAGCCGTTGGCATCACTTGGCAGGAAATGGGAGAAAGTGGCACAGTGTTGGTGAATTACCTCAGCACAGTGAATTCCTGCTAATTTTGTTAGCTCTTCTACTTTCAAAACTGCTGCTTTAAATCTCCTGCTAAGGATGCCACAGCTCAAAAGAACCATATTCTGGATTTTCTCATTCCTAGGGGAGAAGAATCAAATACAGATTTAGTCTTGCACATCGTCACTGCTTGTCACCTTGTAGGCATAAAATTCTTGAAGGTTAATAACAGGGACATAGTTATCACCACAGTGTCACTAGAGAAGTTAAGAATTGCGGAACTTGTTTCTTTATAAGTCGTGGTCCACTTCCATGCACATATATTTGTATTCACAAAATCCACTTGTGTGAAAATTGCAAAATTGCACATGCAAAGTGGATGTTGTGCACAAAAAATACTCTAGGCCTGATTCAAAGCCCACTGAAGTTAGGGATAGTCTTTTCACTGATTTCAATGGACTTTGAATTAGCTCTTTCTGTACTTGGGGTTATGTGACCAGCGAATAGCCATAATGCAATGTACTCTGACCATACCCTCTTCCTACTCCTAACACCAAAGAGTGGGGGCAGTCCTGGCATAGATCTCTTATGCCTGTTGTTCATTGGCTCTTGTTAAAATATGGTTGCAAGTATGTTCATATGGCTTTTGCTCATGCAAGTATAATGCACAAAATGAGCATGGATAATTACTTACCACTGTCCACTAGAGGTAACTTAGAGCAGCGCAGAAGGCAAGTTGGTGGAGCAGTGAGCAGAAATCCACCTGCCACCCCAGTGAACTCAGCTGTCTAGTGGATGATTTCATTCATTCTCTAGGGCTGTCAAGCCAGTTTCTTTTGCCAGCACTAAATTCACTTTAAAATTAGTGGGACCAATTTCTGTACTACATGAATATTTGAGGTAGAACTGACCAGGAAAGTTCTGGAGTGTTTTCATCTTCAATCACTATGATAGTGGATTCAATACTGTGAATCTGGAGCCAGCCTGTTTTAAAGAGGAAGAGTGTTCAGATCTGAGGGTTTGGTTGTGGCTCCTCTATGGTCATCACCCTGAGAGCTTGAGAACATCAATGAAGAAAATGTCTTTATTTACAGAGTCCACAGTAAATATGGCCAGGTTTATCCTAGGAACTCTGTACCACTATAGCTATACTAGCTGACAAAGCAGTCATAGTGTGGGTACATCTTATACCTGGCAAAACTGTGCTTTTGCCAGTGTAGCTCATTCCAGCCCTTCCACCCTGAACAAAACAAACTATCCTGGAAAAAGCATAGTTTTGATGGTCTAACTGTGTCTACACTAGGGGCTTTTGCCCACATAACTATGTTTGTCAGAGATCACACCTTGTCACATCCCCTGACTGACATAACTATGCCAGCAAGAGTATGTAGCATAGACCTGGCCTATGTTTCTGCAATGAGAGGAGGCAGAGAAAGAAAAGAAAATTGCACAAGGAGCTTTTTCATAAATGTAACATACTTTGCATTCATGGATTGATATTTCCAGTAGAGATGTGTGAAACATTCGACTTGCACCACAACAGTACCTGAAACCAGACTTGTTCAGGTTTGACCTATATTTACAAACCTCCGCCCATTCTGTTAAATAATGGCAAACATAGTCTGAGGCTGTTTGTATGTTTATGGCTGATGACAATAATTTGTTTAATGTTAAAACAAATCTGGAAGAGTGAGGGAGCTTTATCATGCCATGCGATCGAGTGTTCACCCCATACTACCTCTGAAGGCATTAAAGTCACTCAGACGGGGCTAATTAATCTAGTAGGCTGCACCTAGAGGGAGACTTAGGCTTTACTAACAAGCAGTAATTGAAAATTGCGCCCATCTGGGTAGGAGTAGACAGGGTTCTTATACAGCTAGGAAGAGAGAGAAGAAGGCAGCTGCAGTGTGGAGGTCTGCAATCTTCTCTGGGCCTAGGGAGGAGAGAAGAAGGAACCCTAGGAGGGAGCAGAAGCCCTGGGAAAAGGTATACCCAGAAAGGTGGTGGAGAAGAAAGCTTGCAGAAGGTAGAATAGAAAGAAGCCCAGGGAAACAGCCATGAGGGTTGAGATGGTGCAGACATTGGCTGCTGATTGTAGGATCCCTGGGTTGGAACCTGGAGTAGTGGATGTGCCTGGGTTTGCCTACCAGCTGCTGGGAGAGTGGCACAGTCTTGAATAGGCAGATTGCCTGGATAGGCACCTGGATAGCTACTCTGGTGAGACTATTATCCTAGGAAGGGAAATCTGTATAGTCACTCTACCAGAGGGCCAAGCCAGAGAGAGGGAACACTGTGATTCCTAGACAGCAAGAGGGGCTGCAGTGCAAGTGACCAAAGGAAGGGGGCATCAGACTAGGCAAAGCTAATCCCCAGATGCAGTCACAAGAAGACAAGGCAAACGTGCCCTGTGATATTCCAGTATTTAAATAAGCATTGCCAGTAGTGCCTCTGTTCTTCTAAAAAGTCTGATTGCATCATCATTTTGAGCAAACAAGAACATTGTGTGTCTTGCACAAGCTGGAAACATGATTAAAATTTAGGGTCTGATCTAAGCCCATTGACTTCAGTAGGCTTTAATCAGGCCCCAATGCAAAAAAGCAAGGATCTATTCTATGTTTATGTTAAGAAATATAGAGTATAAAGCGAACCTTAGTTAAGCAAACTGCTTACCTGGTTACCTGCACCACCTTTCTTAGGATTCTTTGATTGTTTTGATTGCTTAACTAAAGTAAAAGAATCAAAAGTTAAATTTGGTTTTATAGAATTTTATTGGCTGTCGTTAACACATGAACTAATATCAGTTATTTAGATAATGGCATAGAGAGTACACTTATAAACTTTACAGACGATACCAACCTGGGATGGGTTACAAGTGCTTTGGAGGATAGAATTAAAATTCAAAATGACCTGGAGAAATGGTCTAAAGTACATAGGATGAAATTCAATAAGGGCAAATGCAAAGTACTCCACTTATGAAGGAACAATCAGTTGCACAATGACTGCCTAGGAAGGAGTACAGCGGAAAGGGATCTGGAGGTCATAGTGGACCACAAATTAGATATGAGTCAACAGTGTAATGCCGTTGCAAAAAAAGCTAACATCATTCTGGGATGTATTAGCAGGAATATTATAAGCCAGATACGAGAAGTAAGTCTTCCACTCTATTCCATGCTGATTAGGCCTCAACTGGAGTATTGTGTCCAGTTCTGAGTGCCATATTTCAGAAAAGATGCAGACAAATTGGTGAAAGTCCAGAGTGTTGATTACAGATTGCTCTTGCCCCTCGCTCCACCGATATGGCCACCAGGTGCCCGTTATCTACCGGGTAATGAGCGTTGGGGTAGGGCAGAGGTTCGATCACTGGATGCCCTCGGGGGGGGGGGGGTGACAAGTGCCCGAGGGTAGGAACGGGGATGACGCAAGCAATCAGTCGTAGTGTTAAAAATTGAGGGTTTATTAAATGAATCACAGATAAGGATAAGGGATAACACAATTAGTTACAGCTTGGGCTTACAATATAATACTAGAACAAAAAACACAAATACTACAATTACAAATAGAAGCTGGCCCTGATATTTTTCTAAGTCCCAATAATTATGCAGGTCGTTCCAGGGGTTAGTAAAAGTGATATTGGTGCTATTAATAATCATTAATGCAGCAACTAATCTTACTAAACACAAATTGCGAGGCTCAACTGGTCCCCCTTGCGTTCAAGGTTTCCTGGTCAACGGGTTTCCCCTAGCAGGAGCCTTGGGGCGGCTGGAACCAGTCTTTGCCTCTTATCTAGCAGCACAGATATACAGATATCCTTAACAGCTAATTCTACTTACACATACAAACCACAAAAGTTTCATTACGGCCGGCAAGCGGTCAGGCTCTGGGAAACGCGTGAGCCAGGAGAGAGCTTCAGGTTGATCAGGCCTGGATACGGTTCGACGGGAATTCGAGTTCTCTCTGCCTGTCCCCGGGAGGGGGTCAGGAATATATAGTGAATTTTTCGTCATAATTTGTGATAAGCCAATTGCGGGGTCGCGAGTGGCTTATGCCCATACAAGGGAGGCAGTCGGGACCCAACATCCCTACCCAGGAAGCAACCGTCGTGAGGGGAACTTCGTCCCTTCAGGCCGGCTGACCACAAGGCTGCTTTTTCCTGTTACAAGTTCTGCTTTCCGAGCAGCTACATGATCAGTAGCAGTTCTGGGGGCTGGGGGAAAATTCCGTTGGGGGGTGGAGGCCGGAGCACCTGTTGTCTGGCCCTGGGGCCCTACTTGGGGGTCTAACACAGAGAAGAGCAGCAAAAATGATTAAAAGTCTAGAAAACATGACCTATGAGGGAAGATTGAAAAAATTGGGTCTGTTTAGTCTGGAAAAGAGGAGACTAAGAGGGGATATGATAACAGGTATGTAACAGGTTGTTACAAGGAAGAGCGAGAAAAATTGTTTTTCTTAACCTCTGAGGCTAAGACAAGAAGCAATGGGCTTAAACTGCAGCAAGGGAGGTTTAGGCTGGACATTAGGAAAAACTTTCTAACTGTCTGGGTGGTTAATTTCTGGAATAAATTGTCGAGGGAGGTTGTGGAATCTCCATCATTGGGATTTTTAAGAACAGGTTAGACAAACACCTGTCAGGAATGGTCTAGATAATAGTCCTGCCATGAGTGCAGGGGACTGAACTAGATGACCTCTCAAAGTCCCTTCCAGTTCTATTACTGTATTGGACGATAATTTTGCTAACAAAAAGGAGAAAATTGATTGATAAAATAACCATCCAGGTTTTTAGAATCAAACAGCACAATCACAATAGAAAATAACACCTATTGTCTACCACTGTCCTGTGAAGGCACCTTTGGTTAGTTTTTTAATTGAGTCCCTCAGATTAGGGTCTCACTTGTGCCAACTCATTCTCAACTCTTCAGTTGGTAACAAAACAGAGGAAAAACAATCCAAAGCTAATGCATAAGACAATTTAGTCAATTATTACACATCCGTTCACCAAGGTTTGCTCTGGTCAAAAACCTAACCTCCACAAGTTGCTTTACATGAGCCTTTCTGCAGTGCATCTCTTGGCCAACTTTGCACTGTGCTTCCTCAAGTTGCAGTTTCTCCATCAATACTCTGCTAGCTGCTGAAAAGTCCAATTTAAAGCTCATATAGTTTATACAAAGTCCTGCCATATCCTTTGATACTCTTTAAATTTGTTTTAACAGTCCATCATACAATGCAAAGTCACTCCAAGAACTGTTGTTCTCCAGCAGGCTGGAACAGTTGTATAAATCTTCCATTTCTGTTCTCCTTGTTTTGTACATATGGCTGAGCTATGTCCGTGCATTATTGAACAAACAGTTACATTTCTGATTATTCCACTCTATGAACAAGTGTCCTGATAACATTCTATCTCAGGGGCAGGCAAACTTTTTGGCCTGAGGGCTGCATTGGGTTTTGGAAATTGTATGGAGGGCCAGTTAGGGGAGGGGGTATGCCCTCCCCCCGCTTCTAGCCCCCTGACAACCCCTCTCAGGACTTCTGTCCCAGCCAACACACCCTGTTCCCTGACCGCTCACAGAACCCTTGCCCCTGACTGCCCCCTGCCACTCCATCCAACCCCTCCCTCCTTCCTGACTTCTCCCTCAGGATCTCTGCCCCCATTCAACCCCCCTGTTCCCCACTCTCTGACCACCCTGCCCCTGACCACTGCCCCAAACTCCCTTGCCCTCTATCCAATCCCCCCGCTCCCTTACCGCGCTGCCTGGAGCACCGGTGGCTGGTAGCGCTACAGCCATGCTGCGCAGCACAGAGCACCGGGTCAAACTGGGCTCTGCAACTGCGCTGCCCCAGGAGCTCGCAGTCCTGCCACCCAGAGCATTGTGCCAGTGCCAGGGAAAGCTGAGGCTGTGGGATGGGGGAACAGCAGGGGAGGAGCCGGGGACCAGCCTCCCGGGACAGGAGCTCAGAGGCCGGACAGGGGGTCCCGCAGGCCGGATGTGGCCCATGGGCTGTAGTTTGCCCACCTCTGTTCTATCTGGTGTCAGTTCCTTTTATTTCCTGCCCTTTTTCAGAACAGGTGTATTTTACTAACTTGAAAGCACAAGCATGCTTGATTGCAAATATTAGACTTACTTCTTCAATTTATCACCAAACTAAAAGAAATCAATATGAACACAACCTCCTTCTTTGCCTAACAGAGTTGCCCATGAGGTAAACATTGTCATTAAAAGTTTACAATATTTTGTCCAAAGCTGCATTACTTACAGTTGTTGTTTCAATCTAGTTCCCTATTTTCCCCACTACTGTACCTGGTAACATAAAATATAGATATGAAATATTAAGATACTATATATGAGGTGGCCAATCTGAGCCTGACAAGGAGCCAGAATTTTCCAATATACATTGCCAAAGAGCCACAGTAATATTTCAGCAGCCTCCCTCATTAGCTCTTTCCCCCTGCTCCCAGCAACTTCCACCCACTGGCAGCCCTGCCAATCAGCGCCTCCCCCTCTCTCCTCACACCTCCTGATCAGCTGTTTTGTAGTGTGCAGGAGGCTCTGGGGAGGAGCGGGAGGAGTGAGGGCATGGCAGGCTCAAGGGAGGGCGTAGGAAGGGGTGGAGTGGGGGCAGGGCATATGGCAGAGATGGGTTGAGCAGTGAGCACCCCCCAGCACATTGGAAAGTTGGCACCTGTAGTCCAGCCCCGGAATCGGTGCCTATATAAGGAGCCCATATTAACGTCTGAAAAGCCACATGTACTATAGTAATTGATGCATTCACAGACAAGGGGAAGTCTCTTCAGCTGCATCAATAGTACTCTCTTGTGAAATGTGTTTCCCTGGACTATTTGGAAAATCTGAAGAACCCTTCCTCTTAGACTTTGAGGATTTTATTCTCTTAGCCCTCTGTCCTACCTTTTCTAAAAGGCCTTGATGCCTACGCAATTCTTTAATATAATACTTGTAATTTTGAAAGAGGATAACAGTACGGATGTGTTAAATCATTAAATATTCACTTTTATTAAGGGTTCATAGGAAGAAATGCTTCACTCTGTTCCGCAATTGTGCAGTCTAACAGAGCTGTTAGTCAAACTAGAGTGGATAATGTAGATCCCTGGATTGGAATAATTACCTGGTGATACATAACATGAAATATCAAAAAGGGAGATTTTAATACACAAGTCTTAAATATTTGGTACAGATGCTGCAATAAGAATTCTAACTTTCAAATATGATAATTTTCTTCTTCTGCCTCCTCCTTTTCCCTACCTGGAGTAGCAATGGTAGCTCTTGGGTAGAAGTCATAGGGATGATTTTTGTATTTGACACACCTTTGTAATATTCTATCATCCATAATATGCTATTTCATTCCAGAAATGAATTTTTCCTCTGTGCCTTCTCAGAGTGCTCCTCTGGACCCAACATCATGTTTTCCAAGTAGTAACACATAGCTGGCCTTATGCCTGGATTTTCAATGCTATTTTGGCCTGGCTGCTTTATCTTGCTGGGGTTATTATTTCTGACTCATTTCATTCTCTAACCCTTTGTCTTTGTCTTTTCTGGGATTGAAGCCAATACTCATGACCACATGTAAAGTGTGCTTGTTGTAGCAGGATTCAAATATCAAGTTTTGAAATGTAAATTTTTATCAGCATCAGTGGTAACAGTACCTGCATCTACATCTGCATTATCAGTAAGCTTGTCCCCATGTTTCATAACTGGCCATGCTGGCTGTTGTGGAGGCTGTGGAACTTATCTGTGGGCTTGCTGTATGGTGAAGTTGCTGACTATCTCTTGTGTTTGCAGTTTTCTTTGACATCTTTGGGATTTGTAGATTTAGGTCATAGAATCTATGTCACATTTTAGAATAACATTTTATTTATTTTTAGCCGCAATTAGATATAGGTGTCTATGTTTTGACTCATCTCATAGTGCAAGGCTTTCCACTATTGATTTTCTTACAGGTCAGTATTGAACTCTTCTGCTACTAAAATACAGTGTTTTATTTTAATGTAAGAAATCCATTCATATTTTTCATCTTAGATTATGAAAGAAGCAGAAAGCACTTCTTTATAGCCAATTTTCTACAATCAGGAATGACTTCCTCATCACTGGCAATTTTAAAACCAAGACTGGATGTTTTTTCCAGAAGATCTGCTCTAGGAATTATTTTGGGGAAGTTCTATGGCCTGTGTTATACAGGAGGTCAGACTAGATGATCACAATGGTTCCTTCTGGCCTTGGAATCTATAAATCTAAATAAAATATTATGAACTTTTTACTGCAGTTTTTCATCTCTTCATTACAAAACATTTTTCCTACAGTAAGTATACAGTATTTCCATATAATAGTGAACAAATGGTTCATATACAGGAAACATATGCTGCCTATCAGAGGCCTATATCTGAGACATTACAGAGAGATTGTCAAGGATCATCCGGACCTCTGACTACTACCCCATGCTGCTCATCCTTGTGGGCACTAATGATACTGTGAAGTCAGACCCTGCGCAGTTCAGAAGTGACTACAGGGCTCCTGGAGTGAAGGTGAAGGAGTTGGGGACACAGGTGGTGTTCTCATTGACCGTTCTGGTCAAGCGTAGGGGCCCAGGCAGAGAGGTGAATGCATAGCAGCACAGATGGTGTTGCCAGAAGGGCTTCAGTTTGTTCAGGAAGGATAGGCTGGAAAAAGAGATTAGGGCCTGGTCTACACTGAGGGGGGATCGACCTAAGATACGCAACTTCATCTACGAGAATAGCATAGCTGAAGCTGACATATCTTAGTTTGGCTTATCTCACGTCCTTACAGAGCGGGGTCGATTGCCACGGCTCCCCCATGACTTTGCTTCTGCGTCTCTCCAAGCTAGAGTTCAGCAGTCGATGGGAGAGCGATTGGGATCGATTTATCGTGTCTATACTAGATGTGATAAATCAATCCCCGATGGATCGATCGCTACCCGCTGATCCGGCGGGTAGTGTAGACGTACGCTAGGTGTTGCCTTGTATATCGAAGATGTATACACTTGCACTGAGACTGAGACAGAAGTGGTAGGCAGTCCTGTTGAAAATCTTTGGGTAAGGAGAAAAGGGACAAAAAACAAGATATCATGATAGATGTCTATTATAGACCATCTAACCAGGAAGAATAGGTAAATGAGCCTTTTTTTTTTTTTAACAACTAACAAAATAATCCAAAACACAGGACTTGGTTGCGATGGGGGACTTCAACTACCTGGACATCTGTTGGGAAAACAATACAGCAGAGAACAGATTATCTCAAAGTTCATGGAATGCATTGAAGACAACTTTTTATTACAAAAAGTGGAAAAAGCAACTAAGGAGAGGCTTCTCTAGATTTGATTCTGACAAACAGGGAGGTTGAGAATTCAAAGTGGAAGGCAGCTTGGATGAAAGTGATCATGAAATGATAAGTTCATGATTCTAAGTAATGGTAGGAGAGAAAACAGCATTATAAAGACAATGAACTTCAAGAAGGCAGACTTTAGCACACTGGTAGGTAAGATCCTGTGGGAAGAAATCTAAGGGAAAAGAGTTCAAGAGAGTTGGCAATTTTTCAAAGAAACATTATTAAGGGCACAAGAGCAAACTATCCCAATGCATAGGAAAGATCATAAGTATGGCTTACCCAGGAGATCTTCAATGACCTGAAACTCCAAGTCATACAAAAAGTGGAAACTAAGTCAATTTATGAAGGATGAATATAAAAAAATTCAGCAAACTGGGCAATCTCCATTGAACAATTTAATATAAAAACACAAATAATGGGACAAATCTGATTATTTTACTAATAAGGCAATGGGACTTCTCCTGTGAGTAGGAAGAACAAGATTTCACCTAACATATTGAAAAGGAATACAAAAGAAAAGGAAAATACATAAAGCAGATGCTTCTCAGATGATTTTTCATTCCCAAATGTTTGTAGTCATAGTGATCACAACTAAGAACATTCATGAGTGTATCTAAAGTGATATTATGTTAGCCACACGATAAGCAGAGTTTCAATGAATGAAACTCCTCTCCAATCTTTCCAGAAGCAATCTTGTGATTATTAGATCTGAGTGCACACAGCAACTAGAAACTTGGGTGAGCTTCTGTGTTGCGCCTCTAAAAGGGGCAGAACAGAACTACGGAGCAGGCTAAAGTGACTGTAACCCACCTTTGTGCCCTCTATATTTTTGTCTGCTCTGGGGGCTGGAGCCCTGGAGGGCTGCCTCAGTTATAGCAGCCTGTCACCAGTGATATGTGGGCAGTCACATATGCTGTGGTTCCACCACTTTTTATGCTGACAGATGGAGGGGTCCTGTAGCTGTTTCCCTCAGCTTCTGTACAAGGAGATTTCTCACCTGGACAAATCTGCCCCTCTTGCCTTTTGTGTGTAATCCATCAATTGGGTTATCTGTGAAAAGTTTTTATAATAGCAGACATTTTACTAATTGAAGATCTCTCAATTAGAAAAATGTGTAGTAATCCAGTGAAGAAAACTAAAGTATTGTCCCTTCAAATCTAAGCAATGCTAAAAATATTTTGCAATTTCAGACAACAAAAACAAAACAAATCCACAAAATAGAATATATGTATGCTCAGCAATGTTTGAGAAATAAAAGGCTGCTAAATGCAATTGCAAAAGAATTTTAATCGGATACCCCTTTAGGTCTATCATTTGTTTGATAAATTTCAGATGCCACTGCAGTTTAATTACATCAACATAAAGATGCTTAACTGAAGTTGCAGGAAGATAGCAATTTGTATTTCCCATAATTTCTTAAGTTGCCAAGCATTTGGCATGTCAATCAGTAGAACGTGATGCCTGACTATTCAAAGTTGATCATAAATCACTTAGTATTGACTATTACACCATATCGTCAACACAACAATGTGTTACAGCTGAAGTCAATTAGTGGGCCAGGAAAGTGGATATGTATATGTCCCTTTACAGTGCTATATACATATGATTAATATAATAATAAAAATAAAACATAGAGCATCTCCATATATTTTGCTGTCATGCTGTTTTCTATGCTCACATGTCATCCAATGATTCTTTCAATGGTCATAAGCAAAAATGTAGTAATGTGTGGATGCTTCCTTGTGTCCTTATTCCACTTTGGTAAGTGGCAGACACCATCGACTTGGACAACTTAATATACCATTTTTACACACCCACATACCATACATCATTTGAAAGCTTATTATGTCCTCTTTAAGATGAGGTATGGTGTGGAGCTGTCAAATGGTGCCATTATTATAGGAATGGGGATAAACAATGACAATCAACACATTAAATGACCATGTTGAACTATTTGCACTCATTTGTTAGTTTTATAACTCTGTGTATTAGTTCAAGACATAAAATTGGATTTCTGTTGTGACCTCAAAGCATCACAACAATAATCTAAGGGGTAAAACAAAATCAAATAGTAAATTTGTACAGGTATCCCTGAAATGTAATAGCTCTGGTGACATTTCTAGTCAACATCATTATCATCATCTTGGCCATCATTATGATCTCTGAGAGTGCGTGGTTTACCACAGTCTTCATTGCCTTGGCATGTACAGAGTTATGTGTAGGGAAAATTGTTCTACTACAGACATAGCTGATTGCACACTGACACCTAATGGTACAGGGATAAGTAAGGTCTTGTAAAAGCTCAAATGCCCTAGAGCAAAGCCCAATAGGCCTAGAACCAAAGCCTGTAGAGCTAACAGGCAGAGACCATCTCCACGCTGCCACCCAGCAGCCCCTGTAACCAATCTGACTTCTACTTCCCATAACCTGCTGTGGACAGAGACCATGGAAAGTTCCACATCAAGGTTTCACAGGCAGCAGCCTCATGGCTCTTGATTGGCTCCCCGCCCTATATAAACCCAAGAGGCATTCCAGAAAGTGTCCAGGCAACTGTGTGGATTGTCTGTAGCTCCCAGACCATTCCTGTTCTATGCTCTGGATCTCTTGGTTTGTTTTGGACTTCACCTCCCAACTCAGACCCTGAAACCTGCTTTGGACTCTGACCCTTGGTATCAGCCCTGGCCTGGAACTGACTACAAACTCCTCAGCTACTCCTAGCCTCATGTTTACCCCTGCTTTGACCCTTGGCCCTGATTACCCTTGTTAGGAGCCTAACACCTTGAAGAATATAGGAAGTAGTTCATCATCCACTTTTTCCATGCATGTTGCAATAGTGATCCAGTACCTGGTTTATCTATGTGCAAAGACATCCAAATCTTTGTTTGCCAAGATGCTTTCCTGACATGCTCTTCAGAACTGTCTTCACATGGTCTGAGTTTGGCCAGTTACTTGTCCTTTGTGATGGCTAGCTTTTAATGCATTGTTATTTGGTAGGTTTACCAATAAACACCCCATTAAGGTGTTGAAACTAACTTAAACCATAAAAATTGTAATCATAATCATGTTGCAGTGTTTCTGGAACTGTGGGGAAAAGACACTTTCTCATTTTGCATAACAATGTTTCACCTCACCTACAGGCTTTGGCACCACTTGACAGCTCACCATCATACCTTATTTAAGTGTACAAAAAATAGCTTTCAAATGATGTATGATGTGAGTGTGTGTAGGGTGGGTACATTGAGCTCCAAAAACATGGTCCTCTTTGAAGAATTGCCTCCTGCCTATTTGGTTATCTACATAGTGCAATGGAGTCCCATGAATAACTCAAGTATTTCACAGGTAGTCACACAATGATGGGCTGCCAAAGAATTATATACACATACTGTTCTTTTATATTCAGTTTTTGACAGGTTACCATATCCTACAGCTAGATCCTCCCCAAACAATCAGAAGACCATGGGCAGGTGAAAGAATCATCTTAGCTTTGTCCTTTTTCTGCCCTAATGAGAAGCCATATTTGTTTAGATGATCTGCTAAATGCCTTGCTCCTATGTGAGCCAGTGGGGAAGTGGATCTGCTTCAGGAGCTGTATATTCCACTAGAAAGCCATTGTGAAAAAGGTCTGTAGCACAGGCAGAGTACATTTAAGCATGTTTTTTTCCAGTTATGAAAACTGATAGGTTCAGGGAGTCAAGTATCAGAGGGGTAGCCATGTTAGTCTGGATCTGTAAAAGCAGCAAAGAGTCCTGTGGCACCTTATAGACTAACAGACATGTTGGAGCATGAGCTTTCATGGGTGAATACCCACTTCGTCGGATGCATGGACGAAGTGGGTATTCACCCACAAAAATTAATGCTCCAATACATCTGTTAGTCTATAAGGTGCCACAGGACTCTTTGCAGGTTCAGGGAGGATATTAGTCTAAAATAATTCACAAGTAATGCATCACAGTTTCACAACAGGCAGAAACAAAGTGGACTATATTAAACTAAATAATGAAGTAAATAAAAAAATGTGATACCCTGAAGTCCATCAAAGTAGGAGGGTTTGCTCACCAACTGAGTTTTGAATCCATATGCTCAAAACAGCTCATTTTACATCATTGCATGACACCACAGCACATGGTCCAGGGAATAGAATGGGAACAAGAGGATAAATGTATCTGAAAGGTGTCCATGTCCACAGCCAGCGGAACTGAATAGGGCAAGATCCACTGTGGTCCCCAACATTGCCTACTCACACACACCTCCATAGGCTGCCAGGAGGGTAGAAGTAACTTGCATGGCCATTCTGGCTTGGTAAGGAAGGAGTGGCAGGGTCTCCCTTCCTCCATGGAGTGGAGGAAGATGTACAAGTGTCTGTCCATTTTTCCCTCTCTGGGCCCTTGCAGAGAACCTAGCAAGGGTACAGATCTCCTTGTAGAGGAAAGATGGCAGATAAGAGAGTCCTAGCTAAAATAATTCTTCTCCCATTAGGTGCTGGTATTTCTCCACCTACTGATGAGGAGACTTGGCACCTCATACATACCATGACCTGGCACCAGCATCTTCTCTTGCTCCCACTTCAATTTTCCTGCCTGAGAGTACCCTTTTCAAGAGCCAGAGAATAAACAGAAGTAAGGGCGTGCTGTTTGAGCTAAGGTCCTCCAAGCCCAGGAGAGAGAAGAGGGGTTAACTATCCCTATGATTTTAGTAAAGGAGAACAAGCTGCATTTCCACAGTCTCCCCCTTACTTTAACACCTGCTGAGGTGCTCTAGGTTGTTGTACTCATGTCAAGCCACCATCTTCTGTGAGGTTTTATACAAAGTCAAAGGTCCTTCTGAAGATCAAAATGTCTCGTGGAACTAATATCAAGATAAGACTCTCTCTAAGGTCACTGTCTCAGCACAGATAGATTGCTGGGAAGATATCAAGGCAAAATAGAACTGAACAGAAAATTCCAATGAAACATTGGTTCGTTGGAATTTGTTAAGTTAAAAAAAAGTAGAATGTTTCATGGAGACAACTTGATTTAATCAAAGTTCTGATAAGGCAAAGGCAGCGGTTTCATTGAAAACCTACCTGATTTCCTGCTAAATTGCCTGCCCCACTTCTTGGCAGCCTGCCTGGTGGTCTGTTGGGGAGCATATGTTTCCAGGGTCCATGGCTCTAAGGCAGCCAGCCAGGCAGAGAATTTAAGAATGTTTGGGTTTTGTTCCTAACTGGATCAAACCCAAATTTCAAAATATCAAAATCTTCCATGAAACGGAGTTACTTTTGTCTGCACAGCTCTACTCAGAAGCCAAATTTTGCTAGGCTTGTGTCAAGGAACAATCCTCTCTGTGCTCAGTCATTCAGCAACTCTAGTCTACTGTGCTTATGGGAAAGCACAGGCCTTTGTGAGCTCATTGACTCAGCATGTATCACTTCCTGGGCAGGTGCCGGGGCACAGACTTTTTGCAAGATTTATTGTCTCATCCCTTCTAATGGCCTGCACTGCTGTCACGGCAAAGGACCCAAGTTATCGACCCAGCTCCTCTAGCTTGCTGGTATGAAGTCAAAGGAAAATACATTGTGAAATCACTCACTCAGCCCCTTTATCCTGGGCTGATTTCAGGGCTCTGATTTCTCTAGGGTCTCTGGCCCAGCAGCTCTAATGTACTGTACTGTTATAAAGGTGCCAACCTCTTTGAGGTCACTAGTTCAGCAGCTGGTGCATGCCAGGACTTTGTAGATTACTGGCTCAGGAACTCTGTCTTTCTGGACTCATGACAAAGCTTCTGTGAGACTTTGCTGTATTGAAGCCCAGGAACAGGCCTTTGTGAAGTTACTGGAACATTCCCCTCTAGTTTTCTGAGTTTATGTTGACAGAGCCATTCTTTTTCCTGTGGATTCTGTAGGGAAGGGGAAGTTGCAAGGTATCCCTTCTGTTATGGAGAGGAGGAAGAGCTGGAAGTTGCTGGATCTCCCTTCTTTTCCCTAGTCAGCTTAGGGACAGATCTCCCTATAGAACAAAGGAGGCAGATAATGAGCTCCCAGCTTGGCTAATTCTTCTCACATCAGGCTTGATGCTGTCCCTCCTACTCTCAGGGAGACTGAGAGATCCATAAATTCCCCAGCCAGACAACAGCTCCCACTGCTTCTCCCACCACAGAGTCTCTTTCCAGAGTTCTTCATCAGCTAAAAAAGAGGTAGGATGGGGAAAAAATACTTGAGAACTGAACTCTTCCAAGCCTAGGAAAGGGGAAAAGGGGGCTGCATTAACTCATAGCTAGGTAAAAACCCTCCCATAGGTGTCTACCCAAGGTATACATAATCGTCTGTCTTCTGCTCCTGCCCAGAAGCTGACTCACAAATGTAGCCCAGCCTCAGGGCTGGCTCCAGGCACCAGCGTAGCAAGCAGGTGCCTGGGGCGGCCAATGAAGAAAGCGGCGGCACGTGTGGCCGTTTGGTGGCAATTCAGTGGCAGGGCCATCACTCCCTCTCGGAGTGAAGGATCTGCCACTGAATTGCCGCCATAGAAGAAGCAGTGGTAGAGCTGCCGCTGATCGCGAACGCGGCTTTTGGGGGGTTTTTTTAATTTTTTTTTTTTTGCTGCTTGGGGCAGCAAAAATGCTAGAGCCGGCCCTGCCCAGCCTAACTACCATATATGGGAAATAACATCAGGAGACCCACTGAGTAGGGCAGTGTCTCCATTGCTGTCCTAGCAGGGGAGGAAAGGGACAATATTTTCTGGTATACTGGATGTAAAATGGGGATACAATAAAGGAACCACATGTTCAAAGATAATTTCACTGGATCTGTCAATCAGGAATCTATCACAAGGAAGGGAATACGTGTCAGAGAATTCTGAAAATTCTCCACTCTTCTGTTGTTTGTGGGAGGGGGAGGCAGAGCCTCCTCAGCAATACCCCTTCCCCCCCAACTCAAGCCCATAAGGATATGGGATCCATCTTTTTCACATAGTGCTGTAACAATGTGCAATAAGCAGGGGTGCAATAAGTCTTGAAGCCCTATGCAGGTGTAATAGTAGGAGCTTGGATTTGCATAGGGCTGTTTAAAGAAGGACTGGGGAGCTTATTTTCATGTGTTCCTTCCCGCTGAATGGCTTCACACCTCTAAAGCATGGATTGATAGTGGATCCTCTTTTCCCTACCTCCGTGCACACTTTGGCCTGGGTACCCATAACTGGTCAGCTCAGTGCACAAGCAATTTGTGTGTCCATTTGGAACTAGCATGCTTCTTACAACTGCATTAACTGGTCTCAGATTTTGACCATTTGTAGTGGCAGGTACCTTATTTTTCCTAAAAACCTCTAGGTACTAAAAATGGGCTATTACTAAGGAAAGATTCTGAGAAAATCCCACCCAAATTGTCTACGTAAAATGTACCATGACTAGCCTTCTCAGAGGTTGAATCAGAAACATAGCTCAACTCAATATGTATCTGACATGCATTTTCTTTTACATAAATTCTGTTTCATGAAACATTGAGTTGACTTCATGATGACACATGGTAATTCTCACACCAGATCACCATTGCAAAGAAACATGGTGTTTTTCCAGAAGAACATTATGTTGGGGATACCAACATATATATACTGAACGACAATATAAAAGGACCAATTTAATGATGGATTTCAGCTGAGGTAATAATACAATAGCACATGTTCAATGAATCCTCAATCAAAGAGCCTTATGTTAAGGAATAACAATACTTCTGACAAAAATATTTAAAGAGGCAGATGGAAGAAAAAGGAAATGCATAAGTAACAGATGTTTGGTCATTATTATAACTAGAGGTAACATTTCAAAAGTTCCTAAGTCACTTGGGAGCTAATTCTGACTAACTTTCAAAGACAATTGTGTTCCTACGTACCCACATCTCTTCAGAAATTGAGATTTAGGGGTCCTACATCACTTAGATGCTTTTGAAAACGGTACTTCTAATGAAGACTACAGGTTACGCACATTACTGACACAAATGCAGTATATTTTTAAGTAGACTCTAGTACATTTACCACATTTCAGTTGAAATGAATTTAAATTTTTAACACAGATGAACTAATTGCAATTTAGTTTTTAACTAACCAGGATGTTTGATTTATATAGTTTAAAATTAGATTTAAAAGGACAACAGCTTAACTATATTTAGAAAAATATAGTGTAACATTAACAAAGCAAGCTACTAGAGCTGATAGTTTATCAGCATGACATACTACTATTAATTCGACTGTGCAACTTTCAAGAAATAAATCACCTCATTTGAAAAATTCTGATGCCTTCATATATCACCCATAATTTGTTTTAACCATTCATTGCAGAGTAGAGTACTTAATAGTTAGCCCCCCATTTACTGGAATCATCAAATGTAAATTTAGTCTGTTTGAGCATAGATGGGAAAGAAGCTGTCTCATTTTTTATGTTGTAGCCAACTGTATCATATTTAAAATGCTACTTTTATGAATTATAAACCATATTTCCTAATAATTACTAAAGATAGAAACAAAATTTAGTGTATTTTTATAGTTAGTACATTTTGTTCTATTGTAAAGTATATTTCCTGATAATTACTATAGATAGACAAATAATTTAGTATATTTTATATGGTTAGTACATTTTTATAGTATGGTAAACCATATTTCCTTATAATTACTAAAGAGAGAAAAATTTATATTTTTATAGGGTTAGTACATTTTTATTACTGTACAATTTCTGCAGATTAAGTACTTTGTACTTTTTCTTTTTAAAGCAGTCACATTTTCTCTGTCACCACTTTTTTAATTATTTATATAATTTACAGATGATAGCTCCTTACACTTGTTTTCCTTATTTTGCATTTCATAGTTTCTATATAAACGTATGTGCTGCTAATTTTGAAAGAAGAACAAAGCGTCTGGGAGACATTGTAGAAGTTAATGACAGTGTTAAAATGATGACAGATTGCTTTAATGGTAGATATGCACTTAATTGGAGGAAGTATAACAAAATGTGCTATTTCATCCTACTAAAAAGAGTCAGTCAGGAGCCATCACCCATTTACAGTCTTATCTTAACCCAAATCGCAATGCACATGTAGTGTGATAACTGATAGACATTGCTAGGCATGTATTCATGTCCTGTACATTCATTCCGACAACCCATTAAATAGTGTTTGTTAACCTTTAATTCAGATGTCTGCAATAAGATAATATAATGTAAAACACAAGTCAATGGAGGGTCGTAAAGCTGTTTCTGCTACAGTTTTTATTGGCCTGTTATTCAATGCTGAATGCAGCTACACCCTGAAGCAAGTCTTGTATAAAAGTACGATGTCAATATATTATGATACAAACTCAACCTATAAAATCAACGACAAGTATTATGTCTATTGCTATCACCTTCTAAAATATAGGCACTGTTTTTAATGGATACAACTGTGTTAGACTCAACATCACTGTGCTACTAACTTAACCCTTTAGGTATGAAACACACTTGTATGGCTCCTGGATGTGCACTGGAGGGTGCTGCAAAAATCAAGAAAGCATAATTGGCAACAGGCTATTTAAATATTAACCCCGTTTTAAAATGAGATTGAATCTGAACATGATTTTATTCCATAATGCATTGGTGGGCTGACTGGCCATTGCTCTGCACCTTTTGGAGTTACCTGAAACAGTGCAAAGTGTATGCAAATGTTACTAACTCAGAATGGTAGCATTTTACTCTCTGTTTGCACTGATGAAAACAAATGCACAAGTTGCAGTGCCACAGAGAATCAGGCCCAGAAAAACTGGTTATGGTGATTTTGTGTTCAGTTAAACTACTTGCTGTCAATGAAGCAAACAAGAGTCACAACAACAGCAAAGGATTTTAAATGATTCTTTTAGCTTTGATAATGAAGATGACACTTCTTTAGGATCTAGGCCTGTTATCCTGCTGTACTGTTCTGATTTGTTATGACGCTGTATAACCATCCTGAATAATATTTCTGTTGATGGAACAAACTATGTAATTTCTCATGATGATGTAAGTATTGGTTCTACATTCATGGATGTCACCGCCATTGAACGCTCCAGTATGTTTCATTTTCACATTCAGCTGACAGCAGGGTTGTTTGCTCTGAACTCTGTTTTGGATGCTGTGGAAAGTCCATATCATTATCACATGGTATGAAAATAGCAGTTATACAATAATTGAAAGATGAAGTAATTCAGCATGAATATGATGTAATGGAACAAATACATTGATTTAATCCTAGGAAGAAGGGGTCCATAGAGCTCCCACAAAGGTCTTAGATCTGTGCCCAAGGTAAATAGCATGTAGTAATATGTTTAGAAAATGATAATGTAAACCACAGAAAAATAAATTCTCAGAGTGGGAAGCTGTTCAACATTAAGATCCAAAGAGGAGATCATTTCTCCCTACAAATCAAATCAGTGAATAGGCATATTGGATAGTATTACAAGATGTTTGCTTGACATTGCTCAGAAACCATTTCCCATGTTGCCAACTGGTTCTTTGATTCCTTTATATATCTCAATGCCACTGAAATTGCCTTCACGCTGACTTGAGTCACAGTATAGCAATGTTTGTGTTTTTGTGCATGTGTGGATAATTTTGCCAATACATTGTGTGGTAAAATTTCAGACAATGAGGTTTCCTTTGTAAAATAACTTACAGTATTTAGCCAAGCAGCTCACTGCAATTTAAGATCAGCTATTCAAGGATCATTCTATTAGAGCCGCGGTGATCCTTGTCAGCCACTATGTATTAGATACAGTGGGTTAACCTGCATACAACATCTCTGATCTTCAGGGCTAGTATCCACATCAAAAATTACTACTGGTGAAAGTAAACATCACAAAATAAGAGCATGGGAGGGCAGGGATACTTCTTGCTTTCAGGGCCGGCTCCAGGGTTTTTGCCGCCCCAAGCTGCGGAAAAGAAAAAGAAAAAAACAGCTGTGATCGCGATCAATGGCAGCTCCACTGCGCCGCGCTGCACTGTTTTCTTCTTCGAGGCAATTCAGCAGCAGGTCCTTCCCTCTGAGAGGGACCAAGGGACCCGCTGCCGAATTGCCGCTGAAGAGCCTGACGTGCTGCCCCTTCCCCTCGGCCACCCCAAGCACCTGTTTGCTCAGCTGGTGTCTGGAGCCGGCCCTGCTTGCTTTGTAATAAACGTATCATAGTTCACTACTACTATGTCACTGGTTATCAAATGTCAGCAGTGCTACTATTACTCCCCCAGCTCTTTGCATGCTATCAAGCAAGAGATGCACAACCAAGAATAGGTAAAGACAAACTGATGTTGTGATCCCAATAAGGGAGGTTTCAATGAGTCATCAGAGATTTCCAGGCCTTGGTTAAATATTACCAAAATCATCAACTAGAATGAAAGGGAGTAGAAATGATTTCTCTTGGTCTGCAGTCATATTCCATTAGAGTATATCGTCTTCCAAAGGCAAAGAGCCATTTCTTATCCAAGCAGAAAACATGTTGCCACCATTGTTTTGGATCATATGCACAAGAGCTTGTTGCTCAGAATAAACCCTGCACTTAGAGATGCAGGGTGGAAAGTAATATCAACACCAAAATGTGAACAAAAAGGCAACTAACTACATTTATGTTTCTAATAATACTCTTGGATTGGTCAGAGACCTGATGTGGGTGGATAATAGTTGTAGTTCTTATTTCTAGACCAGCATTTGCCCCTGCCACTACCATCATCACCAAAGAGAGATGCCTTACAGCCGCACAAGATAGAAAATGATTATACTTCAAGTATTTGATTTCTCAAAAATGCACATCTCTAAACAGGCATCATCTTGCAGGGTCTCACATGCAGCTTCTTTTGGGAGAATGAAAGCCATCAATGCACACGTAGATTTTAGGTTCATTATGATTCACTGTTTCAACCAATTTCTTATAATGATCATGCAGGATTTCTTTGCAAGCAAATTCCAGCCAATGACTTTATAAGAGAAAGGACACAACGTCGGCACTCACTTCTTGACAAAAATGCATGATACTCTTTTTTGAATCTAATATAAGAAAAAACTGTCATTCAGGAAATACTAACCAGATGAAATTCCTCTCAGTGATGGGCTCCATTGTGCCATGCAGGCACAGCCCAGCGTTGGGGATGATGTGGAGTCATTTGGCCCTAAAGGGAGCTTCTGGAGGAATTCTGTCTTAGGGGGGCAGAGCCACATATGCCCCAGAGGGCACAGGAAGGAAGCAGTCCCTGTGCTCAAACTAGGGAAGGAACTGCAACTACAACTGGATGCTTGGTAGGCCAATGATTTGTGCGAAGGTGAGAATGTGTGTCCTTCCCATTGTGCAGCAACCAGGTACAATCTGGCCTTACCTGCCCAAAGGTATTCTTCATCAGAAAGCTGCAGGATTGGAGGTTACACTGTAGAATAGAAATGGGGAGCACTTCTAGTAGTTGGAAGACTGAATAGCAGCTGGTAGGCTACACGTTGGGTGGGCTGAGGCAAGAGCAGCAGTGACACTCTTTCTTTTGTTTTTCTCACATTTATCCCTAGGAGCCCAGCGCCAGCTTTGCAGCATCCTCTCCCACCATTTCTGAAAGACAATGGTCACCTCCAACTCCATCAGCATCAGTATAGCTTCCATCTCATCCATAAAACAAACGTTCCTCTGCTGGTCCCACTGATTCTTCCAGTTTCTGAGGCCCACTGAATCCTCCTTCTGTATGGAACAATTGCTACATATACAGTTCAGATAATTGGATAATTCAGATAAACTCTGGATATGTAAACATGTTTGGGGGTCTCAGCTAAAGTTGAACAGAACCTCCACATCTTTTGATGTTGGCCCATCACTGATAATTATGAATGTGAGATTAGGTACCTTTATTTATTCTTGTAAATAACATCAAGTCTTCCTGTTAAGATCAACTACTCCCACCTTGTCAATTGCTTTATTAGCATTGTTGGCAAGTTCTGCAGAAGCTTTAATTAACCACTCATCATAATTATGGCTAGTTTCCAAAATGATCAAGGTAGATAATTTACACAAGGTTTATAAAAAAAGCTTTTACTTACTGAAACTCTGTATCTAACAAAAACTTCTTTTATACTGTCATGCTGCCTGGAGCGGCTCACAAACATGGGTGCCAACCTCAGGGCAGACAGTTAAAAACCAGAGCACAAACCCCAAACTGATTGTGTGTTCTATAATTAGATTTCACTAATCAAGTATCAACTGTAAACTCTTCAAGTACCATGACGGCTTTACCATGGAGTTACAGACAGTCCCCTTGTGTACTCTAGTCTCTCTTGCCACCAGGTGAGCCTGCTTTTGTGCTGGATGGTCCTTTACACCAAAAATCACAACAATATCCAGGTTACTTTCAGTCCCAAAGGACCAGTCACTTACCCCAGGTCAATTGTACCTCAGATCTCTCACCAAAAGACAATGTGTACAGACAATACTGTAATAAATGAACTAAAGATTTATTAACTAGGGAAAAGAAATAGATAGTTATTTACATGGTTAAAGCAGGCAAACATACCCACACAAATGAGTTAAAGATTTAGGTTTTAAAGGTAATAGAAGTTGCTGTAATATGCAAGCTCTATATATCCTTAGGGCTAAACCCATGCTAAACAGCTTGGTGATCCCTTGATTAAGTTTAGAAATAACGCCCTCTCCAAATTCCAAGCAGCATAGTGATACAGTTCCTTTTGGTCATGGGATTTTTATTCCCTTCCCCCCAGAGTTCAAACTATGATGTGATGAGTGATGTGCATGCTCCCTCTTCCTGGGTGTTGGGGGGGGGCAATCAACAAAGTCTTTACTCCACTGATGTTCCAAAATGGTTCATCTGTAGGCCTTTTGTTGGGCAGGAGATGAAACCTCAAGTGGTAAACTAGTATTTCACACTTGGTAATGCCTGTCTCCTGACTCTGCAGGTTTCCAGCTTTATAGTAAACACTTTTATAGTTACAAAGCAAACACTTAAGTAGTACCTTATAACACGGGTATAGATATAATAGGTGAGATCAATACATGCAGCAACTCACAAGCATTTCATAGAGTCTAAACCCTAAACACATTCTTATAAACTATTTTAACAATGCTAACACACAGGTTTCCAGCTATGCATTTTTCAGTGTTCAGTGAGGCCTAGGGGCCCTGGTATGAGCTGGCAACTGGTCTGCCAGCATCAGAAGTACATAAGCACAAAACATAGAAAATCCAGCCTTTAAACAATGAATGTGTTATGAAAACGGACACTAAATCTGAACTAACTAAAATTGGGCCAGCCCGAGCATTCAGAAAGATAATTAAACTTTTCAGTGCAAACAACATTTGGAAGTAAAAAGTAAAAAAACAAAAAGCGGACAATCGAATAAGCTCAGGTTGATGATGATCATTAAACAGGCTGTGAGGAGCAGTGAGTGCAGAAGTTAGTTTTAACTACACTTTTTAATATTAATTTTTCCTCTCTGATGAATTCTTTTGGCAAATCCTGGTTCAGCCAAAGGTATTCCAGAATGAGACATTGTGTAACACCAGATACCATGGACTGCATGTGTCTTAATGAGATCAGTATCTGTGGTGTCACTGTGATGTCATCAGTCTTAGTATCTTCAACAGACTAAGAAATACAAAGAGCATGTCTCAGAGGGAAAAGCAGCAAAGACTCCTGTGGCACCTTATGGACTAACAGACATTTTGGAGCATGAGCTTTCGTGGGTGAATACCCACTTCGTCAGATGCATTTAGTGGAAATTTCCAGGGACAGGTATATATATGCAAGCAAGCTAGAGATAATGAGGTTAGTTCAATCAGGGAGGATGAGGCCCTGTTCTAGAAGTTGAGGTGTGAAAACCTAGGGAGGAGAAACTGGTTTTGTAGTTGGCAAGCCATTCACAGTCTTTGTTTAATCCTGAGCTGATGGTGTCAAATTTGCAGATGAACTGAAGCTCAGATATGTGGGCAGAATTGGCATCGAGGTTTGTTGCATGGATTGGTTCCTGAGCTAGAGTTACTATGGTGTGGTGTGCAGTTACTGGTGAGAATATGTTTCAGGTTGGCAGGTTGTCTGTGGGTGAGGACTGGCCTGCCACCCAAGGTCTATGAAAGTGTGGGATCATTGTCCAGGATGGGTTGTAGATCCCTGCTGGTGCGCTGGAGTGGTTTTAACTGGGGATTGTATGTGATGGCCAGTGGAGTCCTGTTGGTTTCTTTCTTGGGTTTGTCTTGCAGTAGGAGGCTTCTGGGTACACATCTGGCTCTGTTTATCTGTTTCCTTACAAGCTGTCAGAAACAGTATCCCTGATGATGCCACAGCACAACTGGCTGCTGAGCTATGTGCCTTTATCCTCACATACAACTATTTCAAATTTGATGACAATATATATCTCCAAATCAGTGGCACCGCTACGGGCACCCGCATGGCCCCACAATATGCCAATATTTTTATGGCCGACCTGGAACAACGCTTCCTCAGCTCTCATCCACTCACGCCCCTTCTCTACCTACGCTACATTGATGACATCTTCATCATCTGACCCATGGGAAGGAGACTCTGGAAAAATTCCACCACAATTTCAACAGCTTCCACCCCACCATCAACCTCAGTCTGGACCACTCTACATGGGAGGTCCACTTCCTAGACACCACGGTGCAAATAAGTGATGGTCACATTAACTCCTCCCTATACCGAAAACCTACCGACCGCTATGCCTACCTTCATGCCTCCAGCTTCCATCCCGGGCACATCACACGATCCATTGTCTACAGCCAAGCACTGAGGTACAACCGCATCTGCTCTAAGCCCTCAGACAGAGACCAACATCTACAAAATCTCCACCTAGCATTCTCAAGACTTCAATACCCGCATGAGGAAATAAGGAAACAGATCAACAGAGCCAGACGTGTACCTAGAAGCCTCCTACTGCAAGACAAACCCAAGAAAGAAACCAACAGGACTCCACTGGCCATCACATACAGTCCCCAGCTAAAACCCCTCCAATGCATCATCAGGGATCTACAACCCATCCTGGACAATAATTCCACACTTTCACAGGCCTTGGGTGGCAGGCCAGTCCTCACCCACAGACAATCTGCCAACCTGAAACATATTCTCACCAGTAACTGCACAGCGCACCATAGTAACTCTAGCTCAGGAACCAATCCATGCAACAAACCTCGATGCCAACTCTGCCCACATATCTACACCAGTGACACCATCACAGGACCTAACCAGATCAGCCACACCATCACCGGTTCATTCACCTGCATGTCCACCAAGGTAATATACGCCATCATATGCCAGCAATGCCCCTCTGCTATGTACATTGGTCAAACTGGACAGTCGCTACCGAAAAGGATAAATGGACACAAATCAGATATTAGGAATGACAATATACAAAAACCTGTAGGAGAACACTTCAACCTCCCTGGCCACACTATAGCAGACCTTAAGGTGGCCATCCTGCAGCAAAAAAACTTCAGGACCAGACTTCAAAGAGAAACTGCTGAGCTTCAGTTCATCTGCAAATTTGACACCATCAGCTCAGGATTAAACAAAGACTGTGAATGACTTGCCAACTACAAAACCAGTTTCTCCTCCCTTGGTTTTCACACCTCAACTTCTAGAACAGGGCCTCATCCTCCCTGATTGAACTAACCTCATTATCTCTAGCTTGCTTGCATATATATACTTGCCCTGGAAATTTCCACTACATGTATCTGATGAAGTGTGTATTCACCCACGAAAGCTCATGCTCCAAAATATCTGTTAGTCTATAAGGTGCCACAGGATTCTTTGCTGCTTTTACAGATCCAGACTAACACGGCTACCCCTCTGATATCAGAGGGAAAAGGAATTTTAAAGAGCTCAGTTAAAATGTATTTCTGTACCAAATTCATCTCTCCACCTTTGTGCTGAAAGCTTCCAAAATTCTTTTGCTTAAAACTGTTTTCAATTTTCCTTATAGCTCAGTTTTAAAAGGTGGGCTTTTCAAAAGCAGTCAGCATTGGCCGAATGCCGCTGAATCAAGGCCATAATGATTGCTAATGTTGCTAAAAACTATTTTCATGAAACCTTAAGCTTTTATTCTGCCCTCAGTACATGAATGTCACTCCCATTACCCTTAATTAGTGTTATATGTGCTCTTTGAGAGGAAAATAGACCCTTTAGCTATCAATTGTGACTTTTGAAACAAAAAAGTCATAACCTTTTTGAGTTTCTGGTTGAAATAACTACAGTATACATTCAGTTAACAATTGTGGCAGATAGGACTCAATATAGGGAACTAGAAATATTGTAAATATGAAAATGTTAATTAAAAAAAATGAAATCTAAGGGTGAGATAATATAAACATTTCAGTTCTTTTTAACATTGTTTCCTGTCTTTTCCAACTATCAGCCTTCAGGATTAACCACTTGACTTCTGTGGAATATTCCAGGTGTATTCTGACACAGAACACAATTGCTTTCCTAGTGTATGCATATTACCAGGTGTGTTTTAAAGTACCACTGATTTCTATTGAATATTAATGGATAGCAGCACTGAAAATATGGTGGAAAAACAGTCTCAAATGTGTGTATGTATAGCTATTTACCTACCTACACACTGTAGTCTTGATTGCCCCTGATAACTATAGGAGCCATGGCATACAACTAAATATCATAATAAAGTATTCTAATTCCCCTTCTTCACTTTCTTATTGGGAGTCCAACCTATAAGGTGTTACACTCCTCCAAGAAACGCCTTACGATATTGAGCTCAAATTTCTGACATTTTCACTCTTCAGGCTGCTGTATCTCAGCCCAAAGACTCTGTGTGTGTGTGTGTGTGTGTGTAGTTTTCCGCAAAAGTAGTTGAGGGGTATTTTATCATGAGAATGGTATTGTGAAAAAGAAAATATTTGATTTTAATTTCAACATCTCTCATGTCTCAACAGTTACTGAGGGAATGTTCAATGAAAATTCAGTTTGACTTGACTGAGTCATGAGCATATACAAATCTTTGCACACACAGTGTATGCTGCAGACCTTGTGCCCACTAAGTGAGGTGGCACAGCCAAGGACTGCCATGCTGTGAACAATTTAATGAAAGCGTGCAGTATGTGAAGTGGTGATTCACAGAATCTGGCCCAGGCTGAGTTTTGCCCATGTTCAGCCACAACCATGTTTATCGGCCATTGTGTAGAAGAGCATAAAGAGTGGCTGTGGAGGGAGCTGAAAGTGATAAAATGACCTATGCATATTATATTAGTTAGATAGTGTAGGAACCTTTCTTCTGAACAGCTTAATCAGCAAGACAACTGAGAGTAAGACAGGTACTATAATTCAGTGTCTTCTGCCAGATGAATGCTTAATTTCATCTTTGTCAAGTGCTTGCAACACTATTCCTCAGACCAATAGTATAAACAAGTATTGAAAGGGACACTGGGATCACTTATTGCAAGGGGTTTAGGTATCTCAGACCACCTTAATACATGTATGTGCACACATCTACATCTAGACTTTTATTTAATTCATGATGAGACAATATCATATATTTTCATTATAGTCCTCCTAAAACTTCTCCCAAAAGGAGGTACTGCAGATGACACCAGAAGAGGCAGCAGCAGTATTAGTTACAGCATGACTTATCAGGAATTACTCTGAAAGCATGGAAAGCCAGGCTGTGACTCTAAAATGGGTGGTGTCAGTGAAGAAGTCACCAGAGTTAGAAAATGACAAGATCACCGAACTACACCCCCAATCCTAATATTCTACTTAGGGTATGGCTACACTTGCAGCTGTACAGCGCTGCCATGGGAGTGCTCCCACAGCAGCGCTTTGAAGAGCGAGTGTGGTCACGGTGACAGCGCTGGGAGAGAGCTCTCCCAGCACTGCATGTACTCCACCTCCCCATGGGGATTAGCTTACAGTGCTGGGACCCGCGCTCAGGAGGGTGTTTTTTCACACACCTGAGTGAGAAAGTCGCAGCGCTGTAAAGTGCCAGTGTAGCCAAGGCCTCAAAAACCTAAAACGATTGAGTATATTACGCATCACCTTGTACAACTGATCATTTTTCTAGGGACTGGTTTTAACTGAATATGAAGGGGCAGATTCAACATTACCTTGTGGTCCCTTTGTGCTGACTATACCAGTCTGCCAAAGATAAAGGGCGGGTGTAAGACCCATGTGGTGAATAGCACAGGGAGACTATATGCCAGGTTCAGAGCTAATACCATCATCTCTGCACTGCTCCTGCAGAAGACTCTGTCATAAAGAATGTTCCACGGTAGGCTGGGGGAATATTGGGGCTAGGCCAGATGACTGAGGAGATAGATCAGAATGAGCAAGCGGTTGGCTGGAGTGGTCTTGTGCCTCAGTGATTCCTCTCAGAGCTGCCTTAGTGTGTTGCTGAGGCTCAATTGTTCTCTGGAGGCCATGAATAGGGGTGGTGCAAGCTGCCTCCCCTTGGTCCCATGAATTCATCTGGAAGCTGTTAGTCCACTTGTATTTCAAATACTAATAACCAGTGCCAGTGAAAATCACATGTAAATTAAGTTATAATGGACTAAGTTCATCACTAATAAGAAAGCCATACATTTATGTGGTAGCCCCATTAGTAGTGTCTTGGGCTTAGTGTCTGATTTTCTAATCTCTGTTGTAAACCATCTCTCTTTCCTCTGTACAGTAAATAAGATCTATTTGATACCACTGACTAAAATATCCCAAGACACTCCCTTTGATGTTTTTGATTTGGCTGCTCTTTGCCATACTGATAATCACTGATTTACTGTGATGTGGCAGATTCTGGTAAGGTAATACAATCTGTGGACATTTGGTTTTCCATTCATATGCTGTTGAATGACTGCATCTTGCTAATCATTGCAAGAATAAATTTACAAATGTACCTAGAAGAGCTTTTTTTCTCATCAGAAGCTGTGCATTTTCAGAGAGCAGTATAGTACAATTCCAAAATGCACAAAAAGATGCATGGACGAATTAGTGCTGCATATTCCAGTCAGCTACGACATGAAATGTGATCTTTCTCTGCTTCCTCTTCTTTTATCTCCAGTATTAGTGCCAACAATGCAAGACTACACACTATAGAAGACCGTAGAGTAGCAGTGTAATAAAGTGGTTCTGACTCTAGCTGGTCTCAGATTGACCTGATTGGGCTCTGGACTCCAAAGAGTGTTTCACTGTCCTCCAGCCAGTGCTGTGCAGTCCTTAGTTTGGAGAG
Source organism: Gopherus flavomarginatus (assembly GCF_025201925.1). NCBI lineage: Eukaryota > Metazoa > Chordata > Testudines > Testudinidae > Gopherus > Gopherus flavomarginatus. The sequence goes on from NC_066621.1 coordinate 103,778,578, forward strand.
TGCCACTGGTAAATCCAGCTTTGCCTTGAAATCATGACATATATGCTCTGGCAATTTACTACCAATAGCCTCCTTGTTTTCATTCTCGCTGGGCCTAATAATAAACATACCAAAACAAACATACAACAGGTGAGCTAGTCAATTCATAGTAATGTGTCCACCAGATCTGTTTGCTGTGAGTATGCCCTGAAATGCACAATAAGGAATGGTCAGCATGTGACCCATATATGCTTGTTAGAATGGGATAAAAGGAATGACAGTGTGGTGTCCCACACCATGGTGGTTGGGAGATGAATGATGTGTAAAATGGTGGTTGGAAGAGGGATGATATGCCTTGTATCTCAGCCTTCTGTTCTATGCCAATGGGGTTTATATCCAGGGGATCTCAGTTTGATTTGGGGATTTCTTAGTACAGCACCTTGTGTTGTACTGAATTCAAACTAGTGGTTAGGCTCACTAGTTTGAATTCAGCTGTGGACAGTTAGGACACTCTCTTTTATAAGTAATAAAGAGGGGCTAGAAGGAAGCCAATGACAAAAGAGGCTCCCATCACCACCTCCTCACCTTTTGAATAAAGTTGCAGTCTTTTGGCCATTGTAAAAATATACGTGTGTCTATCCCCAATATTTGTCCCCATCACACCAACATAAGAAGCTACAGGGTTTTGCACTGAGAGTTGGGGCCTTTGTTTGGTGAGTGGGTGTGGGTTTTTTTCCTGCAAGGAGTGTAGCACAGGTCAGGAAGCAGAGTGTCAGGGTTCACCTGGAGACCATATTGACCATGCAGGGAGAGGCAAAATGAGTTCTGCTGACTAATTGTGAGTGCTGCAGCTTTTTGCCTCACCCTGGGTATAAAAAAGGAAGATATGTGACCCTCTGGTCAATGGAATCTAAAGTATGAGGCTGAGCAGTCCTTAGAGAGGAACTCTAGAAGCAGCCATGCTGGAAGAGAAGGCTGGGGCTACAGTTTATGTTATTTGTTTTGTGTTACCTTATTAATAAAGCCAAACACTAGGAAGGGATGAGATTTGCCCCTAAACAGCATGTATTGACTGTGTTTGGAGCAGGTTGGTAATGCTACCTACCCATGGGCCTCTTGAGTCTCCTGATCTGATCTTTAATGTTTTTGGATTGATGTCAGATTGACCTGCAGCTAGAATAGTTCAACCTTCCTGAAGAATAAGGAGTTTACTTTGAAACTATTTTCTTCCAAATCCACATATGACATCTTTATATAAAAAAGTAAGTTTTCTTTTTTAATGATTTCTGTACATATTTAGTGCTAGTCTTAATGCCATACAAATCATGGTAAATATCCAACATGTACACTGAGTCAGGAATGTTTTCTACAGCTTAACTCGCTCATGCATTTAAATGAATAGCAGGATATTGAAAATAAGTCTATTTACTATGTTCATGCTTAAGTCATCCCTTTGTTATATAGGGCTTTAAATGTCTGATGTATTTCTTGCAAGCACCTCCCACACAACAGAATATCAGTATGAATTTAGGCAATAGTTTTGAGGTGCATTGTTAATACCTTCTGTACACTACTTCTCTCAGCCTTCAAGACCTTTTTCCCATTGCCTCCATTTTAATATATGGATTTTTGCACTCATATTTATAAAGAAAACTCTGGTATTCAGAAATGCTGATATTCTCTGCAGAGGATGACATGAAAGAAACATATTACAGGCTCAACTATAGCTCCCCTGACTCAGGGAAAATTCTTCAGTGGGAGCTTTGCCTGCGTAAGGAGTGAAGGATTGAGAGTCCCAAACCATTCAGCTGATATGTTTCTTGCAAACTTGGCAAAAAAGACAATCAACAGATTGTTCTGAGTGATAGTGATTTTAAAAAAAGGGAAATAGAACTGATGCACAAAGGAATTCTTTAATATTTTCTTTTCCAAAATTTCTCAAACCATCTTTAGTAAACAGTACTATAGCATAGCCGCCATCGACTTTAAACATTAACAAATTCAGTGATATCAGGCTGCTCATAATAAAATATATTTTATTTCTCAAGCACCAGTTCATTAAAATATATTTTCTTGGTGAAAGCTTTCTCATTAATAGACTTTCAAATTGAAATATGCTATATAATATCTCAGCTAACACCAATTTGTGTTTGTATGTGTATACGTGTAACCCTTCTGCCAGGTGGAGTTGGCAGCAACCAGGGCTCAGTTCAATATCTAGGGATTCCTTTTCAACAATACAACACAGAACTGGATCCAGCGGTCACCCAGTAACTTGGGAAAATTGCACACCACCCCTGGGCACCTTGGAGATGCAATACTTCCCTACTCATAAGCAGAATCTGAGTGTAGAAAAGAAACTTTTAATGTAAGGAGAGAAGTCATCCGACATTAATTAGGGAAAATGCCACAGCAGGATTCATAAACATAAAACTGTGAGCAAAACACCCACCCTAGAGTGCATGGGGCAGAGTCTTCTGCCTCATGTTCTTGAGTTCTACAACCAAAAGTTCCTTTACTGTGTCCCCCCTCTGCTCCCTCACCATATCCCACTCACAGTGGTTGTCCTTGGTCAGTGAGGACCCAAGGTTCAAAGCTGCATCTGTGTGAGTTCACCCCCCAATCAGGGAAGAAGGCACCTTGCTTGCTCCACCATCTGAGCAATTGCTCTGGCTGGCTGCCCCACCAGCCGCTGTTCCTCGCTCCCTGGATGTCCTGGCAGCTGACTGCTTGCCATTTTCCCTGGCTGGCCATCAGTTACCTTCTGCTGCCACCTGCTGTGACCTCTGTAGGTCACTCTCCTAGTGATTTTTAGCTCTCAGCAGACTGGGCAGAAACATTGCCCCACCACAAGTGATTTCAGCTCTTATTGAGTACTTAGAATCATAGAATATTAGGGTTGGAAGAGACTCAGGAGCTCATCTAGTCCAATCCCCTGCTCAAAGCAGGACCAACACCAACTAAATCATCCCAGCCAGGGATTTGTCAAGCCAGGCCTTTAAAACCTCTAAGGACGGAGATTCCTCCCCATTACAATGCTTCACCACCCTCCTAATGAGATAGGGTTTCCTAATATCCAACCTAGACCTCCCCCACTGCAACTTGAGACCATTGCTTCTTGTTCTGTCATCTGCCACCGCTGAGAACAGCCAAGCTCTATCCTCTTTGGAACTCCCCCGTCAGGCAGTTGAACACTGCCATCAAATTTCCCCTCACTCTTCAGCAGACTAAATAACCCCAGTTCCCTCAGCCTTCCTCATAAGTCATGTGCCCCAACTCCCTAATCATTTTCATTGCCCTTCGCTGGACTCTCTCCAATTTGTCCACATAGGAGGGAGAGGATAGCTCAGTGGTTTGAGCATTGGCCTATTAAACCCAAGGTTGTAAGTTCAATCCTTGAGGGAACCATTTGGGAATTGGTCCTGCTTTGAGCCGGGGGTTGGACTAGATGATTTCTTGGGGGGAGGGATAGCTCAGGGGTTTGAGCATTGGCCTACTAAACCCAGGGTTGTGAGTTCAATCCCTGAGGGGGCCATTAAGGGAACGGGGGTAAAAATCTGGGGATTGGTCCTGCTTGGAGCAGGGGGTTGGACTAGATGACCTCCTGAGGTCCCTTCCAACCCTAATAGTCTATGATTCTATGATCCCTCTGTAGTGGGGGGAACCAAAACTGGATACAATAATCCAGATGTAGCCTCACCCGTGCCAAATAGAGGAGAATAATCACTTCCCTTGATCTGCTGGCAATGCTCCTACTAATACAGCTCAATATGCCGTTGGCGTTCTTGGCAAGAAGGGCACACTGCTGACTCATATCCAGTTTCTTGAAATAACATAAGGCTCCTAATGGAGCCTATTTAGCTCTATCTTTGAACAGTGGGGAGGAACAGGTTAAACCAGACAATAGGAGAGTTCACGCCTTCTGTCTGGGACACCTGTCCCCACCCTTCTTACTTTCACAGGGGTCTGGCATTCGAGCCCCTGGCTTATCGAGGTCCTTTCAGCTGAGGGTGTCTCCCTCATTTGGGACAGGTTAAGCACAGTTCTTCCTCCCTGTATTCATAGAAAAAAGACAACAATATTGATAACATTTCACTATCCCTGCATTCAGTACTAAAGTGGTTTGTATCCCAACACCACCCAACGCTGATCACTTGGAGCGACACAGCTCTCTCTGCTTGATATCTTGGTAGAGTAGGTGTGTTCATGTAAATACAGTTTGCTCTTGAAGTCTCTTCCCCTCCTCAACTAGTTGTCAGAGAAGAGTTCATCCAGACCCTGCTTACATCGGTATAAACCTTACACACAAGTAATACAATAATGTTGTGATCATTGTTTACCTTTTGTGTTAAGACAACTAAAAAAGGTATCTTTCATGGCTTTATGTTATGACCACAGGTAGTCATTTTGAAATAAAACTACCTAAGCAAATACTAGGTAATATAAAACAATAATTAATCTCTTTCTTTGCAAAAGATATGGTTATTCAACAGCTTCATGTTAAAAAAACACCTTAACTTTGAATCTTAAGAACATCTTGGAAAGAGTACATGAAGTGGCAGCAGTAGGTTTACTTTTACAACTGAAAAAAAATGTCACATGTATTAATATCAACAACTGGAATTTTACCTCATTAGGCAATTTCTGATCTGAGACTCTGATGATTATTCTAAGCAGAGAAAATAAGCTAATTATTCACTCTGAATGTAGAAGGAAAAAAGGTGTAAAATCTCCCTTTAGCCGTGTGACCATGTACTAATTGCATGTCATGTGTCAAAATAAGGCAACTCACTTTGCCTAAAGCAATTAGACATACAGAACTCTATTAATGAAGCAGTGTCTGTCACTAAAAATGTTTTCACTGCTATAGCTGAAGATTAAAATATTAACTTCTCAAATATTTATGATAGTTACTGACAGCATTTCAAAATGTTACTTTTAACAAAAGCTTTATATTCAGCTCCAGTTTTTAATTTGGATTTTATATTCAAAGACGTTATTAACATATAAGTGTTATGTGAAATTTCTAAGATGTCTGGTGAGAGTTCTTTACAGAAGGTACATTAGCTTCTTAGAAGTTTACAGCATCTTTTACCATCACAACATAAATTCTTTCAGAACAAAAAATGTTAAAAACTTGTCTTTTCTTCAAAAGCCATAACCGCGCCCCCCCGTTATTTCCCTAATTATTTTCTGTATGTAGGAGAGGAACTTGGCCCTTTGGGGCAATACAGTAAGTTTGAAGCCCCATTTCCTTTTTGCACTCTCCATTCAAGAGGCAGTCACAGCACCCTCTTTACGGCAGACATGTCTACCAGACATGGTGACTGGGGCAGGCTATTTCACTAAAAAAGACAGTACCACTTGGATCCTCCAGCACTCCAAACTGCCTTTGTTCAGGATGTGTTATTTCCCAAGAGAGAGGAGAGTAGGTCTATAGCCCCAACCTCTCTACAGCCATCCCAGACATGCCAAGTGGCTGTTTCATTAAAAAGATGGCACCACCTGCACAGCCCCTCTGCACTAGGCTGCATAGGAAAAGGATTTTGCACAATCTCCCCCCCGAGCAGTGCATCTCAGCATCACCCTGAGTGTGTGCCAGGGCTGATATAGCACATTTTGGTTTATTATCCTTTTTACCATAATTTAAAGTCTATTTGAGGCTTTCTAAATTATTATTGCATTATAATATGCAATGCCATTGGTAAAGTTATGGGCCTGATTCTGCCCTGACAAGAATAAACTCTTACTCAAGTAAGTAGCCCTAGTGAAGTGAGACTATTTGCACGATCAAGTGTTTAATTCATTTAAGTTCCATATGGGGATTATTAAGACTACTACTGAGGTACCTTTGGATTTACAACTTTACCAGGAATATGTGGGAATCATACACTGTAATACTGTGGAATTATTACCCTACTATTGTATCCAAAAAATCATCAAATAAAAAAGCCACATTGTTAGAACTATATCATTTTCTAGTACCATGGTGGTAAAAACTAACTACTATTATGTATTAGTCCTGCCACTGCTTTATGTTTGGTAAGGGTATTGCCTTGGTTTTGGAGCTATTATGGTCGATGGGAATCAATTATATGTACTTGAACTAAAAAAGATTTACTTGGTAACTGTAATGGCTCTTTCAGAGCCATTATGGTCTGTCATGTCAAAAATGCACGTGCCTACAGTAGATACAAACAGAACTGTGCAAAAAGTTTTACACATAAACCAAGCCTTTTTTTTTGTTGATTTTCACTGACAACCCCAAACAAGCACTTTTTGCTGTCATACTTTTCACAAGTTTTTATTATAAATGAAGAGCAGTTTCTGCCATTCAGCTGCCGTGTTCTGTGTTAAAGGAAAACTTATATGGCAGAGTGGTGTGTTGAGGGGGAGCAGGGTAGACATGACTGAAGAGGAAATCTCAAGGAGTTGCATTGTTTAAGGGGATAGCTCCAGCTGACAAAACCAATGAAAAGGAAAATTACCTTAAAGGAAGAGAGTGAGCATAAACCCCCATTTCCATAATACAATAGCTATTTCATACTATCTCCTTGATATACGAGAGCTGAACATAATAATACCACTACTAAAAAAAGCACAAGTTCAAATTTGGAAATGCAGTAATAATAAAATTCAATATGAAAATACATAGCATTTGTGTAGCAGATCTGCCCCTCCCCGTTACTTCCAAAAGGCTTGGGTACTGCAATATATAATGAAGTAATTCCTGTTTGGAATTTTAAAAGCCCACAAAATCAAATGGAGTGGAGGATTAGGGGAGCAATTTTAAAAGTGTAATAAAGGTATTTGGAAGAGATGGTAAAAATGTGGGGTAAATATTTGCCATTCTAAAAGCAACTTTGAAGAAATTTTTTTAAAGGTGCATTTTAAAAGTGGAGAGGGATTAAATTAAATGGATTTCTATACAAATCCTATTCCACACGATATGGCCCCCCAGAGCAAATGCTTGTTTGTTTGTCAACTGCAGAAGGGTTGGTGGCATATCAATGTGGAAACCCACCAGGATAAGCAAGGCTCAAGTAGCAGGTCTGAAATGTAGACAGGGCCAATAAAAGCAGTATTAAGAGCTTTACAAACCACTAGTACCCACTTAAAATCAATTCTGCAGTTTATCGGAAGCCAACATGAAGAAAGTGAGGTGAGCATAACACAATCCTGATAGCTTCAACCAGTGAGCAGTTTGGTTTGATTCGGTGAACATCACAGAGAAAGATCATCATGGGATAAACATAGGTATAGCCAGTGTCAATTGCACAGATAAAGAAAAGTTCATATCCCATCTTATAGCGTCTTAGGGAAAAAATTCTGTCTTACTCATGTATTAGTGACTTCCTCCTTTTAAAAAGATGTTTAGAAAATCAGATTATATAAACTAATAGAGGCTGTTCCACATTCTTGCTGAAAACTTCAGACACCATTAATGTATTTTCCTTTTAAATTAAACAAAAAGTAATTGAAAAGGTCTATAATTCATGATGCCTACTGACTTATTACTATTGTTTCCTAATACAGAACTTCATTATGTAGCTATATTATTGTTTTTACAGATCTTTTATTGGACTATGTACATTTTTTTAAATGTGTGTGTCAAAGTTGATGGAAATCATTCCCCAAAACAGTACTATTAGGTACAGGTTGAAAATGGATCTACAGCAGTGCAGCTGATTTTTGACTTCCTTGTTTGTTTATTTGTCTAATTTTCAGCAGCACAGGAATTCTATTTAGAAAGCAGCAGAAACCTTTTCATACCAAATGAGCGTGTCCAAAAAAAGAAACAGATTTTACTTTTAGCTCATCTTCAGATTCACAAGGGACAATAAGGGAGATTCATTAGGCCATTTGTTACTGTCATCTGCCATGATTCAAAATGAAATACTAAATGTTTCATGGACTCAGAAAAAGAGCAGTATTTGTCTTTGTGTTGGCAATGCAAAGACTGCATGGCTTTCAGCCTCCATATAAGAGGTCTGATGGATGAAAGGGGGAAGGGTGGTGCCATCTGAATGATGATGGGCTAATATCATCATCCTCTTGTCAGCTATAATAGGCTTTTCCTCACAGAAATAATTCATAAAACCGCTACATTATATTCTATCCCTGACAGGCCCTATCTATCCTGCAACCCAGCAGGCTCACAACTAATAAGAAAATATGTGGTTCAGGAACCCTGAAAAATTAAACAGGTAGTTTATGAACAATTTGTTTCATGGGGATGTTTATTATGTTTATTAAATATTGAGCCTTTAATGTTTTCCCAGTACAGATGATATCATAAAAATGCTGACTTAAGCCTCAGTTGTATTCTTAGAAAGCAGCATTTTACAGCTCTTGTAGTACACAGTAAATAACTAAACTGCAGTGGCTTATCTGTGTACACAGAGTATAATTTACAGAGTGAGAGTAAGTATATTTTATAGTGCATATGCCCTGTATTTAATATATACATAGAGAGACATATGCAAACTACTAAAATATTGATTATTCTCTTTGGTATAAACAAAGTTTCAAAAAGACCAGCATTTCAGTGCTTGTCATGGGGAAGGTCAGGCATAGGTTGGTTTTATTGCTTATATTAAAGGAGAAACCTTGAGGTTGGTGCTTGAAGCCTCAATACAACACACAGCCTGGGCACTAATAATGAACTTAATCGGAATATTGTTTTGTAAGTACAATTTTTATGGAAATACTTTATCTTTAGAGAAAACTGGGAGAAAATGGCTCAGGGTAAAGAGAATATCATGTCTTTAAATATATCTAGTTAGGGATGCCAGAACTTGTGCTCCTTACAGGGCAAAACTCCCATTGCCTGAAAAAGGAGCGCAACATTGATCCCTAGAGACAGAAAATGCACTGTGCAGACAAAGGAGCATGAACCAAAATCTTTCCATGCCCGAACCTTGTGTATTACTGCTTTTGCTGTCACAGTATATTTAATCAGTGGTGCTTATGTGACAGTGTATGCTCTGCAAAGGCAAACTGGCAAGTAGAAGACTTATCTACATCATACAGGGTTAATGGCCTCATAATAATAAACAATGCCCACAGTGTTAAAGAAGGCAATAATTCACATATAAATTACAGAAAGCACATGTCTGCTGTGATTTACCAAGAGAGTTGTACAAATCTGTGGTTAAGCCCTCCACAAATTCACAATGCAGCTTTACTGATTTCCTAAGGACATCTTAATTTCATTCTATGGGCTAATTTTTCCATCACTTACTCCAGTTGTGTAGTGGTGTGGCTCCGCTGACTTTGGTATATTTACTCCTGGTTTACATCACTGTAAGTGATAGGAGAATCAGGCCTTTGTTACAGTCTTAAATTAAGGCATCCTCATATATATATATATATATATATATATATATATATATGAAAATCCAGATAAAAGAGAAAATGTCAAGAGAAAGAGACTAAAAGCTTTAACTCTCTGTGGCTTGAGTCTGAAAAACAATGTAATCTAAAAAAAATCTTATGATTTCTGACATTTTCATAAGACTTGTTTATTTTTTTGCTTTTACAAAGGCTTAGCACATACACTGATTCTTTTGAACTTCAGGTGTAAAGAATAAAAGCTATTATCCCCCCTCAAACATCTTTCATTTATTCCCTAATAGAGATTGAGGAAAAAAATAATCTCTTGTTAGAGAAAATTCTTATAATGAATGTTTCAAAAGGGGCTGGGGGTGGGGGCAGCGATTAAAGTCTGTTACTATCAGCCGTAGGGCTATTTTACTTTCTCTGTGTTGTGTAAACCCACTTCTCTTACCAGTGGGCACAGTCCAATTACTCTAGAAGAGTCACAAGCTGTAAATAGTCTACCAAGAGAAAATTTGCTGCACAAGTCTCCCCAGACACCTTATCGCCTGAGAGGCCAGTAGCCAGCCAGTATTTCCACAGAAGTCTGAAGGCACAGAGTTGGGGCAGCCAAGTAATGTACTGATTCTGCAACACCAGTGGGGCTTCCATGAAATTCCAACTCTGGTTTAAAGCTGCTCTCCTTTAGCAGCATTGTAAGGAATGCCAGTAGGTAAAAACTCTGCCTGCCCTTCTCCAGGGGTGAATCGCCCCTCAAGATCAGCGGCCTCCTGCTGCCACAGAGAGGTGCTATTTTCAGCCCCATGCACTCGTGGAATGAAAGTGTGTCACTTGTGTTTTCTAGTCTTCTCTGTGTTGTGAACCTGTTATCTTCGCTGTGGATCTCTAAGGCATATTGCATATTCATTCCAAGTGCTGAACTCCAACTGGCATCCATGAGAGTTTTACAGGCAGAATGAGTGCAATCAACAAAATATACCTTTGTAGCATAGAGTGGAGAGGAAAATTTTGCCCTTAAGTTGTTGCAGAAACATGAATATTCTGTTATGTCAGAAGATGTTGCATGATATCATGTGCCCTGATGTAGTCAGTGGCTCATGTTGTGCCACCAATTTAAAGAAATACCACTTTCATTGGCAGGGAGTTGAAAGCAATTAATTACCCATGGATGGCATGTACAGCTGTTGCTTATGTATGAAAACAGAAGAGAAATTAGATTTAATTGGTTTAGCATAATCAAGAAAGTGGCATTTATTTCATTAGAGCTTTTGTAAACTGAGCCACTTGATATTTCCTTTTATCGTTTTTTTGTAATAGGCAAAATCCTCTTGACAGCTGAAAAATTCCCAAATGAACCAAAATTGTGGATTATTTTTTTATTCTGAAGGATAAGCTAATTGATTATTTTAGAAGTTCTGCATCATCAGACCAGCGATAGATACAGTATCCACTGTGGTGGTTCTGCCCAAAGAATGATTACATGAAATACATTTAGCATTACATGTATACTGTTACTTACAGTTTGGGCCAACCACAGAATAAACATCATTTTATGGCTGCACATCTTTTAGAGAAAAAATCCAGAGTCCAAAGGTTGAACAGGAAAAAAGCTGTACATTATAAATAGAGCTGAAAAACATCTCTTTAATATAAAGATTATTATTATAATTACTATAGACCTACTCAGGGAAAGTGATTGTCATAGATGAACAAAATAATTACATTTGTATGACTGATTTAAACATTTACCATAAGTGCATTCCAAATGAAAGTCTATAGCTACAGCTGTAAAAGGACTAGTACTATTTATGTTCTTCACATTGGGCCAGATTCTTTTTTCAGTTATGCCAATGAGCAGCTGCAATAAGTTCATCAATTTCGTTGGCTTATGCCAGCATGACAGAGAACAGAATGTAGCCCAGCGTTGTTGTGAAATTTAATTTATTAATGATTTTGAGAGTGCTTTTTGCTAAAAGGCACTATATGTACAAACTATTACCATATTGTTATTATTAAGCTTTATAAATAAGCATCTGCTTTCTACATCATTTTTAGCATAATGGACACTTTCTAGCAATTTAATGTGAATACAATGCAATATAATGTGCATTCACACAATACTGTTTTTATGGGCGCATCCTTTAGTCCTGCAAAGATTAATACAAACTAACATTTCCCTGTGATACAATATTAAGCATCTCTCTTGCATTTGACAATTAAAGAAAGCAAGGCTAGGTGCTTCACGCTGTAGCTACAGTACTGCATGTGGGGAGACTGGTGTCAAACTTTCAAAAAATATAGAAAATTTATTCTAAGTACAACAATTCAGCGGATGGTTCACTTACTACACTACAATCACATTATATCCCCATCTTATGAAGCCAAATATTTTTTAATGTCCTTAAAGAGACACCATGTATAAGTGATTATAATGGTGGACAGAATGTAGCAGTCTAATATGATGTCAAAGAGAAAACATTGTAATTTATAAAGCATCTATGAATGTTAACTAATCAGCATGCTCTACTAGCAGTACATTCTGATTTATTTTTTCACAAAAGAATGGTGTCTACTGGTATATAACACTCACAAATTATTTGTTACTTTTAGACTGTGGAAGAGGTTTAGGGGGAAGAGAGCGTTTTTTTTTAACAATTTTTAAATTATTGTCTGTCATTTTTATCAGAGATGAGCCCAAACCCATCTGTTTGCATTCAGGCAAGCTTGAATTTTGAGAAAGTTCAGACCTAGATCCAAATTTCACTGCTATCCCACCTTTCTAGACTGGGCTGAACCAAAAACCCTGGAACTGCACACTCTCAACTTTGGTGACATCCAGAACCAGATCTCTCTTTTGACTCTGTCTTAACTGTTCACATGATACAGTCCAAAACCCAGAGATAGAGAGAGAGAGGTCAGCTGCTACATGTGTCAATATCTAAGTCAAATGAGAATAAAGTGCAAAGCAAATAATAAAGACTTATTTCAAAGTAAAAAATTGTCTCAGGTCAGATGCTGTAAATGATTTACTGAATTTAAAAAATATATTCGTTAGACTATTAAAAAACACTAAGAAGTTCTGCACATATGGACCCAGTATTTGATCAGTTGGTTTTGGCAGCAGTTTCAAATATTGCTATTGAGAGAAAAATTTGGTTTGTAAAGTAAAAGAGTCTCTAGAGGGCAAACAGCATATTATAGAGAAAGTTTGTGTAAACACAATTAATGCAGGTCTGGTCATTGTAACCATAAACTGATGACAGATATTTTCACTGAGAGCATTTATGTAACTGTGTTGTGAGAGAGAGTTTTATGCTACTAATTTGCTCTATTTACCTTTTTAAAAATCTCAGATACACTAAGAAAAAGCAGCATGTACCTGTCTGTCATCAGAGCAGCCTTTAACATTTATTCGTCTACTATGCTGTAGAATACACAACTACAGCAGCTGGCAGATACATTCAGGAAAACAACTGGTCCCTGTCAACGCCACCCAACCTTCTGAGGCCAAACAGGCAGTTACAAAGTAACAAATAAAGGCCAGTGTTTTGTTTTGCCAGTAGCCTTGTGTGTTTTTCCTCTCCTCTTTTGTTCAAAATGTGCAACACCATTAAAGGGACCTGATAAGAACAAAGGAACAGGGATCACTGTAGCAATTATGATATAAATGAAAATGCACAATAAAAAAACAAAAATCAGGAAAATAATGCCAGGTGAAGATGAATACACATCCGCTGGGAACAATTACATAGCAGATGCATCCAAAAATTCATTATCAATGTATAATTTGACATGTCCCTAGTAATGTAATTCATTACATTTACAAATAATTTATCACAGGTGTGGGGAACTAGAATGGCATTAAGGATTCTTTTGTTATTCACTGGGAAGAAAGGAAATGTCCAGTTTGTAAATACACATTATATCCACTTTTAGAAAATGGTTTTTGTCTTTTGTTGTATAAATACTTATGCCCATCTATGATACCAGATAAGCAATATATAGAAATATTGTTTGTGTTCTAAAATATATTAATTTTTCTCCACTAACCATACTGGGGATGATAAACATGACACTCTTTTTCTTATAAATAGCTCAAGAGACCAGTCTTGCAAACCCTTTCTTATGGTTGCATTGATTTCAGCTATCTATGGTGTATTTCTAATGTTCTAGTCTTGGTTTTAATAAGTAGATTCTTTTAAAAACAGCAAATCTTGCTCACTTGACTATAGTCCCATTTATCTTAAATGGAATTTTGCACGAGTAAAGTGAGCAGGATTTGATCCAAGATATTTTTTCATGACCCAAGTGAAAGCAAATCTCTTTTTTAAACTTCCCGTTTACTGTTTCATGGGTGATGATCCTGCATTGAACATAACAGGAATTTTGCTTGAGTATGGTGAGCAAGATCTGGTCCTCAGTAGAAACTAAAAAGGGCAACATTTCTTTTTCGATCAAATTTCACAAAATCTTAGAAATATTAATTTTGTCATTTTCTCTCTCATATGAATTTCATCTACCCAAACTAACTGTGATTCACTCTGAATGCTGAAGGGATAAGACTCAGGCTGAGATCCCCATGTCATTAATCATAATGCACTATGCCAAATAGGTTCTAAAACCTTTGAAAACTGGAGTAAGCACATATTTGTACTCAGAGATGATAACATACAGTACTTATTACCAGGTAGTTCGGATCATTGTTACGAAGTGTCATGGGAATTATTTAGCATTATTATTAGCTCCTCCTTCCACACTCTTTTGGTTGGATAATTTTGTTATGACTTCTTATTACACTCAGCCACTTCAGTTTGTTTTTAGCTGTGACACAAGTAACATTGTGGACTAAGTCCTTATCTGCACCAGAACTGAGCTCAATGCAGCTAAGAAGTGAGTGTGAGAAGGGTGCTAAGGTGGCTTTGGAGGTGCTCTCCTGATCTCTGGGGCTGCTGGTTGCCTGTTCACCCCAATATAACGTTAATGTAACTAAATTACATTCAACTGCCAGAGTTTCCAAAGGGCCATTCCAAAGGGATAGGGATTGCCGGAGCACACACTTCCTCATGCCCCCCTATTGAGGAGGGCCCAGTCTGGTGTAATTTTGAGGTGACCATGCTGGCTTTACATCAGAGTTCTGATTTCTTGCTACCATAAGGAAATCCTCAGCTGTCCATTTTGAGCAGCTTTATGGTTCCTTTCCACAGATTAGTGGTGAGAGGGGTGGGGGTGGTGAGCTTGCATAGTATGGGCCAGTATCTGACCCTATGCCTCTGCTCCTGGAAGAGAAGAGTACCTTGCTTCAAATATTTTTCCCTGTTCAAATTGTATTCAAATATTATTCCTTGTGCAAGCCTTATTTTTTAAAAAACTTATCAAACAATGGCAACACGTTAGGGTAAATGACTGTAAGGATATGATAGTATAAATGAGTAAATCCAGATGGTATAGAAATGAACTGAGATAGCAGTGGAATATAAAAAAAAATCAAAGATGCATAGGCAAACTAAAATCTTTTAAGTAATTCATTATATGAAGTGGGAGAATAAGACACACTTTGCTCATGAAAGCACTGACAGATTTCCCTCTATTGATGAATATTCTTACATGAAATATGACGCTGAGCCTGTGATCAGATTTATGTGGGTGGACTCACACAGAGTCCCACTGAAGTCAATAGGGGTCCATGCACACATCTCACATTACAGATCTGAGCTTTAATTTTAAATATCAAGTGGTTAAAGTACCAACAAGTTCATTTCTACATCTCTACTGAAAAGAACATTCTACCTCTTCAAGACCAGCATGGTATCATCACTATTTGCCTATTTGAGGGGCGGAGGAGGGAAAAGCTGAGCTATGTAGCAAAAAGCAAGAGCAGCTTAATTTTCCTTTTCAGGGCACATGTTGAAATCTTGGATCCACTGAAGTCAATTGGAGTTTTGCCATTGATTTCAATGGAGCCAAGATTTCACCCAGAGTTCACAAACTTCCACTCCAATTCTGAATGGATATTTGGTCCAACCAACATATATAAGCCTTATCCTTACCCTGGTTGCAAATATTTGTGTGAAGGGGTTTTTGTTCATGTGAAGTTTTAGGAGGGGATGGCTGTTCTTTTGTCTGAATGTTTAACATCATATGCAAACTAGAGTGGATTCCCTAGTCATTATTCACCGTCTGTTACTGAAAGTTTCTGTTTAAAATGTTCGGTCAATCAATCAGAGAACTGAAAGAATGCTGTGTGATTTAGGTGACCAGTCATGTCCAGCAAACAGTCAAAATGGACAGTCTATGAACACCAGATAGGCTGAACGTTGTTTTTATAATGAGTTTGCAAACACTGTGAAATAATGAACATATTTACAAAAATCAGGATGAGTTCAAGAACAGTAGAAAAAGGGTGAAATTAATTGGCTAATTTATTTGCCAAGAATAATTTGACCAGCTCTAGTGATATATCACAAAATTCCATTAGGTGTCACACAATAACTCTGTTTTATTCAATGTGTTGTGCTATATCACAAGGTAACTCAGCAGATTATTCACATCACCACTCTGTATACTTTTCAGGATGCAGAGCAAAATCTTCATTGAAATTCAGATCATGCCTTCAACATTTTTCCAGTGGTATGTTTTAAATAAATAAATTAACAAACTTAAATGGGGGGAAACTAACATTATGGTTTCATTATAGGTATTACAATTATTATAAAACTCTTTTTCCCTCTAACTCTTCATCTATAACAAAGCTATCATTACATTTGCATGTTTTATTATATACTGTAACTACTTGAGGGCACTATGTCAGTAAGCATCAGATTTGTAAGTGACTAAAGTTAAAATCATTCTCAACAAATCTTCAGTGCAATCTTCTAACATGAGTGCTAATAATGCTATATAAAGTGTCATCTTTTATACTAAAAAACCCCACAATCAGCTCTCAATTAAAGCTATGGCGAATTTATATAACTGTTTGGAATAGGTCAACGTAGCCAAAGGACAGTGGCAATTAAACTTATATTTTTTCTACATAATGCAAATACCAAATGGGGACACAAAACTTGATGCTTAAATAAATTTGGCTGATGTATCTGGAGCAATTTATTTGTCTAATGTTTTACTGGGCTTGCGTAGTTAAAGATTTCTCTGGAGATTTAGTACAAGTCAAGTATGAAAGTAGCTACAGTAAAAAGAAAACGGACATTAAAAAAAAAAAAGCTGAAGTAGTTTCCTACTTGCAAACTTCCATTCTGCCAAATAATCTCTGACTTAAATACTGTATAAACATCCTGTCAGGACTTCCTCCACAGGTACAGTGGTCTCCTCCTGCATATGAAGAATGACATCATTCCCATATGCTGCAATATGAACCATTTGGCTTGAGTCCTCTAAGTTTGCATTCATGGATGGTAATATAATTTTATTAGTTCTCATGCCAGAAATGTTAGTTATTTAATTATTTTGTCCTTCTACAATGGAACAAAATGTGTCTGCAACTCCCCTTGATGTCCATACGCATTTCCCTACACTTATTTAGTACTGTTTTTAATAACCTCCTTTTTATATTTAAAATTGCAAACACAGTGTGGATATAGCTTTCCTGGCAATCATTTTTGGCCAACAATGCAGTTTGCATTTTTATAGGGTCAAATATCCAGAGCAAAACAAATTTGGCTGTGTTTACACAAGGGAAGATGTGACGGCACTCTGTCTTATACCTCATGTTGCCAAGTAACCACAGATATATTGGGGTCTATTAATACCAGGCAAGTCTTTCCAGGGCCATTTTATGTGGTAGATTTTGCAATTCTGCTATTAGGCCTTTCTGTGGCATTTCCTGCCTTTTTGCCAAAAGATTCCTCTAAGCTCAGTTATGTGTTGCCTCTCCCGGAAAGAATGATTTGAGTAAATGAATGGCTTGGGGTGAGTTTCTTCTTCAAATCAATATCCGAGTAGTTGTGGTCCCCAAAATCCTTGATGCCGGTTCAGCACTACCAGGTTAACCCAGACATTGATTATTTTGCTGGGAAAGGCTATATCTGGGCCTTACACTGTGCCTCACTTCATTTTATCAATGTGAATAACTTAATGGGCATGACAAAATACACACCGGCTGCCAAAGTCAACAGATATTTATGAGTGCTAAGTGGTTGGTTGGATTTTTGAGATGCTAAGAGCCTATTTCTCTGCTGTGTTTTTCTTCGCTCTCCTCTTTTTAATCCTACTTCCAAGTTTACTGTCTCAAGAGTAGAGTTGGGCCCAAACCAAAATGTTGGCTACAAATACCATCAAAACTTTGAGGATTTTTGAAATCCAGATCTGAATTTTGCTGCTTGGAGCTCATCTCTATTCCTGACATGTCCCTTTCCTGCTGCATCCTTTCTTACATGCACATGTGTTCTTTCCATTAACAACTTTAATAATGTTTAAGGACTGTTTCCCAGTACAAGACCAGACATTCATAAATTCATAGATTCTAAGGCCAGAAGGGACCATTGTGATCATCTAGCCTGACCTCCTGCATAACATAGGCCAGAGAACTTCCCTCAAATGATTCGTACAACAGATCTTTTAGAAAAACATCCAATCTTGATTTTAAAATAGTCAGTGACAGAGAATCCATCACAACCCCTGGTAAATGGTTTCAATGGTTAATAACTCTCACTGTTAAAAATTTATACCTTATTTCCAGCCTTAATTTGTCTAGCTTCAACTTCTAGACATTGGATCATATCATACCTTTCTTTGAGATATTAAAGAGCCCATTATTAAATATTTGTTCCCCATATAGACTGTAATCAAGTCACCCTTAACCTTCTTTTTGCTAAACTAAGCTTCTTTAGTCTATCATTATAAGGCATTTCTAATTCTTTAATCATTCTTGTGGTTCTTCTTTGAACCCTCTCCAATTTATCAACAGCCTTCTTGAATTGTGAACACTAGAACTGAACCATGCATCCCAGCAGTGGTCACACCAGTGCCAAATACAAGATAAAAATCTTTCTGAAATTCCTCTGTTTATGCATCCAAGAATTGCATTGGGTCTTTAGGCCACAGTGTTGCACTGGAAGCTCATGTTCAGCTGATTAACCACCACCTGCCTAAATCTTTTTTCACTCCTTCCCAGGATAGAGTCCTCCGTCCTGTAAGTACAGCCTGCGTTCTTTGTTCCTAGATGTATACATTAACATTTAGCCATATTAAAATATATATTGTTTGCTTGGGCCTGGATTACCAAGTAATTGCTCTGTATCAATGACCTGACCTTTTCATTATTCACAAATCCCTCCATTCGTGTGTCATCTGCAACCTTTATCAGTGATGATTTTATGTCTTCTCCTAGGTTATTAATAAAAAAGTGAAATAGCATAGGGCTAAGAACTGATCCCTCCAAGACCCCATTAGAAACACACACATTCAATGATTCTCCATTTGTAATTACATTTTGAGATCTGTCAGTTAGCCAGCTTTTAATCCATTTCATGTGTGCCAAGTTAATTTTATATCTTTTTAGTTTTTAATCAAAATGTTATGTGATACCAAGTCAAATGTTTTACAGAACTCGAAGTACATTACATCAACACTATTACCTTTATAAATAAACTTCTAAACTTATCAAAAAAAGATATCTAGTTAGTTTGACAGGAACTATTTTCCATAAATCCATGTTGATTGGTATTAAATATATTATCCTACTTTATTTTTTTATTAACCGAGTCCCATATCAGCTGCTCCATTATTTTGTCGGGGGTTCAATGTCAGACTGATAAGCCTGTAATTACCTGGGTCATCCAACTTCTCCTTTTTAAATATTGGTACAACATTAGCTTTCTTCCAATGTTCTGGAACTTCCCCACTGTCCCAATACTTGTTGAAAATCAACACGAATGGTCCAGCGAGCTCCTCAGTCAGCTCTTTTATAATTCTTATATGCTAGTTATCTGAACCTGTTGATTTTAAAATGTCTAACTTTTTAGTAGCTGCTGTTTAACATCCTCCTGAGATACCAGTGGAATAGAAAGAGTGTTATCGTACGATAGGACTACATCATTTGTTTTTTCCCAAATACATTAACAAGGTGTTAATCACCCAAAAGGTCTGCATAGATCTGCCTCACCCTAGCTACTTGACCTATTCTCTTACTGCATTGCCTGTGTGTGACAGGGTGTATCAGGACTTCATGGTCACTGCCGGAGCGATGCTCCCTAGGCTGCAGCCAGAGAAACCAAGCCAGGCCCAGGCTGATTACTGGCCACAATCGGTGGTAAGGGCTAACAAGGAACCCTGTGAATCAATCCCAAAGAGAGAACTTAACCTAGAAAGGATAAGAAGCTATTTTTGTTTATAATTGGCCCTGAAGGGCAAGGAACTATTTTTATCTTTTGAATTTTTTATACCCTGGAAGGGATTTAGGACAGTGTGACCTGGACCGAGGGATAAATCACAGAAGACCCACAGAGGCATGATGACAGCCAGCAGGGGGTTCTAGTAGCTGAAAAGAATGGCAGTGAATAGTGGTGGTTAATGGGTTACTGGGTGATTACTCAAGAAGCTCAAGCAGCTCAGTTTTCCCTACTGAGCAAGGTTTGGGCCGTCCTAAAAGTTAAGCTCCTTAAAACCTTGGTATACTGTTTACAAACAGACAGTTTAGCAGAAATGTTTAATCAAACCTAAGATGGTATGATAAAAAAGTTTGTAAAAAAACAGACTCCTGAAACTTGGACCAATTACTGCCATACCTGTTGTTTGCTGTGCAAGGGGTTCGGGCAATGTTAGAACTTAGGGCCATTGAGGAATACAAAAGACCTTAGAGCATAAGCCAAATGGCATAACCCAATTTCATGGGAATTTTCAAGGGCTGAATGTGGTTTCACAATTCAATCCTATCCCATGCTCTGCATTAACAAGCTCCTGTACTGACTTGGAAAAGCTAAGTACATTACAACAATAGACTTGACAAAATGGCATTGGCAAATACTCTTTATGAAGAATTCAAGAGAAAATATAGCATTCACCACCCCTCTAAGGCTGTTCCAGTTTACCATGCCCTTCAATTTGCTTGGATCCCTGATCACCTTTCAAAATCTCATGGACTTCATCATCACTGACAGTTTGCAGCTTCCTATGTTAATGATGTGGTGATCTTCAGCCCGGTTGGCAATCACATCTTGTCCATGTAACATCAGTATTGCTGTCAATAGAAGAAGCCAGGTTCACAGCAGATCCTAAGAGATGCAAATTTGGTATGCTGGAGACCAAACACTTGAGATATCTGCTAGGAAATGGGAAAATACAACCTCTTCAAGATAAAATAGAGGCCCTGAGAAGAACCCTAATTCCAAAACCAAAAGCCAGTTTGGGCCTTCTTAGGCTTCGTAAGTTATTACACTTGCCTCATACGCCATTTTGCAACACTGGCCACCCTTTTAATGGACCTCACAAAGACAGTTTAGGGGACTTTGAGTGTCAAAAGGCATTTCAAAGAATAAAGACCATCTGGGGACAACTACCTATGCTTTGATGTCCAGACTTTTCATTACCATTTATTTTGCACATGGACACATCTGAAGTAGGCTTAGGAGCTGTACTTTCACAAAACCACTAAGGATCAGAACAGCCAACATTTAAGCATCAGAGGGGTAGCCGTGTTCTTCTGGATCTGTAAAAAGCAAGAGTCCTGTGGCACCGTATAGACAAACAGATGTCTTGGAGCATAAGCTTTCATGGGTGAATACCCACATGCATCTGATGAAGTGAGTATTCACCCACAAAAGCTTATGCTTCAAGACATCTGTTAGTCTATAATGTGCCCTAGGACTTTTTGTAACATTTAAGCAGTAAGTTCCAGTAACAAGAGGCCAAGTACTCTACATAAAGAAAGAGTGCCTAGTCATATGGTGGCTCTGCAATATTATTTGCTATGAGCTTTGTTTGAACTGATCACAGACCACATCCCCTGATAGTAGATCCAGGCAATAGAAGGTGTCAAACCTTGCATTACACAATGGTACCTGGCCTTACAGCTTTATGCGCTCACAACATGACACTATCTGGGATCCCAACATGGGAATGCAGAGTTTTTTCTCTTGACTAGGGATGGTCATTACCCCCAAACAAGACCGACATGATGATTCCTCTGTGTGTGGGAAGATATGCAATAAGGTGTATCAGGCGTTCATGGCCTCCTACTGGAGGCCCTGCTACTTTGCTGACCCCACCTCAGGAAAGAGTTATTGGTGAAGCAAGAGCAGACATTTTGGAAAATAATGAGATCTGGTCCTCTGGCAGCCAGAAGGGCTGGGGACCAACAATAGACAGCTAAGGTTTGGCAGGCCAAAATACAAGGAGCTACCTGCTGTCACTAAGTCAGTTCCTAGCTGGAACAGAGGAGTGAGGAGGGACACTCCCTAGGCTGCAGCCAGAACTCAGATGGGCCAAGGCTCATTTTTGGTCACAGTCAATGGCAGGGGCAAAGAAGGAACACTGCTAGTTCAGTCCTGAAGAGGGAATTTAACCCCCAAAGGGTAAAAAGATATTTTCAGTTATAATTGGCCCTGAAGGGCAAGAAACTGTTTCTATTTTTTGAATTTTTTATACCCTGGAAGGTATTTTATATTGTGTGAACTGGCTGGAGGGCTGAACCACAGAAGATGCACAGAAACATGATGACAACCTGCAGTGGGCACTGGTAGCTGAAGAGAACAGTAGCACCACGAACAAATGACAAAGGGGCGCCCGGGAGTTGAATGTAACCCATTACACTCTGCAACAACTAACACCAGTCTGTTTCTTGTAGTGATTGCTGTGTTGTTTGATTGTTGGCCTTCTTTGCCTTCTGGTATGCCTCTCACAGGTCCTTGGCTTTCATGCTGCACTGCTGCTGCTCCCTGTTGTAGCTCTTCTCCTGCATCCCCCAAGAAATCTGCTAGTAGATGTTCATGTTTGTACTGCTGGATTGGAGATGTGCCTGCACAGCCTCTTCTCCTCACAGGCCCAGGAAAGCCAATACCTCCTGTGTACTCCATGGAGGAGTGTCTCTGTAGAAAGTAATGAGCATGGTCAGAAGGACAGTTAAACTCAACAGTGGAGAGCTGCTAGGTGTGCTCAGCAATTCAGGTGACCAGAAAAGGAATTTCAAAAATTCATGGGGCTTTAAAGGGGAGGCGTGGCATCCAGTCCGCCTGGCCCCTGGGCAACCGAGTTCAGAACAGTCACCAGAACTATCAGTGTGGGTCATTATGGGACTGCTCCTGGAGGCCAGCAACAGTCTGCGCTATGACTATGTTAACCTAACTACATCAACCCTGACTCTATGCTGCTCGGGGAGATGGTGTTTTTAAGTCAGCGTAGCTGCACACTTACATCAGCAGCAGCAAAATTTAAGTGTAGATACATTCACTGCTTGGTTGATGTAAGCTTCTGTATGTCAACCTAACTGTAGTGTAGACCAAGCCTTAAAAACAACTACAGGATTTGGCCCAATAACCAAAGCTGAGACATAGGGGGAAAAGGGCTTTAAAACACCGAATAGTTCCTCGCATCCTCTTGGTTGCTAGAAGGCAATTCCTCCAACATAGAACTGAATAAAAAGAATGAGAGACAAAAAGCTTTATTAACAAACAGCAACAACCCATTATGTCCAAAATAACAAACTGAAGATCTCAATTTGGATCATATGTCACAGAGGTTTGTTATAATCAAATGCAGTGCAGCAGTCCTAAAACATAAAGTATGTTTTCAGAAGACTTTTAGGTCCTGCTTTCACTAGGTCATCCCAAATGACACTTTGGCATGGAGAGGAAGAGGTAGGGGACATGGTACAGGAGAGCAAACCCAGTGAAAACATATCACTTTCTAACAGAAATGATTGTTAAGACATGTTATTTTGGTGAACTGGATGGTTCAACTATGGAAGTCATATAGATACTGGAAATTTTTCAGGCTCAATTACCTAAAGTTAGGTACTTAAAACCCCATGAGTACCTCAAATAAATAAATGATCTTCAGAGGTGCTTAGCACCCACAGCTCCCATTAGCTTCAAGGAAATTTCAAAGATAGTTTGTTTTTAAGTTAAGGGGATAAAATTACCCATGAAATGATTCCTAACTTTTTTTTTTTTAGTAATTTCTATATCATTAGGAAAAGAAAACAAAACATTGCAAATCTGGTTCCTCCGCTCTGTAGCAGAAAATTATTATTTAGCATTTATATTGTGCTAGAATTTAGAGGCCTCAACCCAGTTGGGTTCCTTTTTGCTAGGTGATATACAAAGAAATAACAAATGACAGATCCTGCCCCAAAGAGATTACAGTGTAAAAGATCTGACTTAATAAGTGTATGAGACAAACAAAAGGGAGGTTGTGGGGAGAGGAGAAGGATGAGGATAAGAAGAAGAATAGGATGCATCAGCAGACTGGCTGCGTGTGTAGTTCTTAGCCAACCTGAAACATTGAAATGTTCCTTTGATGGTTTTCTTAAACAACACAATGATGGAGATGTCAATCAGACACAATTATGCTGTAAATTTTGTAGCTACAGACTAAGATAAGGATAATCAGAATTCATAATTCAAGTTGTAAACTGATTGTCTGCAGTGGAGAAGGCATTTCTCCCTATGGCACACTTCCCGTTCTACTATACTGACATTCTAGGGCCTGTGTTATACAGAAGGTCAGACTAGATGATTACAGTGGTCCCTTCAGGCCTTGGAATCCATGAATCTATGAAAAACTGGCCTTGTGATTAATAAATTATGTTCAAGGCCTAGTGAAGCATCAGTTTATTAATCACTATAGGAGCAAGAATACTGGACTTGAAGGACCAATGATCTGACACAGTGGGGCAACTAGGTAGTTATATTCCTTTTATAACACTTTTACATACTGGTTTACAAGTGTCCTTTTTAAAAAACTGTTATCATTCTAAATCCACACTTCTTTTTTTTACTTCATCCTCTTTATTTCAGTACAACAAGGAGCTTCTTTCCTTTCAATGAAAGAGTAGGATATCTCCAACTACCAGTTAGCTATCTTTATGGGCATCTAGCTCCACATCACAATGACTAATACCTGCATTATATTAGTAGGGTGACCATATTTCCCTGAGCTGAATATGGGACACCTGGTGAAATTACTCATATTCAAGCAAGTTCAATGGCAATCAATCAGAACTATGCAGTAAAAATGTTCAAATTAACATCAAGCTGAGTGAGCCTCCATTAAAAAAAATACTGCGTAGTTGGATTCTTTTTATTTACCTTATCCTTAAGGCTTTAGGATTCACACAGGGAGGGGTGACACATACATACACACACACACTCCTACCCCCCCACACACACACACACAGGGAGAGGTGACACACAAACATTCCCAAACACCCCTCTCACATGGGGGATCGGGGAGGTGACCAACTAGCTCAACTCTTCCTGTGCGACGCTCTCCACTCTCCATGTCTGTCTGGGCCCCTGGGATGGATCTGCCTCTCCTGGTACCTGGTACCATGTTTGCCCAAGGCAATATGTTTGGGGGGGCATGCAGGGTCACACAGAGGTGTAGCGAGCGCCCTCCGTACCCTCCAACCGGAGGGGGCCCCGCAAGGAAGGGGGCCCCTAAAAGTGGCAAAAAAAATGTAAGGTATAACTAGGTAAGTGACATTTATTGACGCTATTGTACAATCCATGTCGGTTTTACTGACAAAACCGTGAAGTCATTATGATACATCATAATGCTATTGGCTACATCAGTTTTCTGTCGGTCAGTTTCGAATTTTAATTGGACCCATTCAAAGAATGTGTATTTGCGTTCATAATGGCGGTCGGCGGATAAATGTTATTAATTTAGTTTTTTAGTTTTTTATCATTTCCAACGCAGAAGCATGCTTTGTGATGTCTAAGAGAATGTATAAGAGCGGAGCTAGTAAACGAAAGGCAGCAAAAGATGCCGAGAAGAAACTTGAGAAAATTCCAAAGTTGTCAACGTATTTTGCGCTGCAATCCAACGTACAGGTACAGGCACATGAAATGGACAGCGCTAGCAGCGACGAATCGTATCCAGAAGTATCCAGAAGTGCTTCAAGTGAGGTTGAAGGTGAAGCCAGTTGTTCTACCAAACAAACTGTGACAGATATTCCGGGAAAGAAGTATCTGAATCTGATGACTGATGATCCAGGAGATTGGCCGTCTATAATATCAGACAGGCAAGTGTGTGACATTGTTGCACGCGGCCCACCGCAGCAGAATGAAAGTTACGAATTTCCATTTAACGAGGAAAGACGGAGGTTCACAAGTACTCATTTCTATCGAACCATGGCAAATGGTGAGAAAATAAGATGTTCATGGTTAATGTACTCAGTTCAGAAAGATGCCATTTTTTGTTTTTGTTGTAAATTTTTTGGCACTGGCGACATACTGCTACATCATGGAACATCTGCTTGGAAAGCACTGTCAAAAAGACTTCAGCAGCATGAAACAGGCACAGGTCATCAAGACTGTATGGTTAAATGGTTTGACCTTCGGTCAGGCATAGTAAACCGTACATCTATTGACCAACTCGAATTGCAGGCTTTTCTGAAAGAAAGAGATTTCTGGAGAAATGTTGTCAAACGCATGGTTGATGTTGTTATTTTCTTGTCTGAAAGAAACTTGGCATTTCGAGGAAGTAATGAAAAGCTCGGCGATCCTTCGAATGGCAACTTTTTGGGACTGTTTGAATTGCTTGCAAAGTATGATACTGTCCTCAGCGAACTTTTACAGAGGATTAAGAAGGCAGGGACACATGTTCAGTACCTCAGTCCACAGATCCAAAACGAGCTGATTCAACTTGTTGCCAGTAACATTCAAGAGGCCAACATAGCGCAGCTTAAAAAAGCAAAATATTATTCAGTTATTTTGGACTGTACTCCCAACGTGTCACAGGAAGAACAGATGTCTGTGGTGTTACATTTTGTTGAATGCAACGGTGAAGATGGTGTCAATATTTGTGAAACGTTTGTTGGTTTTCTTAATGTTCATGATACAACTGGTGAGGGCTTATTGGAAGCGTTTCTTGAAAAGGCAAACAACCTAGGAATAGACATTGCTGACATGAGAGGCCAAGCTTATGATAACGGCACAAATATGAGAGGAAAGAATAAAGGAGTTCAAGCCCACATGCTAGAAATAAATGATCGTGCCTTGTATGTACCATGTGGAGCTCACACTTGGAATCTTGTGATCTCAGACGCAGCAAAGTCATCGAAATATGCCGTTGACTTTTTCGGTCTGATTAACAGAATATACGTTATCTTTTCTTCTTCACATTCACGTTGGGATATACTTCAAGAACATATGCCAATATCTGTTAAAGGGCTATCGGACACTCGTTGGGAGTCGAGAATTGATGCTGTGAAGCCATTGCGTTATCACCTTGAAAAATTGTGCAATGCTTTGTCAACTTTGCGAGAATATGCGCTCGAAAAGAAAGATGGCAATACAGCAATAGAAGCCAGTGCGCTTTTAGACCATGTTATTACGTGGCCTTTTGTTCTGACTGTGTACACGTGGTACGATATACTATTTCACATCAATAAAACCAGCAAATTAATTCAGTCACCAGATGTGTCAATTGACGTACTGCAGGCAGAAGTCGGTGCTACAATGAAGATTTTGGAAGACTTTCGAAATACAGGATATAACTGTGGTCACAAATGCATGTGAAATAGCAGAGCATATGGGTATTGAGCAGGTGTTTCCAGAAACCAGGGTGCGACGTAAGAAGAGAATGTTTGATTGCGAATGTGCTGATGATTCGAGTCGTCTTTCTGCCGAAGAAAAATTCAAATTGCAGTTCTTTCTTGTTCTCACTGATCAGGCCATATCTTCTGTTTCGTCGCGATTTGACCAACTGGTGGAGTGGTATAAGTTGTTTGGATTTCTGTACAACGCTAACAGCCTGAAGCAGTGTCACAGAGAAAATGAACTGGAGAATCACAGCAAAAATTTTGAAAGAAAAATGGGAGACATTGATGCCAGCGAACTCATAATGGAACTGAATTGTTTTATTTATGTCATCGAGAAAGAGAGAGGACTTGTCACAGCAAACAATTTTTTAACATACATATACAAGAACAGCCTTCAGGAGATAAATCCGAATCTTTGCATTTGCATCAGAATTCTTCTGACCACACCAGTTACTGTCGCTGGTGCTGAAAGGAGCTTCAGCAGAATGAAACTGATCAAGAATATCCTGCGCTCAACCATGACAGATGACAGGCTTTCTGCGCTTGCAGTTATCTCAATTGAAAACAAGATTGCCAGATCTCTGGACTATGATGCATTGATTAACCAATTTGAGGAGAACAAGGCTCGAAAGAAGCGCTTTGCGTAAATACGGAATACATGTACACTGTAGGCCTATGTATACATAATATGAACACTGTATATTGTATAAAATAAATACCGCATTCCAGCTTCTGCATTGTAAGGGGCCCCTGGACATAAGTTCGGAGGGGGCCACGTTCTTTGTTGCTACGGCCCTGGGGTCACATGCTCCCCCCCCCCCAGATTTCTGCCAGGGTTTATACCAGAATGTGGCCAGCAGGAACCTTTTGGCATTTTGTCGGAGGGAAGGACTGGGAGCTGCTTCCAGACGCAGGAGAGGACGACGTGGTGGGAAGGGACGATCTGGCCCATGTCTTTGCCTAGGTCATTCCCTCCCCCGCCCCGCCCCCCATGGCTGGAAGCAGCTCCCGTCCCTTTCTTCCTATACAGTGTTGAAAGGCAGCTAACGCCTCCAGGCTGCTTCTGGTCACCTACATAGTCCGGCTACCTTCCGTCCCCCGGCTATAGTGCCTTAAGGATGCATTGTGCACCAGGGCCCAGAGAACCTGACTGCAAGGGCTTCAGCAAACCCAGCCAGAGAGGTGGCTCAGCAGGGGAGGGTGCCTAGGGGACGGAGCAGTCCTGCGCTCCCTGGGGGCGGGACCCAGGGTGGAGGGAGGGCGGGGGTGGGTGAAGAGGGTGCTGTGGAGTCTGCAGGATTGGAGTGCAAACAGGATGGAAATTGCTATTCCCTCCCTCCCTCCCCGCTACTCCAGAGCTTAGCTGAGGGGCAGAGAGGCTTACCCATGCCAGCGCTGCGTGGGGCTTTGGCACACGCAAAGCTTGGCTCCCCCTAGCCAGTGCCCCAGGCCAGAGGGTCTTGGGCTTTCCCAGGGTGCTGGCATAACCAGAGGCAGTAGGGGAAGGAAGGAGCCTGCCGGCAAGGCTGTTGGAAAGCTGAGAGCTCCGACCAGTGGCTGATTCTCCGCTCAGCACTGGGAGTGGTATGCGTCCTGCTGGAGGGGAATATGGAGGAGCAGCAGGGTTGGGAGTGGGATAAAGGGGCAAAGCAGGGAGAGGACAGCGAAAGGAAGGCATATAAAGGGCCAATGGGAGAGCAGCAGCTTGGTGCCTGCCCGCACTCACCAGCTACCGCAGCTCACCAACCAACCCAATATTCCATGCCAGTCGGAAGTGGGATGAGAGGCAGGGCCTGGAAAGACTATGGGCAGCTCTCCAATCGGATGCTACTCCAAATGGCCTTAGCAACATATGCTATGGCTCTTCCCCTTCTGGACTCTGGAACGTCCCCTCTGCTGGGGACTATAAGGGGGCCTGTTTAGGGCAATGTAGGTTATACTATACAGTGCCTGCGCTGGGGAAATTCTTCCCAGGTCATCTTAGTGTACACTGTACACTGCTGTAGAGGCATATAGATGGTATAATCGAGGGAAGAATACTTTTCTTAGTGTGTAGATGCCTACCTTGGCCGTATCCCTAATGACAAAATTAGAGAAGTACTTAGATTGCTTATGGCACTATTTGGTAGTAATGGCACTGGAATAAAATTTATATTCAAGGAACACTCAGCAGTATACAGAATAGTATGGACACAATCAAGCTGAGCTTCATGGGCTGAGCCACAAATTGAATTTGATGATATTTGCAACTACTTTTTCACTTTTCACAACATACGTTTCAAACAGATATGTATATTTTTTGGTCCCTCGAATATTTAAGGATAGAGAAAGTGTATGAAGACTTGCCTGATCATGCGCTTGTGCCACAAGACACCTTATTCAAGCCCTCTCTAATTTATATACGTTTCAGTTATCCAATCAGAGAGCAGAAAAAATACCATCTTACTTAGGTGACCAATAGCCCCCTGTGACTAATAAATTGTAACGAGTGAATAATCAAAGCAACAGTCATAGCAAATATTTCACAGCAAACCACAGGCTAAAATTTGTTTGCTTAAAACAGTCAAATAATTTTGAACAACGATCAGTTTGAAAATATAAAATCCTGTTTGCATATAATTTGTGAATAGGGAAAAGGGGCTAAATTTATTGAAAAACTGCTGCAAATAGCTCACATAGCTCCAATAACAATGCAAATAATCTTTAGTATCCAGAGCTTTAAAAGTATTCAGAGAAGATCAGATACATCTTCCCTGTTGATACTTCTCCAGTACAAAAGATGAGATATTCCTAAAATACACATAAAACTAGAATGAAATTATTTATAAGCAAAGCACCTCAGAAACCTGCAAATAATATCTCAATCTTCCTGTATTTTTCTTTATCCACCACACCATAGCATGAGTAATTTTGAAACTGCAGCATTCCATTTATTGTACAATTATGTTATATTATTTTCCTATTGCCACAAAGCTTCCATGAAAACATGCTCCATATATGCCTAAGCAATTTACCTTGTATGAATATTTGCATTAAATAAATGAAAATCCACCTCTTTCTAAAGATATCATGTAGAGACACAAAAGTGTTCCCTGCTATTAGAAATGTGCTTGTACAGAGCTAAAAATTGTAAATGAATTTGTAGTTCGTTGGTTCCATTTAAATAAAGTAGACTGAATGTGCATCTTTATGAAAATGTGTTTATTTAGCCAGAAAACACAAATATTTCTATTAAATATGCTTTCCAGTTTAACTCCTAATTCTTGTATTTGTATGAATGTTTGCTTTTGTTTAGCTGTACTTTAGAATGAGTGTACTGGTGAGATTTTGTAGCCACTGTTCAACAAAATATTTTGTTCAGATTAGGGTATGACATAAGTTTCAGAAGGGTGATGGACAGCTTATATAAATCCATTCATCAACATGTAGAGCAGAGACTAGTCCATGTAATTTCTCAATACTGAGCAGTTTGTCAGTGATTTGCCTAAAATGGTTGATTGAAAGCTTAAACAGTAATTATGCGTACTACTGTGATTTTTAAAAAATTAATGTTAATTAGATCACATATTACCTTTATTAAATGCAGAGATCACAATATTGCTCTTTATTTATATTTATTTATAATTACATTACTTTTCCAAAAGGTTAATGAAGAAACCACAAAACAGACTGAGTTTGTGTGTGTGCATGTGTAATGTATAATGCCTAGGGTTTTGAAACAGAAATTAAATATCAACTGAAAAAAATCACATATGGCAAAATGAAGCCTAAGAACAAATGTATTTTTGTGATACTGTCTATAATTCATGCTGGATAATCATGAACCCAGCAGTTAATGACCTCTACTCTGATACATTAAGTCCAACCACAGATAATGGTGTCCTGTGTAAATTAACAAACCCAGTGGTAAACTTGCTTCTAGTTCAGCAGGAGACAGTGTGCAAATTAGCATTAGTTCTTAATAAGATCAGAGTCCTGCCATCTACAGTTCTGTAATATTCATAATGCCAGGGTTTTTTTCAGGTGATTTTTTTTTCTCTTTAGGACACTTGTACAATGCATTCTCCTGACAGAGAGTCATCCTCATCCTAATCAGTCCCCTACTTGAAAACTTTCCCCATTTCTTACACTTTCATGCTGTGAGTGCTGCTGTGAGTTGTTGGGAATGATTATTCATTTGTAAGCTTCTTTAATAACATTTCCTTTAGATGTTGAGGTACCCAACAGAGCAAACCAAGGATTTGATTGTATAATTATAGCTATTCAGAAAACATGACGGTCACTCTATGGGCAATCTTTGTCTAATTTATTGATTGAAGCTTATTACAGCTTAAAATAATATTTATTAAATTCTTTCAAATAAACAGCTACTTATAATATACACAGGTAAAGTATCAACAAGGATCCAACTCTGTGAACTACAGAACACTTCATCCTGCAAGGAACTGAATGCCATTTACCCCTTTCAAAATAGGTTGCTTAGCACTTCATTGGAGGTGCTCTGCACGTCTCAGGATCAGGCCCTAAAATACGGTTTTGCACTACATCTGAGCACACACAAACACATTTTCATAAGGAATAGTTATGAGAAATAGAATTTATCTTCTGCTTAAAGGTTTGGAAGGTTTGCAAATGTCATACACATTTTAAAACAAATTTATAAAAATTCCCTTTCTATGCAATACTGAAGCACAATTATTTCATTTGAAAGCTATATATTTTGCTTTTTTAAAAATAGTACCTGCTAAAATGGTAAAAATTGGATTATTATGAACTAATATTCATCAGTTTATTTGATTAATATTTCTCTCACTTGTTGAATAAATTATTCACATGCAATCTTTCCACTATTCAACCAGCTCTCTACATGCTCTGACAATTTATGACAAATAAATTAGTCATGAATATTGTCCATCAATTGATTAATACTTTTTTCATGAACTAAATTTTTACATTATTTGATGAGGTCTAATTAGAGAATTTCAGCCATAACTTACATGGTAAAAAAAAATGTGTATATGCATGTATGAAGTATATACCATGACCCTATATATATATTATATCATATATAGCTCTTGTCTGAACAAATGTGTGTGTGTGTGTGTGTGTGTGTGTGTGTGTGTGTGTGTAGGACTGAGGTACATTCTATATTCTTCATACATTTATCATGGAAGTTTTGTGAGTAAAATTTAAATATACAGCTCTTCTCTGAACAATCCTCTCATTGTAAAATGTTTACCTTCATGACACGTACTATTATTTCATGATTATTTTAAAATACACTTAAAGAGATTTACATGTTACCCAGCTACTAAGAATGCTTTAATAGAGAACTAATTTTTGTTAGAGGTGTCTCGACAATTTGAATTTTATATGCATGCATTATGTTTTCTTAAAATGGGGAAATTATGCATCTGAAGGAATCTGTCTAGAATAATGGGGTTCTATAGAGGTTACTTTAATCATGTTCACTAGCAGTTATAGCTGTTTTACATCTTATTTGCAACAAAAGGGAACTCTAATTATCTTCAAAAAGAGCAGAAAATGGTGTGCTTTGCTGCTGATGTAATGTTGATTTGTGAATGCTGCTGATAGGAACTGACAACTAAATACATGTCACACTTTTCAAAAATCAGTGGTGGTGACAGGATAACCCTCTTTTGTGACCTGGGGACCAGAAGATGGGGTATATATTTGCTTGTTAAGTAGAAACAATTTACAGTTTCCACTTAAAAAAATAAAAATGCTGTTATAGATGTGTTATCGATTACTTTAACAGTGTTCCTCTTTCGTTATGACTTAAAGCTGCCTGCTGCAAATTAGATTTAGTGCATACAATCTCAGACTCACACAGTGAATAACAGTTCCTTGCATAATACAATATATTCACTGTACATGTAAAATAGCCTGATAAAGAGTGTATATATGAATAGCGTTTCCATTTTATTTCCAATGCCCACATCTCATTTATAAAAGCAAGCCTATCACAAAGTACTAAGTTAAAATAGAAAAGAGAACTGCATTTGTTAAGATGTTCATTTAGTATCCATACAATAGAGTATGTATAAAATTGACCTAGTCTGTTTTTAAGCCCAGATATGAAATTAATCAGTAGAGGTCTAAAATACGCTAGGAATAACTACCCTCCACCATTAGGCTTGATTTAAGAATCACATTAGGCATTGGGGAGCTACTAATCCACAATGTGTCTGAATACTATGAATTTAACCTAAATACTGAAATGAATATTTGCTCTGTATAAAACCTAAATTGCTGCCTTTGCCTGTCCATTAAATCCAAGGTCCACTATTAAAGTTTCTATATGGGCCAAATTCAGTCATGATGTAAGGGAGTACATTTCCATTGAAGTCAGTGGACTGGCTACATCCTATATGTGCTCCATACTTTTAAAAGACATAATTTTATGATATTATATAGAACTTTTAAAATATTTGAGCTAAATTTATTAAACATGTTTTCACAAGAGCAGACCCATATCTATATTTATAAACCAATCATGTTTGAGTTCCAATGGGTGTTCTCATGTGCAGTTTGTGTATTTGCATGCAGTTCAATCTCTGCATCTGGATTTTCCCTTT
The DNA here is from genome assembly GCF_025201925.1 of Gopherus flavomarginatus. Classification (NCBI taxonomy): domain Eukaryota; kingdom Metazoa; phylum Chordata; order Testudines; family Testudinidae; genus Gopherus; species Gopherus flavomarginatus. The sequence continues at coordinate 103,812,211 of NC_066621.1, forward strand.
AATTTTTTAAATAATTGTCCCATTTAGTTTTTTGTTTCCAAATTGACTGAGACTGAATATGGTCTAAGGAGCCCTGGGGGAAGGTCCAGCATAAGTTAAAATAGGAATCTTGCTGTACCTTACATCCTCCTGTTAGTTGCTTTTTCTGCTCCATTCCGTCTTCTGGCATCTCAGAGTGTACATTACCCCTTTATGCGTCTATCGAATGCCAAATCAGCACAAGTTACATTACTTTGCCTCTACTCCCACTTGCACCTGTTATCTGACCAATTTACATTAGAGCCCTAATTTACTTCAACATTTACATCACTGCTGAGTTTGTTCCAAAGTCTTCTCTGGATATTGCAGTCTCCTAAAACTGGCTTCATTTGACCCAATGACTTCAAAGTACAAGGGGCATAGACCAGACTAGATTTAGTCCCTATAATCTCAGATTCCCTTGCATAGTTCACTCATATTTAGGTGGAATAGGTGATCTAAAAAGTCTGATGTCCAGGATTTAGTGAATAAAGTTGTTACCAGAAATGTTTTATCATCTTAGGTTTCAAGAATTCACCTGTCAGAATGTCTCTGCTTCTTCTTGTCGTACTACAAAACATAGTTTTTTTTAAATTTCTGAAAATGGCCTTGTTTTACAAAATAACTGAAAAAAATTCCCAACTGTGAATGATCCTATATCTGAATGAATATCTCAGCATTTTCATTGTCAGAATTTGAAGCTTTACTTGGAAAAAAATCCTGTGAAAACATTTTTGTAATTTTTGATGTAAAACAAGCCCGTTTCCAGCGGTGTTGTGAAAAGATACATTGCTGGGCAACTGAATGGCCAGGAGCCAAATTAAAAATTAGTTTTTTTTAAAAGTATGAACATTTCAATTAACTACTATATAGTATCTTCTCTACCAGTGTAGAGTGAATTTATGTAGCCATCATGTTCAGATATTTAAGAGGATATAAAATTTAAAATTTCCGTTAGGATACTGTACTAATTTACACTTTGTATTTTAATTGTCAGTTCTAGTTTTCTGCTAGAGATGCATACAACTATTTCTGTCATAACACAGAGGTAGACCATGTAGAGTGGCTTTATAAACATTATCACTAGACAGAAGCATCCTTTGGTGCTTTATAGTAAATATGGAAAGCCTGACAACATACTTTTGTATACCTTTAATTTGTTGTATGACTAAACATGATGGTAACTGCATGCAGAACACTCATCTCATTCAGAAGGATGAGGGAATAAGCCAGCTATGAGGGAACGAGACACCCCTATTGGTAGATGCTGGCGCGCGTGTGTGTGTGTGTGAGAGAGAGAAAGAGAGAGAGAGAAGGCATTCCTCTTTCTTATCATTTTCTAGCTCCATGTGGAGCTCATGAATTGCTGGAAGAGTTGTTTGAAGGTTGTCCCGCCACCACAGCCACTGACTGGCTACCAACGGGGCTGTGGAATCCAAATGATTTGCACTAACCCCCCTTTTCTTGGGAATTTAAGGATCACCTCTTGAGCTGGGGTCCATTTTGGCACCTTTTATGCTGTTCCTTTCCCCTTCCCTAGGTATATGTTTGGGGTTTTATGTTTCTTAAGTGAGATTTCCTGGACTGCTAGGGGCTCAATCAATCACTTTTTGGGGGCTGATAGACATTTTCACACAAGGCAAAATGGTCATGTGAAAGTCTAATGGAAAGATTTGTTTTGCTTTGTTTCACTTCCTCTCACCCATCAGGAGTTCTGGCTTTGGTTAAGTTTTACTCATTAGTTTTGTCACCGCTATGGACAGCAGTCCTATGCAGACGTGTTGCTTTCTAGGTCCATTGTATATGTCTGTAGCCCAGTTGGTTGAGTGGGGGCAAAATTCCTATTGATTTAATTGGAAGCAGGGGTAGGCCTGAAATGTCAAAATGCTGCAAGACATGTAAGCAATACAGAACAATGGGGGGAAAAGCAGAGAAATGATGAGGAAGTGTGTGTGCATATATATTATATCTCTGAGCAATAAGCTTGAATCCTTTCGCTCTCTGCCCCAACACCACCTACACTCTTCCCCGCTTGCTGGAAGAAGCCCACGTCTCTGAGTCCCTTCTGTGGAACAGTTGCCCACTTTTGTGAATGCTGTTTCCTGTAGAAAAGAGGAAGGATAGTCTGTTATTAAGGGACTAGGAGTCAGGAGTTCTGGGTTTAATACTGGTTCTGTCACAGACTTTCTGTGTTACCTAAAGCAAATTATTTAAACTCTCTGTGCCTCATTCCCCCATCTGTAAAATGGGGGAAACTGTATTTCCTTTGTCTGCCTTGTCTATTTCGATTGTGAGCTCTAGCGCAGGGATTGTTCTCCACTCTGTTTATAAACAGCATTCAGCCCAATGGAGCCACCAGTCTTGGATCAGACCTGTAGGTACTACTGTAATACAGACTATTATTAATAGCAAATAACAATAAAATTACATGCCCATTGAAATGTATTGATTCTTACTGAACATAATCCTAGCATTTATTAAATCAGAAAACTGGGGGCAGGGTGACTGAGGAGATTGATGAGATATGTGAAACTTTCACATCTAATTCTCCAAGTCAGAAAGTCATTACCTGCTTTCTAAGCCCTATGTGAAATGGGTTGGTGTTCTCAGTCCAGTGCTTAGTGAACAAGCATCCAGATCACAAATTCCAACACCATTAAAAATCACATCTTTATTAGAGATCTCAGCCAAGAAATAAAGGGATATTGACTGGAAATATACTCCCACTTTAAGTGGTAAACTACAGTGTTTAGGCAATGTATATTGACAAAGTAGCATGGAGAAACTTTCATTTTGTAGATAGGGAACTTCCCTCTCCATGGCTGACAATCTGGCACCTTTCACAAGAAGTAGTTTTTAAATGTCAGAATTTGTGAAGTGACCACTGAAGTGTCCAATGCAACTGGGCTCATAACACAGGAAGTCTAATAAATGTGGAGCTAAATGATAATATATTTGGTAAAACCAAGAGATGATCACCTCCTAGTGTAGAAGGTTTCCTGATAAAGGCAATCTCTGACACTAATTTCTGTATAAGTACTATACATGAATATACAGAAATCTGAGCCTTCCACAACCAGCCTGGCCAAATGGGGAATGTTGTACCGATGAGAAAGTCAGTCTGGTTTTAGGTCTTGTAGACATATGGAAAGATAAAGACTAGTGAACACTGACATGTCTACTTCTGTCACTGAGGGTTTGGTAGGCCAATGTGTGCGCATATGGGACCTGTACAAAGCCAGCAGAATTCCATGGAAATCTGCATTGATTTCAGTGGGCTCTACATTAGGCCCATGTTATGCTAGGCACAGTGTCGAGATTCTCTCTATTCTATTTTGCATAGATTTTTTATTTCATACATTATTCACAGTTTGCGACGCCAGAAAGCGGTTTATATCCTTGTCACACACAAAACAAAGAAAGAAATGCAGTGTATTTGTTGTCATTATTATGAAAACTAAGTAACAATGCATTTCATTTTCATTATATTACAGGATTTTAATAAGCTCCATTGATAGCAGTCACTTGTCCTTAGCACACAATAAAGAAGAAAGAAAAGAGGACTTTGGGGACTGTTTTTGAAACTCTTGTATACTGTCTAGGCATTTTAAGCACAAATTTAATTTCATTTCAACATCATAAACCTCTTTGATGACAAAGCTACGCATACTTAGTCCCTAACACAAAAGTAAAAAAGACATTTAGATAGTTTTCCTGAACTTTGAAGGGAGTTGTACATTGGAGAATGCAATTGCATAAATCAGGCATATTGGATTTTCTGAGTCAGCCCTATTCTGGTATCTAATACCTACTAAAACACCACGCTGTCTATCATGTTTCCAGGGACATCTGAAATATTTAGATAAATAGGGCTTAGTATGAAAGGGAGAGACTGCGCTGCTTTACAGAATGGGGCGTATGGGCAGTGAGGAGAATGCTGCCAACTTGGGATATCTAAAGAATCTAAGCTGTGCCTGGGTCCCTGTCCCCAGTGTACAATGAAGATCCTGGAGATCTAACAGTGGTACCATAACTAAACTTTGTCTCATCTAGAATTCATTTACGTAAGATTCATTATACAACACCTATCACTGCTTGCCCTACTCAGGAACACTGACCCTTTAATTCATTCACTTTCTTCAGTCATTATTTTCCTTAACTTCCTATTTGTGCTCTTTCTAGATCACTCTTTGCACTGAATTAGTCTGAGTGTCTGACTGGGAGGGGGAAAGACAGACTATTAAATTTATCCCCATTATAGCACTTAAAATAAAAAACAGCTGGGAAATGAAAATAAGAATCCTAAACCCATAATATGTCTCTTTTGAAAAGCAAGGCTAGCATGTTTTCCCTTCTTTGATATCTGGCATTGTTATTTCTAACAGCAGTCAAAAGGAAAAAAAGTTTGTGAGTAGATTAAAATGAAAATAGCCTTTTATGATGCCTTGCTTTTCTTGTCAGAAAAAGAATAAAAGGGTTAGATTTTTAATTTAAGTCAGTGTGGAATGTTTTACCATGTGTGACAGGTATTTCCTTAGGTTTTGTCACACACAAATTGGGAGGAGGCAGTGGCTGTTTGATGGGAAGACCATAGCATACAAAATTCATTCCAATTTCATGAGTCTGGTGAATTAGGAGAATTATACTGAAAACTTATGGATATGTCCTCATATTGTCACAGCTGAGTAATAGTTCACCAGTTCATACCTTATCACTGCAACAGGTCACATTTGTTATGTGTTCTACTTTTTACCAAATGCTCACAACACCAGCTCCCTCCATAAGCCACTGTTCTGTAACAAACACTTGAAAAACTTCATATAATAGAATACAACCACTATTGTGGGTAGTGCTCCCACTCTCTACATTCTCCAAACAATCTTATATATGTAGGACTTACAGTTGCTGATATATCCATTGAAACAATTTAAGAGAGTTTCATTTTTAGGACACTGGCTATATACACATGCTCTTTGGCGGTAAAAAGTCATTTACAGGTCAGCACTTGCAAAGTACCACACAGAGGAATGTGATGTGCTGAAGCTAGGAGGTAACTGTAGCAGCTTGACGGTCTCTTCTGTCAAATGTTGATTTTTTTAATAGCGACCACTCTACATGACGTATTGTTTTGACTACATTGCAAGTATGATTGAGTATTTTTCAAATACATTATTTTGAATTTTTTTTCTTGAGTCCTAATGAGGTATGAGATTTGTTTAATTTTCTCTCTCTCCAAGCCTATTTGTCTTCCCAAAATCTAATTAAAAATATTTTAATCTGGCTACTTGTCTGTAGCGCTTGGCTTCCTTTGCATTTGGATAGTTTCAATCTCTTTTATGAAACTAGATAGTCTGAAGAACACGTCAGTGCTGACTATCAACCTGAACAAACCATTACTACTACTTACTTTAATACTATTGTTACAAGGAAAGGTAAAGAAAACATAGTGTTCTGACTCACTCAATCAATAATGGGGGATATATAATTAGATTTGCATAGAATAATTATTTTACCTAAAAGACTATTCCAACAAAACACTCAAGAAATAAATCTGGAAATGTACAGTTCAGGAATGCATCCACTTCATTTCTATTATATATTCCTTCTTCATTTACTATCACTCCATGCAAATAATATCTCCCCATCAAACCTTAACTTTCTCCTCTTGTAATAGGCATTAATACACTTAAGTTAAGAAACAGATATTACTAGGTTACTACAATGGAAAACTAATTTAACCTGAACTGGCGCAAACTACTACTGGTTCATAATATCAAGGACATTAGAGAGCTTGCTACAAAGGAGTTTTAAAAGGGATCAAATCAAGTTGCTCAGTTTGAAACACTTGCATTCATGACACAAACCCATCATTGCATACAAACTCTGCATTTATCAGGTACTCTGGAGTCCTCTTGAAAAGTGGACAAGGTTGCTTCAAATTGTATTCATTCGGTCATTTGTTGGTGTGTACGCCATTGCTGTGCAGCATACTTCCAATGGCTATCCCACTGGGCTTTGCAGGCTGATCAGTACTGAAGGGTCCATTTACTTCTGTGCTCTCCCTGCCTTGGTGTAAAATTTCTAGGACAGCCCTTCCCTTTTTTAAAAGCTTGCACATAGCCAGATTTTGCCCATTTGCTCCTGGATCTCACTGTATGATATTCTGGTGACACAAATGTAATTACAGTCCAGAAGCCCAACAACATGCCTCATGCAGCCACTTGGAGAGATGCTGAGACCTGAATTTCATTGCCATCTGGGGAGAAGAAGGAGGATGCCAGGCAGATGCTGTCCCCTGACAGCCAGAATCCTGATGATGGCCAACTGCATAGCCATCCCCTGTCCAGCCCTGCTACAAGGGACCCTTATTCCTGCCCTGTGTTGATTGAGCCTAAATCCAAGCAAGAAACCCAGGCTGGGACTAAAGGAGGCAGAAGCCTGAAGGGAACTTTGCATATAAGTACCTATCTTTACAATGTATTTTTTATAGTTATTAGTGGCAGACATGAGCTAGTAGTCTTGGCTTCCCTTCCACCCACTTTGCTGTTTCAAAGTGGCTCCTGCCAGCATGGCACAGTCAGTTTGCACCCTGTCCACTCTCAACTCCCTGTCCGGTGGCAGATTTGAATACCAAAAGCATTTATTTTTGCAAAATTCAACAGTTTATTGAGGCCGTACTTACAGGAAAATAAATTTGATTGATTTTTGTACTTTGTATGAGGTACAAGTGCACAGTGCATGCCTGTCAAGGCACAAACATTACTGCTCCCTGCTGAGGTACAAATGCCCTGTCAGACTCATGCTAGTCGGCAATAATTGCAGGACCCTATCTATTTTCCTCTGCACTTTCTCCATGTCTGCGGGGGAGATATAGTAGAACATAAGACTCAGAAATTGCTTGATTTTGTTTTGTTCAGGGAACAGCCACACACCCATGCCCCGATATAGCTTGCAAGTCTCTTCCACTCCTGCAGCGTTTCTGGGGGGACCATCCCAGCCAATAACTCCACAGCATATCTTGCTAGTCTGCCCTTTGCCTTTTTGAAAAAGACCATACTCCACTTCCTAGTCATCCACCTCAGTGTAACATCAAGTGTGAGGACAGCCCACAGCAGGTACAGAAAAGATTACTATCCAGCTTCCCCTTCAAACCTCCCATAACCCCCTATTACACTTCTAATGACGCAACATTGCCTCTGGCACACAAACTAAACTGCAGAAACAAACCTGAAACATAGCTCCAGCCATCCCGCCCCACCTCTAACAGCATGACAGCTGATACAGTTGACTGAAATCCAAATACAAGTGCCCTCCATACATGCACTTACCATCTCTGTGGTTCCACCGAAGAATCAGAAGCATCTCATCGAGGTAAAGCCACACGTCTGGGATATGAACAACAGTTTTTCTCCCTACTCCCAGAGCCACACCATCTGAAACAACCAGACAGTCAAGGACAGGACCTCTATCTACTGCTGATGGGCTGAATCTGAGGGCAGAAAAAAGAAAGACTCACAATGACTTATTTGCAGTACTCATGGAAAAACCAGCTGGCTGAGAAGTGGAGCCTGAACATGAGGACCCAGTAGGAAAAAAAATGCAGCTGTCTAAGAAGATTGTGGCAGTGGCCAAAGATAGTGTCATAGTGGCTAGGGAAAGAGTGGCCGTGGCCAAGGACAGCATCACCATAGTGAAGGAAAGTATGGAAAGAGAGAGATGCAGAAGTACCTCATGGATGCTATCCTAAAGAAGAAAGTGCTCCTGCAAAACATGCTCCTGCTACGCCAGCCAGCAGGCCCTGCAGTCTCATAATTTGAGAACCAGTTGTGTCCTTCAGCCTCTGACCAATGCTGGCTATTGAAACTAGCAGCAAACCCTAGCCACCACATCCCCACAGCTTCCAATGGCTCCCATTTACCACTGAGGTTCAACCACTGGACACCAAGAATACTTGCATCTGGGAGTCCAGCTCTTTTGAGCTCTGCAATACCCCTGCAAGAGATGCTGCAGCACTCAACTCAAGAATCCAGGGTGACAAGAAGAGCCAGAGGCAAGCCATATACTTGCCTGTAACCTTATACTCCTCCCAAAAATGGTTGTATTTGAAATGTTCTTACTGTTGCACTTTGAGTTTTGTTTGCACTATTCCATTCATTAATGGTTCGTGCATAGTTGTTTATTTTGTAAATTGGTTAGCTAAATGTATTTCTAAATCAAGGATATTATTTTTCCATTGGTTTCATTAAAACTCTATTATTAGTTTTTTATTGTTCTTTCATAATGAAAACTGTTCATAGTATATCCATTAGCAGTCATCATTGCAGTTAACACAGGAAATCCTTCAAATAAAGATGAAATGTTCCCTATGTGCTTTTGTAAAACCCTATGAATTTTTTCACCTTTATTTAAAGGATTTTCTGTGTTAAATGCAATGATGGTTCATAATGGATGTATTGTACACAGTTTTATTATGACAGTACAATAAAAAACCAATAATAAAGTTTTAATGAAACCAATGGAAAAATAATATCTTTGTATTTGGAAATACATTTAACTAACCAATCTTCTTATGTAACCAACTGTACACAAACCTTTAATTATTGCAAAAGTGCAAACAAAACTCAAAGTTCAACAGTAAGAACACTTCAAATACAATAATTTGGAGAGAGTGCAGAAAGTTAAAGGCGAAGAAATGATTTACCTTTTATTTATTTTGTCCACATGGGTGCTGGGGTTAAGTGCTGAGGCTCAAAACTTTCACGGGCACTGCAGCGTGTTATACTGAGGTGGTAAAGAATGGTGTGATTCAGAAAGGCAAAGGCAAGACCAGTGAGATACGTTGTGACATTAGTCACCAGGATGTCACCCCCAGAATTGCTGCAGGAGTGGAAGAGGCTTGCAAACTTTACTGGGGGGTATAAGCATGTAGTTATTACCTATAATACGGTAAACAAAATTGAGTTTAGTTTTAGTCTTAATCAACCCTGCAGATTTGGAGAAAGTTCAAGGCATTTGTACCTCAGTGGAGAACAGTACTCTTTGTGTCTTGACTGGGCATGCAATGTGCCCTCACACCTCATATAAACAATGAAAACTAACCAATTTTTTTCCCTGTATAAACTGTCCCAATAAACTGTTGAATGCTTTCGGTATACAAATTGGCCCTGGGAGGAGGAGCAGGAGGGGTGAGATACAGATCACAACTACAGCAGGCTGGCAGTTGCCATTTTGAAGCAGCAAAAAGGGGAAAAGTGGGAAGGAGGCAAGTGCTCCTAGCTCACATCAACGAATAAAAATAAATAATAATTGTAAATATAGGTATTTATATGCCAAAGTTCTCTGCAGGGGATCTGACTCTTTAGTCCCAGCCTGGGTTTTTGGCTCAGACTCAGGCTCAATCAATGCGGGGCAGGTCTTGGGGTCCATTGTACTAGGGCAGGACTGGGAATAGCTATCCAACTGGCCATCATCAGGGTTCTGAGCACCAAAAAGATGCTGGCTGTCAGGGGACATCTCCGGTCTGACATCCTCCTGTTCATTCCCCAATGGGTTGAGCCAGTTTTCCTCAGTGGCAGGGACAGCGCAGGCCACAGGCTCCCAATAGTGCCTGAGACAGGTCACACTATAATTGCATAGGATCCTGTCCAGTTCTTCAAACAATGGACAGGTCAGGTGTCCCTCACTCATTTGTCTCTTTTTATCCTTAATTTTAACATACTTTCTCCTGAGCTGCTTGCTCTTTATCCAGCACTGGTTGGCGTCTCAGTTTTGACCACTGACAGACATCTGCTTTGCAACGTCCATAAAAAAATATCCTTATTCCTGTGGCTGGCCACAGGAATGTTATGAATCAATGCTTCTCCCCAGACGGAGATGAGGTCCAGGGTCTCAGCACAGTTCCAAACAGCTATTTGAAACATGTTCTGGATTGCAGTCCTCGTTCTGTTACTAGAACATGATACACTGAGATCCAGAATCAAACAGGTGAAATCTGTCTGTGTGCCTGCCACCTTTTAAAAAGAGGAAGTGTTATCTTGGAAACTTTACACCAAAGCCAGGAGGGCAAACAAGTAAATGGGCAGATCATTAATGGTTAACCTGAAAAGCAATGCAGGATAGCTGTTGAAAGCATGCAAAACGTGGTGCCCAGCAATTCCATGCCCACGAACAAAAGATTGATTCAATACAATTCCAAGCAAACCTCATCCACTTTGCAAGAGGACTCCATAGTTCCCAATAAATGTTAAATTAGTGCACAGTGATGGGTTGTGTAAAGTGTATGCAAGCCTTTTTGAAACCACATTAATTCAGTTTGATCCAGTTTAAAATACCCATGTAGACAAGCCCTTTGAAACCATGTCATCAAGAGTATCTGGTTCTAGTAGAATACAAGATTTATGAAAGAGGTAAATACACACAAACTAAAATTTAATTTAAGTACTACAACTACTTAATAATTAATTAACTGATTAATTAATTGAATTGAATTGTTTTGTGGTAGTACCTAGAAGCTCTAGTCATGGACCAGGGCTAAGCATTGTACAAACACTGAACAAAATATCCCCAAGACATTACAAGTGCTACAGACAATTTACAATTATGTCAAAGGCAGTTGGTTAACATTGCAAATGTTTTAGAATCAAAATTAAGATGACAGGTGTTCTGTGGAAAAGATGAGTACATGATATTGTAATTAATCCATACCATAATTCAGAGGTTCTCAAACTTCATTGCACCACAACCCCTTTGTGACAACAAAAATTGCTACACGGCCCCAGGAGCAGAGACCAAAGCCTGAGCCTACCCAAGCCCTGCTGTGCCGGTCGGGCAGGTGGGCCTAAGGTCTTCATCTCCAGGCAGCAGGCCTGTAACCTGAGCCCCACCGCCCAGGGCTGAAGCCCAAGGGCTTTGGCCTGCCCGGCCCCAGCCCCAGCCTCATGCTTTGGCTTCAGCCCCAGGCCCCAGCAAGTCTAAGGCCAGCCCCAGCAACCCCATTAAAATGAGGTTGCAGCCCACTTTGGGGTCCCAACCCACAGTTTGAGGACTGCTTCCATAATGCATACACACAAGGGAGCAAAATTAACATTCCACAGGCAACAGCAAATCTAGCATTTCTTAACTTCTGAATATTTAACTTTGCAACCTCAATGTTTTGTCATTGTAGAAATGACGTGAAAGTCTTGAAAGTGCAGGACTTGAATAAGTCCTGCTTCTCGGGCAAAAAATTTTAATGGAAAAGTAAGGGGTTGGTGAGTAGATCTAGTGTTTGTGCTGGTAAATTTTCATGATAGCTTTGCAACACTGACATAGGTACATAGAAATAAAATATATATACATAGGTCTATATATATTATTTTCCCTCATTTTAGGGGTCTGTGCCCTATTCATTTCACACTGATCTACTGTGGTTTGCTTCACTGAGTCTAGTGTGCATTCTGCCCCAACTAGGAAATGTGTCTACACTTTCCATTAAATGTCTAAGTAAAGAAGAGATGCTTCTGTCAGTAGAAGAAAAATAAACTGAGCCCTCTCTGAGGTAAAGGATCAGGTTGTGGATGGCTGATTTATCAATTGGAAACAAGTCTTTACATGGCTTTGACTGCATATTTCATACAGGTGAGTCATACCGGTTCATTTGCTACATTTTCTTGACATCAGCAGGGTACTAATTTAAATGGCAATGTTATTCATGCTTAAATCAGTTCATCTGATGAAAGAAGGAGTTGCTAGTTTAAATTCTCCTTTAAAAGACATTTTAAAAGCTTCAGAAGATAGTTATTGATCTAAAATATAGGGCAAGAAATCAGTTTATTTACATACATACATAATAACAGTATTTTAAGAAAAGTCACAGCAAGCAGAAAATATACTTTAGAACATGAACATAGCCAGAGTCCATTCCAGCTGACCAGAGATCTCTATCTGCTTATCCTCTCTTCTGTTCTAAGGTGATTAACTAACCAATAGATTCTAGGTTCACTATAGCCTCAGAAAGCTATCTAATGTGATCTCTTCGGTCAGGGGTTTTAGATCTGAGGTACTATTTTTGGCCCTTCTTAAAAAAATTTTCACTAAAAAAAGGGAAATTTCAGATTATGTAACATTATCCTAAAAGTTCTGAGCAAGAGTCTCTGCCTTTTGTCACTAATTCACTGTGAACTACTGCATCTATCTGAGGCACTTATCCACTGAAGTGCTTCTCAATATACAGTACTGCCAATTGGACAGTTGAGTAAATCAATTATAGTCCAAAGCTATGGTTTTAGGAGATGAAAACAGAGAATCTGAGTCAATCAAACTCAATTTTTTATTCAAGAGACTGACCAAGTGTTTATGCCATTAGGCAAATATTGCTGCTCCATTAATTATCAACTTGGCTCTGTGGCCAAGAGCAGTGACAAAAGAATACAGCATGAATATGTCTTCATGCAACTTCCTCCAGAGCTGTAGTCTTTTCATTAAAGTAATGTTCTGTGTCAGTCATTACAGCTCTTTTTCCAAATTCTGTTTGTTCCCCAACTTACTTTTTCAACTCGATGGTGCACAATGAGTCCTACATGTTGATTGCTTGCTCGGGGCCTGGGTTGTTGGTTTCCTCTCTTACAGTGCTCTGAGCAATATCAATATTTTCCTCATTCACTTTACTCCATTGCTTTTCAGGGTCAGATCTAATGGTGAGAAATGATTTGAAATGTCAATAGTATATCAGAAACATAAGATAGATCAACTTGGCTTTGGAAGAAAAAATCTGTTTTGCATTAATTTTAAGCTTACTACTGTAGGAAAGCAACCGCAGTTCCTCTACATATGTAAAGTTTATAGATCATCATCTAAAATCTATTGGATACAGCATAATTTATTACCTTAGGAGCTGAGTAATGTTGTATGCCAAATGTAGAAGACTATGCATTTAGAAACTGAACATTTGTTGTATGAGACAGAACTGTAAGGGCTGTATTTCCTTGTGCAAATAGCGGCATAAGGACAGATCTATGTGTGGCTGCTCAAGCTGCATTTAAATCTCCTGGCATTTTAAGAGATGAAATTGTAATTCTTGTAGCAGAAAACATCTGGATGCTTTGTATAATTGTTCTATCTCATCACAATCAGCTTCTTCATTTGTAGGTATATTGTACAATCTCTCTAAGCCTGTCTTTTTTATTTGCAAATTCTGTTTTCAAAGGTTGTCTGGATACAAATTGGCAGACCTTCTGTGGAAAAAAGAGAGACAGAATTGTGCCCTTTCTTATAGCATTTCTGCCACACCAAAGGAAACAATGACCCTATAAACTCATTTAGGCACAGTTAATGGTATCTTTTGGAGCTCATTAATTATATCGATGCTCCATTTAATCCATTATTATTGCCTCCTACAAACTTACTTCCATTCACAGCATGGGCAATTTTCACCATTTTGTATCAGACATACATGCCCCTTGCTCTCAAGCAACCAATTTCAGGGCAAAGGCCTCTTCAGCACTGTCTGCTGAAAGATGAGGTCATAAAGTCACCAGGATGACCAGTGTAAATTGATAATATTAGCAACTTCAAACTGAAATTAGTCAGGAACAAAAGTAACCATCATGTTTTGAGGTACCTGGGGAGATAAAATCATATATTCACCTAATTAGCGTTATAGATTTTCTACAACGTTTTTTTAAAAAGAGGTGAATGCAATGGTAACGAGGAGAATGACAATTTATGAAAACATCAGTCTAATTGTAAATAACCCTCTGGCAGAGACAAGTAATGCTGGCAGTAGAGATGTCAGATGTTGTGAGATGCCAGCTTGGAAACTTCCACAAGCCAACATTTTAATTTTCTATTTCATTTCTATCACAACAGAACTGTAACATTGACTGAAGCTATGAATGAACTTTAACAAAAATTAGTAAAAGAATAACAGCAAACCCATTGTCTGGGATTGCACACGGCTGATAGATGATGTGATTACAAATAGATGAATTTTCTTTATTCCCATTCTAAATGTGAGAGGCCTTATCAATATTCCCCCACCCTTCCTCAGCTGAAGTACTACCATTGCTGCTTCTTTATGCATAGAGTTTTGCTCCACCTATGTCCTAGGAACAGCATATTTAAAAAAGGGATTAGAGAGAGGATGGTTGCTATAGGGCCCCTTATCACCTAGAGCTTGATCATGCAGTGTGCTGAGAACTCTGGCTCAATCCGGCAAACCAGTTAAATACATATTTAATGTTAAGCATGTGAATGATAGGACTTTTCACATATTTAACATCAAATGTGTCAAATGATTCACTGGATTAGGCCAGAGACCTCAGCACTATGCCGGACCAAGCCCCTAATGGCTAGTGTGGGATATATGCAGGAAGAGGACAGTGTAACCAGCTGTAGCTGGTAGAGTACCCAGTGGTTCATTTTTGCTGAGGCAGTTTTTTCTTCATGTTTTAATTTTGTGTAATTGGATTCATCCTCACCTAAAACTGTTCCTGTACATTTACCCCAAAGCATCACACTTTCCCTCTTTCAGTCCCAGGAAAATGCTCAATTCTGGCTTTTAAATATAAATTAAAGGAAATGTTAAAATACTCCTCCCCACCCCCCAGTCTACTCAATAGAGGGAAAAATGCTCCAGACTGTGTTTCCTGCTAATTCTCTGCTGCTCCTGCCCTATACTCCTCTTTCTGCATCAGCAATTACAACTGATCACATAAGAAAGAGACAGAGTAATGCAAACAGACTTTTAACTTTGACTTCCCCCCATTATGCCCTACAACTGAAGCCTGATTTTTGGTGTTGCCATGAGATCAGCGAACAATCAGCAAATTATCTGAGATTGCCTCCCTATCACCGCTACCTTTTACATTTGTCAATTGGGTTTTAACTTTCAGTCTTTTTCTTTATTTTCAGAGCTTCACATTAGATCAACAGCAGAATGTGCATTGTAGCTCTCTCAGGTATGGAGGTGTTTTCTCAGGGTAAGGAGCTTTTTAGTTTAATACATTTTGGGTAATAATATCATTACTATGGTAATGATATAATATGTGTCACTTTTGGGAATGAGAAATTACACATAATTTCTATTTGCTTCAGTTCTGTTTCTATAGTAACAAGAATGGTAATTCTCATTAATGATTAGGTTGTTAGCATTGTTATTTTTGGTAATTCCAGGTTATTAATGTCCTGGGTTCTTTTGTATATCACTTATGTTAGAATCTGAATGGCTGTTAAATAAAATATAGTCCACTCTACTACAGCCCTCTTTCACAAAATTCAGAGAGTATACTTGGACCTAAAATTAGCACAGAATTAACTTGTGCAAATCAAATCATAAACTGTTTGGACTGGGGCAGAATTCAGACTGGCTGGTGAACACAGTTATTAACATGAACCACACCACTCTGATGAAAGTGCTGACATTACCATTTCACATTTCAGTTTGCCAAGTTCATCTTCTTCCACTAGAAAAGACATTTTCCCCAGAGTAATAATTCTGTAAGAGCAGCAAGGCAATTCCAGGTAGTGTGGTGATCTTGAGCTCACTCACCATTCGGATTAGAAGTTAAAGGTTATGCCTTGATGCCACAACTTCATTATTATTTTATGATAATAACTATACGTTTTGTTAAATTTTATTATCCATAAAGATAAATTAGGAGGCTAAGACTCTGCGGGCCAAACAGTTTGGGAGTTTTTTTATTATCTTACTTTATATCTAGATTCTATTGATATTACATTTCTCTTTTAAAAAAGAAAACCAGAGTTATTCAGATACACAATAATTCCCAGACTATTTTAACCAAATTATTATTTAAAAAAAAAAGAAATGGCACTTTACAGAATGCTTACATTAGTGCATTCATTGGCTCTTTTCCTGCAAACACTTATGCACATGAATAACTTTGCTCATTGACTTCAATGGGACTGTTCATGTGCATAAAGTTACTTGAGGCTAAAGTGCTTGCAGAATTGGGCCATTATTTAACTTCTTTGTTAAAACATTCTTTAAAAAAGCATTTTTAAAGCATCCTTTATGACAAATGTTTTGGTAATGCATTTTATAACATGTTTTATAAAGAGTTATGAATGTGCATAGCTACATCTTGTAATCACTTAATAAATATTAAGAAAGTATTTATGACTTCTTTCTTATGTTAAAGTGTTAACATTATCTTCCTAGCTAATATCAATCTGCAAGAGTCCAGGACCCACAGTAGTAGTAGGTGGTTATCTTTTTATTATGGACGTTAGATCTGAACATTGAGAAAAGACTTGAAAGCAACCAAAACAAAAAATAAATTTAAAAGATTCCCATTTCTTCTGATACCCAAATCCTAACTAGTTTTTCCACTGAACATCTCCATATCCTGATATGCAGGGCCGTCCTTAGGCATAGGCAGAATAGGCAGCCGCGTAGGGCCTCACTCTGCCTGGGGGCACCACTCTGCAGGCAGCCCAGACAGTGTAGAAGCAGGGCTGCTGGGTCCTAGAGACAGCCGAATGTAGCACAGTCTGAGGAATGGGATTGGCTGCTGGGGTCTCTGGGAAGGGGTGGGGGTAGGGGTTGGGGAAGGAGCTCACCTGTAAGTGTGACTCTTTCCCCCAAGCTGAGGTGAGGTGAGGCAGGCTCTGTGGCTCTGGAACCAGTATCCTTTGTTGTCCCCCATAACATCCATTCTTCTCCCCCCCGCCCCACGGAGTACCCCTTCCTTTCTCCCCCTCCTCCCCAGGAGCAGCCCTCTCTCTCTCCTCCCTCCCCTCCGTCAGGGCTGGGTTGGGTGAGGTGCTGGGGGATAGGTGGGGGAAGGGCTGGCTGCCTGCCTGCTGAGGAATGAAAGTGAAAGTAACTCACTTCTTCGGCAGGCAGCCAGGATTGGAATGTCACACAGGGCGTGGCTGGGGTTAGCCAGATGTGTGAAAAATCAGGATAGGGGATTGGGGTACAGTGATCAGATATCCCTATTTTATAGGGCCAGTCCCAATTTTGGGGTCTTTTTCTTATATAGGGTCCTTTTACACCCCCCCCCCATCCCTGTCCTGATTTTTCACACTTTCTGTCTGGTCACTCTAGGTTGGGGTAATTGGTACCTATATAAGACAAAGCCCCAAATATTGGGACTGGCCCTATAAAATCAGGACATCTGGATCTGACCACCCTAGCTGGGGAGCGCCTCTCCCCCTGGCTGGCAGCTGCCAGTGATCCATCTCATCCAGGGGGAGCTGCACAGGGCAGGATGAGCTGCTGTGGCTCCATGGGTGCCCCGTCCCTGAGATCAGATGCTGTGCTAACTTCACCATGGTCCGTAAGGCTGGTGGTGGTGCCACTTGGCGTGTGATTGGACCTGAGGGTTTGCTGCTGCGGGCTGAGTGGGCTGGTGGCGGGCTGAGCAGGGCCGGTGGGGGGTTGAGTGGCTCAGTTTGCTGCCAGTCTGGGGTGCCAAAGGCACTCAGCCTACTGCTACTCCGGGGTTCCGGCTGCCGGCCCCTTGCCAGTCAGGAGCTCAGCCACCAGCCCCACTCTGCCTCCTGCCAGCCTGGGTGAGCAGAATCCCAGGCTGGTAGCAGGCTGAGGGGGGGTTGGCGGCCGGGATCCTGGCTGGCAGGAGTTGGTGGTCAGAACCCCAGACCAGCAGCGGGCTGAGCAGGGCCTGGGATCCTTGTCTAGGGTTCCAGCCACTAGCCCGCTGCCGGTTTGGGGTTTCATTTACTCAGCTGGCAGTGGCCTGAGCAGGACCGGTGGCCAAGACCTCAGATAATAACAATAGTTTATTTATATAATATAGACATAGAGAGAAACCTTCTACAAACATTAAAATGTATTATTGGCACGAGAAACCTTAAATTACAGTGAACTTGGCACACCACTTCTGAAAGGTTGTCGACCCCTGGTATAGAGTGACCATATGTTGTACTAAGATTCTCCTGCTTTTTTTTTTTCCCTGTGAGTCAGTATAACTTTTGCCAGCCCAGAAGTTGGGCAGCCAATGTTTTTCGTTTTCACAATGTTTTCTCCAACTTTTCATAAAGTAAATACATAGTTAATATGAGTTAAAAAGGCCAGGGGCACTTCTTTGTGAAGAATCAATCTGTACAGCAGATCATGCCCACAGACGATCCAGAAAAGAAATTTGAGGTTGAATTTTTTAATGTTGTGATGGATAAAGGAGTATCTGCTGTTGATGAAAGGTTTAATACCTTGCAAGTACACCATGAACAGTTTGGATTTTTGTATGACATAACTAAATTCAACGAAATAGGAAAACAAGAGCAACTAATGACAAAGTGCAAGAACCTAGAGAGCCTCCTGAAGCACGGTGATAGTTTTGATTTAAATGGACTTGAACTGTACGAAGAATTGAGTATACTGTCATAAATGTTGCCACATGCAAAATCGGTGATGGACATTGTACAGTTTATTCATACCCGCAAACTTGTTGACATATATCCTACTGTGTACATTGTCACTCGTATTCTACTGACAATTCCTGTAACAGTAGCATCAGGAGAACGGAGTTTCTCAAAATTAAAGCTCATTAAAAACTATCTCCGCTCTACAATGAGTCAGGAACGCTTAACTGGTCTTGCTATTCTTGCAATCGAACAAGACACGACTTTGTCTTTATCATACGATGACATTATTACTGATTTTGCAGCCAAAAAAGCCAGAAAGATTGCTTTTAATTAAAAACAAATCTTTGTTTCAATACCTCTTTATATAAATTTCCAATAAAATTTTGATAAATTAAAAAATATATATTATTTGCATCATTCTGTCATATCAGAATTTTTTCTATAGTGCTGCTTCTTTAGTGCTAGTCCATCAGCATTACAGTGTGCTTAATTAAGTTAAACTGGTTTTAATAACGTGAATGTGGCAAGTTTTCCAATACTGTAAGCTTATGTTTGTGTTGCTAATAGCAGATGAGGCACAGGGGCACCAGTTTAATAATCTCACCTAGGGCACCATAAATCCTAAGGCCGGCCCTGCTGATATGTGAAATCTTTCGATGAATAGTTTGCACAATAACATTATTTTATAATTGTGAAGATAAAAACAGTTTAACTCCCTGATTACATTAGAAGACTGACCCTGTAATCATTGACCAGGCAAAACCCACATTCAAGGCTATGGGGATTTACCTCCACAAGGACTGAACCTTAGCACTGTACTGATTTCTGACATTCCCACTCATATTCATTTTATAGGACAGATATAACTACAATTTGATCAATTTCTTGTTAGCATTGTTGCCTTTATTGTTTGATATCTTTATTTAAACAAAAATCTAGCCTTAAGACCTGCTGGAGGAAAAAAGACTCTTAATTACTTCCATACTTTAACAGTCGATGTTGCTTGCTTTTACTACAAGCTATTGTACAGAATTCATGGGCTAAAAAAAAAAAGTAATTATTTTACTTAATCATCTGCTATCCTAACTATTACTCATATTAAACAACTTTTCTTGTGCTGAAAATATATTTTAATATTTTCAATGATATTCTTTTATAGAAATGTTTTTAACTACCAGAACCAGATTCTTAGGCCTGCTCTGTCCTCTTTTTTCCATTATGGTGAGAGAAAGGGCCCAAACTGGACAGCCTTCCCCAGTGTGAGATTCCTCCAGTGTAGGGATGTCCCTGGCAGGCACCAACTTGACATCACTTGGTCTTCTTACCTACTCCCCTTGAATTCTTTAGATGGACTGTTTGCACAGTAATATTTCTCACTAGTGATATTTCTGATATATAGGCATGTTAGGGACAGGAGGGACTGTGACACAGCCCATTGTGTTACAGCTGTGACTAGTTGACAAATGGCATGGGGGGGTGTATGTGCAGTCATTTCACATAAATTAGAGCTGCAGGCTGCTGTATTCTATGCTGGGGTCAATCATAATCAGGGAGCTTGGCTTCCCACTCTGCTGTGCCCAGAAGGGTGAGAGTACATATATGAAAGTAAGTAGGTTTTGTTTATTTACACTACTTTTCCTTCCTTTGTTTCCCATCTATCTGCTCAGCAGTGACAACAGAGTCTAATTAAGTCTTTCCACCACTTTCTGTCTTGTACCAGCTTCATGGCTTTGTTCATCTTTCACCCTTTTTGTTCTCTGTCATTCTTCACAGTGTCTATCCTCCCTCTTTCTCTCTTTATAGTTCCTTGCACTCTAGTACATATCATCACGTCCTTTCCAGGTCCATTCTTGACAGATGTCCAAACCTCACAGTCATCTTTCTTGGATCTTCTGTAACAGCATTACTTCTTGCCCTAAATGTTTTCTTGTTATTTCATTTTTTTATTTTCTGCAATCTTGAAACTCAGTGTTTCCATCAGCCAATTATTTTCTGCAGTCAATATCTTTTGTTTGTTGGCTTATACTCCAACATTCTGACCCATACAGCAGTATGGGTATGACAATTGCCTCATATACACTGATTTTTCATTTTTATCAATATGTTTTTAGCTATCTATATCTTAGAGTTTTTTTAATTTAATAGTGGCTAGTCCAATTCTTCTTCCACCAGCGACTTTACTTCTGGCATATCCTAACATTTGTGTGCTGGACTTTTCCAACTTAATAGAGTTCTTTAACATAGTTTTTTGTGTGTAATATACTAGGTTTTTTAAAACCACACACCGAAAAAAACCCCAAAAAACCAGAAAGTCTATCATGTGACGTCACATTGACACCCTAAGGGTTGAAACTTTTAGACCCACTACACAGACCTCTGCCACTTGAGTTAACAGAGCAACTGATCCTCTATACATCCTCTCTACAGCCCAGCACTAGAGGGAGATAAGATATGCTTTGCCAGTGGAGGACTGGTGACACTCAGGAATTGTGGGTTTCATTCCAGCCTCTGGAGGGCAGTATATTTCAGTGGGCACAGATTTCTGCCCATTTCCTCCTCCTCTATCTTGATCCCTTCTGCCCTGTCCCTGTCCCAGTCCTGTCTCTTCCTTCCCCACCCTTGGCTCTTTGACCCAGTTCCAGTCACTTTAACCAAACAGTCCTAGTTTCCCCCTCTCACCTCAACTCTTTGTCCCCAGTCTCGTTACCCAGCCAGTTCCTGTTTCTCCACCTGCCCTCTATCTCCTCATCCAACCTCAGTGTTCCCCTCCAGACAGGGTCGGCTCTAGGCACCAGCATTCCAAGCATGTGCTTGGGGCGGCTCTTTTCAAGGAGTGGCACCCTGGCCCTTTGGGGGCAGCACTTTTAAAGGGGCAGCACTCTTTTTTTTGTTGTTTTGTTTTTGCTTCAGCGGTGGCACTCTGGCTTTTTTTTGCTTGGGGCAGCAAAAAACCTGGAGTCGGCAAGTGGATCCCAGTCCAAGACCCCCTTTTTACCTCACCAAATCTTCCTGCCACTGACTCCGTGTTTCAGTCTGCTTTGGCATGCAGTCTTTTTCCCCAGCCATTCCCAGTCTCCACCCACTCCAACTCCCAGTTACAGTTTCTCTCCCAACTCCCTCAGTCCCAGTCTCTCTAGACTTCTTATCCCAATTTTCCTCCCCCTGGTCCAGCTTTTGTTCCCTCTGCATTCAAACTAGACAACTTCCTCTTCCATGCTGTCTGGGTGCCAGCAGGGGAGTTATTAAGAGCACAGGCTACCTACTCTCAAATTAGGTTACTTGATCATACCCCAGTCCATACCTGGGAGCAACCATTACTTGGTGAGTCCTTCCGAGCCTCCATTGACCTGGGATGGAACATAGTCACTCTGTAGGGAAGGTTCATACTTGTTCTGGTCACATGTAGGAGCTGAGAGGGGATGGAGCTTGGGCAGTCACTCTGTAGGGATGGTGTCTGTACAATCTGGTCAGTACTAGGGGCTATGAGAGGCTCAGTGAGAATGGACTGCAGATTTTAGCTGTTTAGCTCTAGCATGCACATGTGCAAACTGTGATTTTAAAGGCTTAAAACTTGGCTAAAACTGGGGTGGATTTTAACAGGGATCACAAAAGGTATCCCTGATATAAAGGCCACCGCCCTGCCAAATTTTAAATCTCTGCTCCAAAACACATAAGGCTGTACTGCATTTGAAAGACAAGGTATCAATAATTTTTAACATGCACAAGACAACCCATTTTCCCTAGCCTCATTCTTAGAAATTACTATTGTTTTGCCTGAAATTTTCCGAAATATTCAGCCTGTGGTAGACAAAGGATGGAAAATTTAAACCCAAACAGTTAAAATTTGGCAAAGTTATAAGCAACTGTAAACAGGGTCTTATCATTGGAAGGCAACCTTAATAATAGGCAATGCTACCAGCTCTACCTGTACTACTGCATAAAAATGTAGATCATACTGGTCCTGATTCTCCTTTCATTTATAGAAGTTTAATAGAGTTGTGTCTCCATTGACTTCAGTGGAGTTACTCCTGATTAACATCAGTTTGAATAGGAGGAGAATCAGATTCAGTGTCTTTCTATAGCCTGCTCTGCGCCAGTTCATAAACAAAAGGAAATTGATGGAAGAGCAGTGAATCCATCTATAAAGGGAGCATACATGCTGTGCACAGGAGATTCATCTATTCACTATTGTTTGCTATATTTCTTCAAAATTACTTTCATACTTATTGGCTTTGAAATTGATCCTGCTTCCTGTGAAATATCAACAACAAAAATTCTCATTGCCTTCAATAGTCCCTATGATAGCTCCAGTGAGATTCAAATAGAGATCACATGATTTTAGTGTACAGTGTGTGGCCCACATAATCTTCTGTACATGTTTTTTTTAAAACTTATTTGGCTTTTAGTCAATTTTCTAGTCAATTTTAAAAAGAAGTAAAACTGAATAATGCAAGACACTTACTATTTCCAGTGCAAGAGTTTGGGATTAATAAGAGCTCTTTCTCCCTCATTAACATATCTCATTTCTGACTTTTGGATCATTAATATTAAAGTATCCCTGTACTTTTGTAATCATTTCACAATAAATTAAATTATCAATTATCTATCTACCGGGCTCGATGCTACACGTAATTCCTGTTGAAGACAGTACGATTTTTGAATGAAGGTAGAAAATCTTTGTATTTATATTTTCTAAAATATTATTCATGGTAATTGCCCCTTTTTCTCAGCTCACTCAGATTTATAAAAGTCGGTTTAAAAATGTTCCAGTTTTATCTAGATAAAAGAAATACTTAATGTTCTGAGATAAAGTTATTTCCCTATATTTAATATAGGAAATTCACCAAATAGTAGCTGATACAAAGTGCACTGAACTAAGTGAGTCTTTCCATTGACTTAAATGATCTTTGAATCTAGCCCACCACAGGTAACATTATTTAGTTATCTAGGAAAATATGTTTGCAACCACTAGTGTTAATAAATTGCCTCTGCTGTGTCGTATTTTACTCCATTCTGCTATGCCATGGGGATTTGGACTATAGGTAAAGTAGACCTATAGAGCAAGGCCATCTTGCCAATGTTATTTAGTTTAGTTGCTGTGCATGTTTTTCCTTGAGTGTAAATAGAAAGATAAATTTAGTGCTTTTAAAAACAAACCAAAAATGCTGATAAAAGCGGCCCCCACATTCCACAGAGATGAGCATAGTACCCGTTAATTTTTTGGCATATACAGTTTGTCTTGTAGAGTTATGTCACCTGTCAAACCATGTGATCTTACACGGCCTTGCCTGACATCATACATTAAATATTTACAAAACTGCATTGTGCAAGTGTTTTTAGAATAAAACATGAAAATAACTCATTCCACCACTTATACAATAGCTGTGGATATCTTCAAAATATCTGTGCACCTCTTGATACACCAAGCTCCTATAGCTTAAATTCTTTATATTGGCTTCTAGTAAAATTTCATATCAGTTTTTCTTTATCGTTTAAGACTTCTAGGGGAACAACCTAAGAATTGCTGGCTAGCCTTTTGTCCCTGATCTCTCCTCTTCGAGAGACCTCATTATGTGACTTGCTCCGGTTTTAACCTTGAGATGAAGGGAGGCAGACAGTTGCACAGGTAACAAAATATCAATCCTGATATTCTTAGCCCTGATCTACACTACAAATATATGTCAGTATAACTACATCATCCCCCTGAGCGATGCAGTTATATCGACCAAACTCCTGGTGTAGACTGCACTATTTCAATGGGAGGGCTTCTCCTGTCGACATAGCTATTGCCTCTCGAGGAGGTTGAATACCTACACTGATGGGATAAGCTGTCTCATCATAACTAAGTGCGACACCCTTGCATCACTGTAAGTGTAGATAAGCCTTTAGATACCTGACTGTACATTCAGGCAGTTTGTCCATGTCACATATGTTCTACAAAAAATGTGTCCATTGTAAATTAAATCTAATAATCCTCCCATAAATACAGAGTAGTTATCAGCAGTTCACAATCAAGCTGGAAGGGCATATCAAGTGGGGTCCATGGGAATTGGTCCTGGGTCCAGTTCTTTTCAATATCTTCATCAGTGATTTAGATAATGGCATAGAGAGTACATTTATAAAGTTTGTGGATGATACCAAACTGGGAAGGGTTGCAAGTGCTTTGGAGGATAGGATTAAAATTAAAAATGATCTGGACAAAATGGAGAAATAGTCTGAAGTAAATAGGATGGAATTCAATGAGGACAAATGCAAGGTACTCCACTTAGGAAGGAACAATCAGTTGCACACATACAAAATGGGAAATGACTGCCTAGAAATGAGTACTGCAGAAAGGGATCTGGTGGTCAGAGTGGATCACAAGCTAAACGTGAGTCAACGGCACAAGGCTATTTCAAAAAAAGCTAACATCATTCTGGGGTGTATTAGCAGGAATGCTGTAAGCAAGACACAAGAAATAATTCTTTCGCTCTACTCCGTGCTGATGAGGCCTCACCTGAAGTATGGTGTCCAGTTCTGGGAACCACATTTCAGGAAATACGTGAACAAACTGGAGAAAGTCCAGAGAAGAGCAACAAAAATTATTAAAGGTCTATAAAACAGGATCTATAAGGGAAGATTGAAAAAATTGGTTTTTTAGTCTGGTGAAGAGAAAACTGGGTGGGTTCCTGATAACAGTTTTTAAGTACATAAAATGCTGTTCTCCTTAACCTATGAGGCAATGGGCTTAAATTGCAGCAAGGGCAGTTTTGGATGGATGTTAGGGAAAACTTCCTAACTGTCAGGGTAGGTAAGCACTGGAACAAATTGCCTAAGGAGGCTGTGGAATCTCCATCATTAGAGATTTTTAACAGCAGATTAGACCATCCTATCAGCGATGGTCTAGTCCTGCCTGAGTGCAGAGGACTGAACTATATGATCTCTCAAGGTCCCTTCGAATCCTATGATTCATTGCTACTTTCATGTACATTCATTGTATTGGTATTAATCACTCATCAAATCAGAAACGTACTAATATTTGATATTCCTCCTTGTGCCAATTATTACTTTTCTCTCCACGCAAAGGTTTTTGTCAGTTAAATAACTAGTTACATTTCTCCATTTTTTGTAACATCTGTTGGTGTCTTTTAAAAATATTACAGCCTTTATTACAGATATAATTAAAAATAATAGAATATGTATCTTGAGAATATGTATCTACTTTAATCCCATGCATTCTACCCATCAGTAAGCTGTATGGACTGTGATGGCTTCACAGCAGAGAGTTTCCTTCTGAGACTAGAACAAAAAGTGCTGAAATTCCATAAGAAAATCTGTTCCCAGGAGATTCAAAAGTTTTTGGATAAGATTTGCATAAGACTCTGAACTTTTGGATGCTTTTATAAACTAAACCCCAAATTCCAAAATGTCTTAAATTTCTCTCATATTATATATAGTATATGAAACTGATTTTTTGTGTAAGAATCTTGGGTTGATCCTCAGCTGGTTTAATTAGCATAGCTTCATTGAAGTCAATGAAGATATGTTAAAGATGACATACAACCACTGAGGATGTGGTTTACTATTCTTTATAGCCTTTTCTTTTTAATGATATGGAATACATTTTCCAACTAGTGCATACATTAAATAATATGCTCCTGCTCTTCTCACAATATCCCCTTCATCACCACACACAGTACAACCAAGTCTGTTTTGCAAATTCTAGAACAATCCATTGCATCAAATATGTATATCTAGAATATGCATTACATGATGTTTCTTCCTTTGGGTCTATCAACAGTCTTTTAAAGATTGAAGTGCTAATGTTCAAACCTATAAAGGATACTAAGTGCCCTCTACTGCCACTAAATAAGAGTTGATGGCACTCTCCATTTCACAGGATTGGAACCAGATGTTTACATTTCTTTGGTGTATTCTCAGAACAGTGAGGGACTTATTCTTAGCCTACTGAAAATCAATGACAAAATCTCCTAGGGACTTTTATAAGAGAAGGATCATGTCCTAAATTTGCAAGGGAGCAGGTAACCCAGGCAGACTGAATCATATTAGTGAAGTGCCTGATCCTCCTCTCATTTCAGTGGCTTCAAACTAGCTTTTATGAAATTACTCTGTTTATGCCAATGTTAGAGGAGAATTTGGCTTTGTTATCTTTGAGTAAATCTATTAAATGCTATTTTTCACTTCTCACCCATACCCATGTTTGCTTTATTCCAGTAGCTTTAAACAAAATCTGAGTTCTACAGCAACACTTTTAGTCAAGAAGTGCCTGTAAATTTTCAAGTTCTATCTTAATACAGATACATACAAAGACATACAACACTTTTCAGTAGTATCATAAATAAATATCAACTCTCACATTTTCTTGAACGTAAGAACATAAACATAAGAATGGTCATACTGGGTCAGACCAAAGGTCCATCCAGCCCAGTATCTTGTCTACCAACAGTGACCAATGACAGGTGTCCCAGAGGGAGTGAACCTAACAGGTAATGATCGAGTGATCTCTCTCCTGCCATTCATCTCCACCCTCTGACAAACAGAGGCTCGGGACACCATTCCTTACCTATCCTGGCTAATAGCCATTAATGGACTTAACTGCCATGAATTTATCTAGTTGTCTTTTAAACCCTGTTATAGTCCTAGCCTTCACAACCTCCTCAGGCACAAGGAGTTCCACAGGTTGACTGTGTGCTGTGTGAAGAACTTTCTTTTATTTGTTTTAAACCTCCTGCCCATTAATTTCATTTGGTGGCCCCTAGTTCTTATAGTATGGGAACAAGTAAATAACTTGTCCTTATTCACCTTCTCCACACCACTCATGATTTCATATACCTCTATCACATCCCCCTTTAGGCTCCTCTTTTCCAAGCTGAAAAGTCCTAGCCTCTTTCTTCTCACAAGAGTGTAATGTTAAATTCTCCACTTGTGAACCACTAACCTTATGTCTCTGCTTTGGCTTCTAACCAAAAACTGTATAAATGATAAGTGTGTAAATTGTGCATTTGTGCTTCAGTCCACTCTGTACTAAAAGAACAACAAAATCCTTAGAAATAACATGGTTCACACTCTTAAGTGACAGCTGCTCTGAAATTGTATAATTTCCTGAAGGCTTTCTAGTTTTTTTGCTTTATTGGATGACAGTTGTTTTCCTTTACCTTCTATCCATTATATTAAATCAATTATCTAATGTTGTATTAAATATGGAAAAGATATATATGTTATACTCTTATAAAGAAGTGATTTTTATATCTGAAGAGGAGATGTACCTTTTTAAAAGGATTAATACCATCACAGAGCTAGTCCCCAACTGGAAAAAAAAAGTTAGCTTAAATGCTAACTTTATAAATAATTTAAAATAAAAAATATAGTATGACCATTGTCTCAGACAGGGGAAGTCACTTTGCAATAAAACAGATGTCTTTAAGCTATTAAATGACTCTTGTTGGGTTGAAAGTTAATCAAAGTCAAGGTAGCTTTGAGGCCTAACAAAAGTGGTTGTTCCACATGGTTCAACATTGTTCCTGAAAACAAGTGGCTTTCAGTGTATTGGTTCTGAGGTGTAAACACAGAGCTGTATTCATAAGTACCTGCTCTAGAGATTGGCAAGCTGGGCAGTTAAGAGAGACCATCTCAGCTCTTCTGAAAGACAGACACAGAATCATCTAGAATGTAAGATGGTCTTGGCTATTGGCCAAGTCTAAGTTGCACTACTTTTGTTGTTAAAAATCCACTCCTATGCAAAGCCTATTCATGGAAACTATCTTGCTGAACAGAAATGTAGATTACGAGCATTTATTTAGCCTGTAACTACATATTTTATTCTCTTAAAATAATACCCCACTTCCCAGGCTCCAGTATAACAGCTGCTCAGCTCCACAGCCTGAATCCGGTTCCCCTTCCTCCATGTCCACTGATGAAGAAGCAGACCTGGAATCCTTCTATTGTAGAAAGGGGAAGCACAAGATCCAGGGATCTGGGCAAGGAGTCTGCACCCTCTCTGAACTGTGGAGGGCTCTTATGCCTCAGCATGTGGAATGGAGAAGAGGGGCAGGGCTGATTGATCTGGTAGGACTGCTTCATCTGCATTCTCTTCCCCACCACCTCCCGCCTGAAGGAGGGGAGGTTCATGAGCTGCATGAGCCACTGCATTCCTGAGACTGCAAGTGCAGCACAGATTGAATCAGCTTCTGTTGCTGCACAACCTGGAAGGAAGAATTCCTTCCTCTCTAGCCCTTGTTCCTGGCCACTTTGAGTGTGGGGCTGGTCCTAGGGTTTGGCCTCCTAGAAAGTATAAATGGCATAAAGTATTGAAAGGGAGAACGTGTTCCTGAGGAGTGATTTTATGGTAAAGATCAACATATTATACTGTACATTTATTCAACAGGCTCAGGGGAAATGCCCAACAAGGGTTTGAAGGGATAACTACCATAACTTACAAGAAAAAGAGAAAAATGGCCTTTATAAATTCCAGAGTTCAACAACTATGCAAGTGAACATCTAGTTTATGAGAAGCAAATCTTGATAAAAATGAAAAATATACTGGCGAAATCCTGGCCGCACTGAGAACAAAACTTACATTGAATTCTATGGGGCCAGGATCTCACCTACTAATTTACTCAATGATTGGCTATTTAAGGGATGCTTGAATCGCCAGAGCAGTTATGTTAGAACTCAGAGAAGATGAAAGAATATTGGAGCTCAGATACCTCACTATAGGTATAATGATAGTATTGCTATGTTCTTTCTCTGTGTTTTTGAATGGGTACAGTATATAGCCATGGCTACACTGGCACTTTACAGCGCTGCAACTTTCGCGCTCAGGGGTGTGAAAAAACACCCCCCTGAGCACTGCAAGATACAGCGCTGTAAAGCCTCAGTGTAATCAGTGCCGCAGCGCTGGGAGCACAGCTCCCAGCGCTGCAAGCTACACCCGTAAGGGATGTGGTTTACGTGCAGTGCTGGCAGAGCTCTCTCCCAGCGCTGGCACTCCGACTACACTCACACTTCAAAGCGCTGCTGCCGCAGCGCTTTGAAATTTCAAGTGTAGCCATACCAAGGGCCCACATTCCGCCTTCACAAACATGCGTGCAGCTCCCATACACTTCTTACTTTGTATGTGAACCATGTTTGTTCCTCTTTACCTATTCTCTCCTCCCTTAAAATCTCATAGTGCTATGAAGACAACATATATGTATTGCTTGCATAACAGAAGACTAAGTGTTCATTGATGCATGCCTTGTGTGTATCCATTTTGTTAGTGAATGTGATAATGGAAACCAATAGAGATAGTTAAGGAACCAATTTTATACAAGTCAACCGGTCATGCAGACTGTCCCTCTTCAATGATTTGTATTACACCTAATCAGGCATTTAGTCTCCTTTTAATGCTTTACTTTCTGCCCACAAGTGATCTCATTCAACTGGCCACAAGACCACATTGCATGGTTTCAAAACATAGCAAACAACAACATTAAGAGAAAGAGTGCAAAAAAGATATACTTCACCATGGCTTTCGGAGAAAATTACACATTTTATGTAGGAAAGGTTGCCAGGGTAAGCATTCTTTTTGAATAGATAACAAAATAAAAGCGAGAAGAGAACATGTGCCCAGCTTATAGGGAAGGAAGGAAACAACGCTGAGGCAAAAACACCTTGTGCATCAAGAACTGTGGCAATATTTCAAAGCCCTTTTCTGAACAAAGCTCTGTACTTTGTACAATTAAGCCTAGATAATTTTTATTCTATGGACTTTCTTCACATTTTTATGCAAATTCTTCAGGTGCACAATAGTAGAAAAGGCCAGGAGAAAGTTGCTTTAGAAGTGCAGGAGAAAGAGTACATAATACATCATATAAATACTAAATTGACTCAGCTATTTTAGCAACCAAGACAGGATTTCGCTATTTAAAGTTCATTTTTACTGTGAAAAATGACTAAAAAAAATCACGGTGTTCTGTGTTTTCTCTCATTGTTCACCTACTTATCAGATCAAACATATCAAGTGGGGTCCCACAGGGATCTGTCCTAGTTCAACTTCTGTTCAATATCTTCATAAATCATTTGGGTAATGGCATAGAGGGCATACTTATAAAGTTTGTGGACTATACCAAGCTGGGAGAGGTTGCAAGCACTTTGGAAGACAGGATTAGAATTCAAAATGATCTTTACAAACTGGAGAAATGGTCTGAAATAAATAGGATAACAGTCAAAGAGAACAAATGTAAAATACTACACTTAGGAAGGAATATCAATTGCACAAAAACAAAATGAGAAATGACTGCATAGAATGAAGTATTATAGAAAAGAATCTGTGGGTTATAGTGGATCACAAACTAAATGTGTGTCAACAAGCAGTACTGTTTCAAAAAAAGCAAACTTTATTCTGGGATATATTAGCAGGAGTGTTGTAAGCAAGACACAAGAAGTAATTTTTCAACTCTACTCAGTGCTAATAAGGCCTCATCTGGAGTACTGCATCCAGTTCTATGCACCACACTTTGGGAAAGATGTGGGCAAACTGGAGAAAGTCTGGAATGATAATAGGTCTAGAAAACATGGCATATGAGGAAAGATTTGGAAAAAATGGGTTTGTTTAGTCTGGAGAAGAGAATACTGAGGGGGAGGGAACATGATAACAATCGTCAGGTATGTAAAAGGTTGTTATAAAGAGAAGGGTGATAAATTGTTCTCCTTCTCCACTAAGGACAG
This sequence comes from Gopherus flavomarginatus, assembly GCF_025201925.1. Lineage (NCBI taxonomy): Eukaryota > Metazoa > Chordata > Testudines > Testudinidae > Gopherus > Gopherus flavomarginatus. Next base: position 103,843,267 of record NC_066621.1, read on the forward strand.
GACAAGAAGTAACAGACTTAAACTGTAACATGGGGAGATTTGGGTTGGACATTAGGAAAAACTTCTTAACTGCATGGGTAGTTTAACACTGGAACAAATTACCTAGGGAGGTTGTGGAACCTCCACCATTGGAGGTTTTTAAGGGTTAGACAAACACCTGTCAGGACTGGTCTAGATAATACTCAGTCCCACCTCGGTGCAGGAGACAGGACTAGATGACCTATCAAGGTCCCTTCTAGTTCTACATTTCTATGATTTACAACTAAACTGCCAGTCCTGCAAACTGGAACTGGGATCTGAAAGTCAAGCTATGTTCTTTCCTTGGCATGCACCATCACCATAAAAGTTCTGCAAACCAGGTTCTGCCCTCAGTTATGCCCATGTGACTCCAGTGCCTTAAAACAGTGGCCTCACTTAACAGCAATGCAATCTCATTGGTCTAGGCTGTAATCTTACAATCCAGGCAGAGTAGAGTAGTACAACCCCAGAAGAGGGACAGGAACCAAATTTGCTCCAAAAGAAAAATATTCTGTACTGGGTCGAAGGTGCAGACTGGAACACTGACAGGGAGAGCCCCTGCCCTTGCCTGTTCATTCCCCAATCCCCTGTGTGGTCTGTGGAGTAGCAGCCTGGCTGCAGGTGCTGTCCACCCCATACAGGCTCATGCAATTCAGGTAGCCCAGAGAGATTCATGAGGAGGCTCCTTATGCCTTCCCTCTACTTGCTCCTTGCATGGGCATACAGTGAGGTTTATGGCAGAGCCCATTGTTTTCAGTGAAGTTGTACATGTGTATCTCAGACAGAAGAGTCTTGCAATTACAATTATTTAGTAATTATTAAGAGTAATGCTTACTGAGCTAGTGAGACTGGTTTGCATCAGGAGGTTTCCTTCAAGTAAAAGGACTTCTTCATAATATTACCTCCAGGTGTTTCAAGAAGGAGTATCAGCTATTCAGGAGTCCACTCTCCTCTAACTGAGTCAAGTTTAGTTGAATGATATTGACCCAGAGGGAAAAGCATCACCTAGTAAGAACACTAAATCCTCAACATAAAGGTGCTGTGTTGCTGAATGTATTAGACTGAATTATGCTTCTGGTGTAAGCATGTCACTGGTAGTTCAAATCACTTACTACACACCCGGGCTGACTCTATTCTGCTGGCTTTGGGATGAAATGTAAAGCAGAGGTCCTGACCGCTTATGGGCATTAAAGAGCCCATGGCGTTTTAGTCTTGAGGAGTGCTGCTAGCTGCATCGTCATGGCCAAGTTTTAATTTTGGTAATTTTACATGCCGCTTACTCCTGTGATTTCTAATGGATAAAGTACCCCAAACTTTCCATTCTTAATTGTTGTAAAGTATTGCTTTGTTCTGTTAGTTACTATATTTCACTCCCAAAAGTGGCTAGAATTCAATGGTGTGTGAAGTTACTCCTATGTAGTTTGCAAAACCAGTGTTTTAAATTATTTGTGTCCTTTTGGCTCAAAAGTGTAAATTCATTATCCTCATTGTCGTTGTATTCAAGTCTATGTTATTGAAGTGTTAATGGCTCTAATCTGTAAGAATGTTCTGGAAATGAGTTTTCAGCTATATGGCTGAAACAAGGACAGACATGTTGTTTGAACCATTATTAAAATATAACACACAAAATGTATTCCTTAGTTTATAATTCCACAGCATAAACATTCCTCACTTTAACCAGCAACAGGAGTCTATGCTCACTGAATTCTCTGGTCTAAATTAAAAGGGTATTATCAGCCGTTGCAGGGTATATAGTGTATTGTTGCACAATCACTTAAGTCTTTCACAGTATACTTAAAGTCTAAACAATAAAAACAGATAAATAGAAGAAATGTCAAACTGAATTCTGGGTAATTATTAGATCAGCATGCTTTTATACAATTTCCATCACTTTGAATTTTAAATCACCTTTTAAAGGGCACTAAAGCATTCTTGCAAATTAGTCTGCACTCCAATTAATGCACCCAACATGACAATAAGACCAGTTTCAGCTTGGCTAAGCAGACCAGTCAACCAGGAGGATGTGACTTGAGGACTTGGAGAGCTTGTGCTTCCACCTTCCCCCACCCCACCCTTCACAGCAGCTTAGGTCCAATTAGGCCAGTTAATCTGTCTAAAATCAGTGGAAAGGAAGGGTTTTTCTAATAAAATTGAAGCACAGTTTGGGAGGACACACGAAATACAAGCTACTTTCTGCAAAGGATAAGAAATCCATGATTTCCCTTGGCCATATATTTCAAAGAGGTGCTTCTTCTGGTCCAGGCCAGACTATTTTTTCCACGGGATTTTTAACTTTAAGAGACCTTTTTGTGACATTTGTTCACATATAAAGGGTTTCTCTTTTGTCTATTTATTTTTCATACTGTGCTCATTTTTGACATCCATTAAATTTTATAAGAGTAGACTGCAAGCCGTAGTGATGAGAAATGCCAGGTTGTATTACAAGAAAATGTTCATAAATAGAAATGACTTTGTATTTTCAATCAAGAAGTAAATAATACTTGCATGAATATATAGGTGTTTGAGTAGCCTAATCTGCAATTTTGGAAGGAAAATTGAAAGGAGGGGGGATTACAAATGTATGTGCGTATATGGAACACACTTTAACAAGTTAATATGTAACACTCTTGCAGCATGGATAAAATGTTTTGTAAAATATTTAGCATATCCCACTCCAGAAAAGGGAAATATTAAACCTCCTTATCATTATCACTGGTGCATGTGAACTATATTGTATACATGCATGCACACATCATAGTGTTAAGACTTTTTCATTTCTATTGTAAATCACCTACTTTATTTGATTCAATTTTCTGTGTAAAATTCTAAGATGTCAGATTTCAACAAAATAAGATGAGAAACATTCAATCAGATGCAAGAAAAGCATATGATGGGCTTTTGAATTGCTTTCATTTCTCCTAAGATGTAAACTTATCTTCTCTTTGACTGTTGCTTTATTCTTATATCTTATACCAGGTTTTCTATTGGATTTAGTGCCCATAGCTCACCAACAGCACCTATTGTGGTGGCAGCCAAAGAAATTACTTTACAATCACCACAGCAAAGTTGTATAACCCAGAAATTAATGAGACAGTTGGGTAGCAGTATTACAAAATAAAGGCTATGGAAAAGATCTATGGAATTTATTAGGGATAAAATCAGTAAGTTTCTATAGAAATTCAATAATGGTGAATAGAAGTTAATCTAAACATCTATAGGATTTAATAAATAGTAACATACTACCTAGCTCTTATATAGTGCTTTTCATCCATGGAGCTCATATAGCTTATAGAGAATGATCTCCTGTCTATAGGTTTTATGTACATCTTATACTGTTAGGGATACAATTTTCTATTAAATTCTATAGGATGCTTCTAAAACTCTATAGAAAAATTATGATTTAAAAAAAATTATAGGAGTTCTCTTTAAGGGAGTACACTGGAAAGAGCATTGATCACTCCTTTCCTTGTCACCAGTGAATGACAGCTAGTCAAGCTTATAATCATGTGAGGGACAGAGTCATGGCTAGAACTGCTCAGGAAATGTAATATTCATTCCACAGGAAATTCTGACATTTCAAGATTTCCTGTCATCCCATATCATAATAAAAAGTCAAAATTTACTGTGAAATTAAAATTTAAAAAACGAACTTATTGAAATGAAACATTTTGAATCTCATTTTGACTTTAATATACAGTATTGCACTGTATACAGGTTAAAACAAATGTTTTGTCCTTATGAAAATAAAACATTTTGATAATTTCCCATTGAAAACTTCAACAAAATTGATGCATTCAGGAAAAATGTTCTGATTTTGTCAAATCAGCCATTTTCCACTGGAAAACTGTTTCACTGGGAAATTTAAACCACCTCTAGTCATGTCCTTGATCTTGACATGCAATTCAATTTTGCACAGGTAGGGAGCATCATATCCTTCCAATGATAACTCAAGTTATAAGTGCTAGGTAGCATTCCAGTCCTTTATTTGTTGAGTGATAACTAACCTATATTTAAGTATTACCAATAAAAATAATACACATTAAAATTTCCACCAAGAAAAAAAGATCTTGCTGTTTTTAGCACTTAAGTGTTTGCAATGCTGTCTGGACCAGGGTCTGGAGTGCCTATTGGCACAAACTTACTTTCAAAACACTGTGCAAACATAAAATTGTAGAAATGTAGGGCTTGAAGGGACCTTGATAGATCATCAAATCCAAGCCTCCCCCACTGAGGCAGGATCAAGTAAACCTAGGTCATCCCTGAACACGTGTTTGTCCAGCTTGTTTTTAAAAAGATTTCAATGATGGTGACTCCATGACCTTCCTTGGAAGCCTATTCCAGAGTTTAACTATGCTTATAGTTAGAAATTTATTCTAATATCCATCCTAAATCTCCCTTGCTGCAGATTATGCCCAGTACTTCTTGTCCTAACTTCAGTGGACACAGAGAACAATTGATTCCTGTCTTCTTTATAACAACCCTTAACATATCTGAAAATTAAGTCTCCCCCTCCCCGTCTTCCTTTCTCAAGACTAAACATGACCAGTTTTTTAACCTTTCTTAACAGCTCAGGTTTTCTAAACCTTTTATCATTTTTGTTGCTCTCCTGTAGACTCTCACCAGTTTGCCCACATCCTTCCTAAAGTGTGGCGCCCAGCACTGGACACAATACACCAGCTGAGGCCTCACAAATTCCGAGTAGGGCAGGACAATTACCTTGTGTGTATTTATCAAAATACTCCCCAGAATATTAGCCTTTGTTGCAACTGCATCACATTGTTGACTCATATTCTATTTGTGATCCACTACCAGCCCCATATCCTTTTCTGCAATATTAGCGTCTAACCAGTTATTCCCCATTTTGTAGTTGTTCATTTGATTTTTCCTTCCTAAGTATAGTACTTTCACTTATCTTTTTGAATTTTATCGTCTTGATTTCAGATCAATTCTCTAATTTGTGACAGTCATTTTGAATTCTAATTCTGTCCTTCAAAGTGCTTGCAACCCCTCCCACTATGGTGTCGTTTGCAAATTTTAGAAGCATACTCTCTATTTCATTATCAAAGTTATTAATGAAAATATTGACTAGTACTGGACCCTGAACTGACCCCTGCTGGACCTCACTAAATACACCTTCCCAGCTTGACAGTGAAACACTGACAACTCCTTTGTGGATGGTCTTTCAACCGGTTGTTCATCCACCTTATAGTAACTGGATCTAGACTGCATTTCCCTATTTTGCTTATGAAAATGTCATGTGGGACTGTATCAAAAGCCTTATTAAAATTAAGATATCAGGTCTACTGCTTTCCCCCATCCACTAGGCCAGTAACTGTGTCAAAGAAGGAAATTAGGTTGCTTTGGCATGATTTGTTTTTGACTGATATTCCTTATAACCCCTCTAAGTGCTTACAAATTGATTGTCTAATAATTAATTCTCACAACTCCAGCGGAAGGATGATAAATATCTCCATTACAAAACTGTGGCATAGAGAAGTTGCACAGGGATATGTCACTGGCAGGGCCAGAATTAGAAGTTCAGAGCTCTTTCCCTGTGCTGGATACACAAGTTCTTGCTGCTTCTTACTGAAACCTTACTAGCCCTCTTTGTTAACAGCTTCCAAGTGGCTTCCCTTGAAGTCAGAAATTTGGCTCTTGGCTCACAGAGCTTCTTGAATTCCATGAAGAGGGAAGAATGAGTATTTTTATGTGGACATTAAAGTATCTTAGTGTTATGCAGTAGTTTCTTTGCTGTTATGTATTTGCATACTCCAAGTCAAAGAATATGTCATCACACAGTTCCAACTCCTCATCTGTAAAGGGTGCTACTGTTGTATTAATACTAGAGAGGAGGATTTTTTCCTTTCTTGTCCAGCAGACAAAGCAATGAAATTTGTGAAGGGCAATCCACCAGAAACTATAGCTAGCCTTGGCAGAATTTGATTTTTTTTTTAAATATTTTGATAGATGATGATGTTGTTTATTTTTTAAGCATTTTTTCAATTTTTAGCTATTTAAATTTTCCACAGTTGCAGAAAATTATGGGGGGGAGGTGTCAGACAATAATTATTGAATTACAGTAGAGATTGAGATTCAAAAAGTTAAAGCTTTAGCACCATTAAAACACAAATTCTAAACATTACATAAAATATACAAAGTAAATAACCTTAAATCAAACTCTAAATTCTCAAGCAGCATTTTTCTTTGCCTATCTGTACATTTTTATTATCAATGGAAATATATTTTCAGCTTGTGTGTGTACAGTCAAATTGATGCTTACCAATACTCACCAATAAATAGCTAATCCCCCATCAAAAGCTAATGCCTTTGCCACTGTACTCCACCTCCCAGAAGAAGTAGCAAATATCCCTGAGGCTGTGTGTAATGTCAGGCTTGTTTTTGCGCAGCCAGAAACAGTCAGAAATGCAAACCTTAGCCCACATTTTTGAAGAAAGTGTATTTTCTAGCAAAGACTAAGTCATGCAGACCTCCAGTGCCAGGTTTCCCCATGCTTTCTGTGTAAGATTTGATGTTGTCTGGCAAGTTGGGGCTTATATAAGCCTCTAGGCCAGTGGTTCCCAAACTTGTTCTGCTATTTGTGCAGGAAAGCCCCTGGCGGGCCAGGCCGGTTTGTTTACCTGCTGCATCCGCAGGTTTGGCCGATCGTGGCTCCCATTGGCCGCGGTCACTGCTCCAGGCCAATGGGAGCTGCTGGAAGCAGCACGGGCCGAGGGATGTACTGGCCGCTGCTTCCAGCAGCTCCCATTGGCCTGGAGCAGCGAACCACGGCCACTGGGAGCCGCGACTGGCCGAACTTGCAGACACAGCAGGTAAACAAACCGGCCTGGCCCACCAGGGGCTTTCCTGCACAAGCAATGGAACATGTTTGGGAACCACTGCTCTAGTGATTTCTCACTTCTGACTTGACACTTATTATTGTTTTCCTTGTTTATTGTGTTTTCCTCAATTAAAAAAAGAAACCAGCAAAACTTTAGACTGCTACATAACAAAACCTTACAAAACATTCTTCCTGGCTCACTCCAGCAGTTTTACCAAAGGAGGAGGCAATCTGGCCCACAACATTTAATTTAGAGCAGCTGCTGTTTGTAGTGAACATGCATTGTATTACCGCTATCACTGTTGCTGGTCTTTCAGTTACTCTGTTCCAAGGCAGAAATATAACTCAAATTATCCATTAATCTACCACAAAAAGGAAAGGAATAATTAAAACAATCGAAGGCCAAGTTGCCAAAACATTTCATGGATGATTGGGGAAATCAGATATAAGTATGTGGCTATCCAAAGGCTACTGCTACCAGAGACTGTGATAAAATATCCACTGTACTGTACAATATGTTGTTGTAACAGAAAATTTACTTAAAATGAATGAAAGAACATTAAATAAAAAATGTAGTGGCTGCCATACATATACCTAATTGCAAAGAAGAACCATTCAGTGAAATGCAATTACACTTTTAGATAGATCAAAGCATTCTTCTGCAATAAAAAAAAAAGAATTATTTCTGCTATATAGTTAAACAGTATAACCAAAATGTACTTATTATGGAATAGCAAGACTACTATAAAACAAAATGGGAATTACAGAAGGGATTTTACATGGTTTGCCTTGTGTATCAGCTAGTGCAAGTATGCTACACAAACTAATGCAGTTATCCAGACCTACCAGTATCGCAAATCAACTATGCAGCAAGGAAACTAAATGTCATCCAAACATTCACAATAGCAAGAAAATCTGAAACTATTTTGCACACTGGTGTACAGTCGTGTATGTGTATACCGAGGAGTGTGTTATTAAATACATGCTGTGAAAAATAGTATATTAAACACTGCATATGTGGTAAAGAATAATTTCCAGTTTCTAAAGAAGCTGCTAAGTGTTGTCCTACATGAGCTTGTTGATAATATGCTTCACATTAGGAGGATGGGTGGTCTAAAGCAAAGAAATAGGAGCTAGGTCACTAGTTCTTATCAAAGCTGAGCTACTGACTTGCTGTGTAACCTTGGACAAATCACTGGACCTCCTAGTGCCTCAGTCAGTTCAGTTGAAAGATGGGTTTAAAAAAAAACCCACCTCATTTAAAGCCAAATAGTGCAGCTGAGCAGAGCACTGCTGCACAAATATATTACATGTCTATTAAAAGGAAATAAGACTTCAGGACTCTAATGGTGAGTGTGTTGTTTAGTGTCAAAAATAACCTTTAGTGAAATGGCCAAAGAGACTTTGATATAGTAGGATTGTGTGTAGTAGTTCTATAAAATGCAAAAATACAAAAACAGGCAGAATGCTCAAATTAAGTTAAATTTAACTGTTTCCGAACCAACACTATGAATGCTGGAGTGGAGAAACTGAAAGGGAATGAAATGTTAATTAGCACTCTCAGGAAAAAACAGCCTCCCCAAACACTCCTCCCAAAGAGCTTTACACATCAAAAAAGCTGAATCACAGCAAATGGAAAGATTAAAAAGAAGCTCTGCATAAAAATCAAATCTATAAGCGGAAAGGGTGATAATATAATACACAGTGAGTCTGAAAGGGAATTTTGATTTGTTTCTGTAAAAGCAGAAAAGTTTTCTAATGCTGTCATTTTCCCTGTATAGTATATGTACAGTTTAATATGTTTACTAAATTACATGCTGCTGCATGTTTATAAAAGAATAACATTCTAAATAACTCATCACAAAAATAACAGTTGCTTTTGAGTAAAAGACATTGGTACGATATATACAATTTTTCATTTTTAACTCACATTGGAGGTGGTCACATCATTCCTGATAGACCATTTGGTTTATAAGATTAGGAAATTACAATGACTGCTAAATCATAGTGCAATAAGATAAAATAATAAATAATTTTGGTTTAAGGTGAAACATAACTTTGCAATAATTATTCTCAGCTTGTAAATGGTGTCTATCTATAACCAACCAAGCATATAACAAGAAGATGAAGATGAGACTTATTTTCACTTCATTTCACTTCTTTGTAATTGACAAGCTCTCACTGGGTGTCAACTTTAAAAGATGACAAATCCTAAATCTTAGAGGACCCAATTCAATAGTTCGCCTTTCTAAACTGTTTGCAAATTAATCTACATTTTCAAGTGAGTCAGGCATGAAATATAAGATGACATCTATATTACACAAATATTAATTTCTTTGTCTTTTTTCTGCAATCAAAGACAAAGGGTAGCTTTACTTTCAGCTTGTTAAAACGAGTTGAATTATCAATGTGTACATGTGCATTATACCATATTTTAGAATTTTTCCTTATCTTGTTTTTCTGTTTTGTTCCAACACATGCACTGGTTTCCATTCTCCTAACTGCCCTTCCCCCCCCAAACCATTCTATGGCTGATACTTTATGGTAATTAAGCTTAAATTATTTCAGATGACACACACTGAGCCATAATAAATATTGTTCTAGCAATGTACAGGCCTAGACTTACAGTAAAACCGGAAACAAATCAAGAGTTAAATGTTATATTTATCCCACTTGGGTATGTCTACACTGGAACAAAAGACTTGCAGCACGGTCAGAGCTGGCCTGGGATAGCTGACTCAGGGTTCGTGGGGCTCAGGTTTTGGGGATAAAAATTGCTTTGTAAACATTCAGGCTCAGATTGGAGACTGGGACCTTCCCCCTTATGGGGTCTCAGAGCTTGGGCTCCAGCCTCAACCTGAACACCTAGACAGCAATTTTACAGCCCCGCAGCCTGATTCCCGTGAGCCCGAATCAGCTGACAAGGGCCAGAAATGGGTGTTTAACTGCTGTGTAGATGTACCCTTTGTGTCTAATTATGAGCCTGAGTCTGCTCCCACTAAATTAATGGCAATATTCCCAGTATTTTAAATGGGTGTTTGGTCAGTGAGTGTTACATAGGACTGAAGTACTAGGCAGGTCATCTATGGCAAAGGTGGAAATAACATTTAGGAACAGGCCATCCCTAGGAGTTCCCAGCTCTGTTCTCATTTCTCTAGGCCATTTGGTCTCTGAAGCCACCATCACAGCCCAACTTCCTCTTTCTACTCACTGAAAACTCACAAATACAAATCTCAGCAGCAAAAAGGACCTCTTAGGTTTCTGTTGCTGCGCTGCCAAAAAAGTGGAAGGAATCCTCCCGTTCTGGCTATGGAACAGGTGCAGAACTGCTTTGGGCTGCTACAGTCATAATCTGGCTTCTCTGTGGAGGAGGGAGAGTTGGCATAGCAGCAGGTCTTGAGGATCGTTCATCCCCTCACTTCGTGAGCTGGGGCACAGAGCTACTGTGGAACTAGTTCAAGGCTGCACAGGGAATTTGTACTCCCGCATCCCCTTCAGACCACTTCTGCATACCGGAAGCACACTTGTCCTGCTGCCAGAGAAACCTCGGCAGTCACAGACTGTTCCCTAGGGGCCAGATTATTCACACTGAGCAGTACCTTCCTCCTTGAACAGACCCCATTGAAGTGATTGTTTATAATTAATCTCCCATTTAGAGCTCATTGACATTTTCTTCTTCCTAACATTTTTTTAAATGAAAAATGGCATTTCAACCAAAATTCATTTTCATGGGAAAAAATTATTTGGGTTGATTTTTTTGTTTGTTTGTTAACAAACATCAACCCTTCCCCCTCAAGTTTTCTATTCATTATTTTGAGGGGAGGGGGTTATAGGAAATTTTGAAAAACAATTTTTCCCAAAATGTCCAGCAAAAAAATAAAATGGGATTTTTTGGCTCAGTTTAACTGCCATTCAGATTAAACTGTCATCACTAGTACACTTTTCTACTGCCTTCCTCAATGAAGCTTGCTTCCACATAATAACAGTGTGATCTGTGTCTATAATGCAAGGAAGACGGCATAGAACAGCAATGACTACACAAGAACTTCTTAGTAACAGCATTTTGGAAGGGAGGGATATGTATGTGGTTCTTCTAGGCCAAGCAACATACCTAGCATGTGTTTACTCAATAATGTATTTTCCTTTAAGAGTATATTACACTGCACGCTTGTTTGGGGGCATGTAGAGGACCTATCCACATAGCTCCTCTAGCATGGGCATAAATAGCAGTATAGCCAGGAAGGCATGGTTTAGGCAAATAAAGACAGGCTTGAAGGATGTGGGTATGTATGCAAATACATATAGTACACGCTCTACTTGCCCAAGCTGTACTGCTATTTTTCACAGTGGAGTGTCCCCTTACCTGCCCATTGCTGGAGATTTTCTTCACTGCAGGAAAAGACTCTGGCAGCAGGGAGAGGCTCTGGCAGAAGGGAGGCAGCAGAGAAAGGGGTCTGCCAACTCCCCGCTGCTGAGCCTTACCCCGCCGTAGTGAAAGACTCCAGCCATGGGGAAAGGGTCTGTCAGCTCCTCATTGCCGCAGCCTTTCCCCACAGCAGGGAGAGACTCTGTCTCATCCTTTCCCTGCTGTATCCCCCCCTCCAAGAGCCTTTTCTCACCTTTCACTGATACGAGTATGCAGCCTGCTTTTCAGTGCGGTGGGTAGATACACATACACTACACTACAGTGGTGTGTAGTGTTGTCATGGTATAATTCCCCACTCTGAACCTTAGCGTCCAAAAGATGGGGTACCAGCATGAATTCCTCTAAGCTCAATTACCAGCTTAGAACCTGTAGCGCTGCCACCAACCAGGAATTCCAGTGCCTGGTACACTCTGGTCCCCCCCAAACCCTTGCCCGGGGACCCCCAAACCCAGATCCTCTGGATCTTAACACAAGGAAAGTAAACTCTTTCCCTCACCATTGCCTCTCCCAGGCTTCCCCTCCCTGGATTACCCTGGAAGATTACTGTGATTCAAGCTCCTTGAATCTTTAAACAGAGAGGAAAATTTACCTTTCGCCCTCCTTCTCTCTTCCCCTCCCAGACTCTCCCTGAGAGAGACAGTAATCCTAACACAGAGAGAAATTAACCTTTCTCTCCCCCTTTCCTACTTTCTCCCCACCAATTCCTTGGTGGATCCAGACCCAGTCCCCTGGGGTCTCACACCAGAATAAAAAAAAACAATCAGGTTCTTAAACAAGAAACTTTTTTATTAAAGAAAGAAAAAAGAGTAAAAATTATCTTTGTAAATTTAAAAAATGGAATAGGTACAGGGTCTTTCAGCTATAGACACTGGGAATACCCTCCCAGCCTAAGTATACAAGTACAAATTAAAATCCTTTCAGCAAAATACAAATTTGAACTCCTTCCAGCCAAATACACATTTGCAAATAAAGAAAACAAACATAAGCCTAGCTCGCCTTATTTACCTAATACTTACTATTAGGTAAGAGCCTGTATCGGAGAGATTGGAGAGAAACCTGGTTGCACGTCTGGTCCCTTTGAGCCCCCAGAGTGAACAACAACCAAAATCTAACACAAAACACAAAAACTTCCCTCCCTCAAGATTTGAAAGTATCCTGTCCCCTGATTGGTCCCCTGGTCAGGTGACAGCCAGGCTCACTGAACTTAACCCTTTACAAGCAAAAGAGACATGAAGTACTTCTGTTCTATTAACACTTGACTATCTGTTTATGACAAGCGTAGATGTAGGCAAGGAGAATAAAAACTTGTTGATGGCTATTGCTTCAAGTTTTCCTTGTAGTAACCCACTCCATAGATGAACTATACTCTGTAAAAAGAATTTTTACTTCCGCTCCTTTGCTATTTGGCTCCATTTTAGTTTTTAGGTAAAGTCTGCTTGTTAAGTTTGTGGCAACTATCTTCTTTGTGCCAGCGGAGGCTGATGAGAGCTGAACAGTACTGAAATAGGAGGGTAGGCTCAAAACCAATTTACAGAAGTGGGCTCATGCTATATTTGACTCAAGAACTTCCTATATTCTAAACCCCTCAGATTGTTACCTGAAAGGGGGCTAGGAGTGCCAGCCTCCAGGATTGTCCTGGAGTCTCCAGGAATTCAAGACTTCTCTTATGCCATGTGATGAAACCTCCAGGAATACATCCAACCAAAAATGGCAATCCTAAAGAGGGCCAGATTGCTTAATAACAAAGTAAATCTGACAGCAGGTAAGCACACACATTCAATTTCCCTTTTCAGCAATAGAGGGAGCCAGAGAGCTTCTTCTCCCAGCAAGCCTTCCTACCCTGGAATTTACATACTTTAAAATAATGTGCTCACTTAAACAACCACTCTGCTCTCTGTGTGTGTCCAAATTCCCATTCATGTTATGGGAAGTTGTGTGTGTAAGAGTTCACAGGTCCTGAATCTGGGCCTTTTGGCCACTACCGCATCTGCAACTCTACTCAATGGGTCTACTAGAGACTGGAGAATTAAGAGTCCTAAGATATTGTGCTACGATAAAGGCATTGCCCACCAGAACCCAACTGGAAAAGCTCTAGGCTCTCTGATTGGGCTGAATACACTGTTTACGCCAGAAAGAGACAGAGAAAGTTGTCTGTGCAACAAGGTGCAGTCTGGCTTGCTGCTGCTACCAACGCTGCCATTTGCATCTGATTCTCTGCCTCGACCCTGGTTCCTGACTTTGACCCTGCCCTGCTCCTGCCCTCTGCCTCATTCTGGTCCCTGAGTCTGTCATCCTGGTGACTGACTGCTTCAGCTCAGACCTAGATTATGGCTCTTTGCCTCATTACTCACTGCTGACCCTCAGCTTCAGTTCCTGTTTCCTGTCTGACTCTGGGTCTAACTTTCAACTCTGACACCTGGCTCCTGATTCCAGATCTGCCCATTGCCCTCTGGTTCCTGACCACCAGCCCAGACCACCTACATCCTAGTCACTAGCATTGGTCTTCCACAGGCCCTGACATTGGGCATAAATACAGAGAAATCTCAGACTTTCCTAACTGCTGTATGTTGATTGCTTCTGTGATGGACTTCCATAAACCAGTCCTCATTATTTCTTACCTTTGATATTAACTGCCCCTACCAAATTCATTTATATCCAGAGTTTGGTGCATCTTGTGCATGTAACTCCACCTAGCTAGTGATGAATACTGTCAGCAAGATTTATGCTAATAGAGATTTCAGAGCATTCTATTGGTCATTTCTCTAGGATATGCAATATCTACTCCTATTTCTCTGACCATGGCAAGATTTTTAAACCAATTAAAAATTTTACCAACAATTACTAACTCTGTATCTATTCTTCCGTGTTTAAATATCAAACACTATCTTGATGTCCAAGTAGATTATGTTTGTTGCTTCACCCCATAAGCTCTCATTGTCACATCCTCAAACAAGTTAATAACTTTTGTCAAGCATAGCTTCCCCTTTTTAAATGTCATGGTTGTCCTTGACCAGTCTGCACCTGTTCAAGTGTTAGCCCATTTTGTCCCTAATCAGTGACCCTAAAATTTCTCCCAATTGTCTTTAGTGTTTATATACTGGAATTTTTAGTGGCATACAATTAACACCTTCAAGCTGTTATTCCAAAAAAATCAGAATGCATGTTGCCTTAGTATAAAAATCTATCTTAGGTATGTATATATCCCCATTACCATAGTATCTGAGCAATTCTCAGTGGTTGATGTCCTTGTCCACACAACATCCCTCTAAGGGAGAGAAATTTTATGTTCCCATCTTATGGATGGGGAACAGTGTGGCAAAGTAGTTTGCCCCAGGACACACAGGAAGTGCATGGCAGACCAGGGAATTGAACTGTATGTGGTGTAACCATTGGACTATTCTTCTTCTCTCAATGTAAATCAGTTTAAATATTTTTATTAATACTGAATTTGTTTTTGTTTGGTGGTTTCTCATAGCTTTGGCATATTTTGCTAAATTTAATTTTAATGTATAGTAGCAGGGGATCAATTTCCCTTTTTCCCCAAAAGATATCCTGGTTCATTGTTGAGGTGGAGCACTGACATTGTTATAATGCCAAGTCTACAAAAGTATGTGTGTATGTGGTGGGTGAGCAATAGTAAGCAGATTCTGCGAGTCTGCACTTCAACAACAACCGTATCAGTATCACACTAAAAGTGTTGCAGCTCACCTCTAATGCAGTTTGTCTGGTGTATACAATAAAGTTTCGAACACCTGGCCAAAGTTCCTTTAGGACAGGATAGGCATGTGCCTACGTATTTTTCCTCTTTTCTTACTACTCCATAAGTGGTTCAAGTGTCCAGCATAAATCCATCTTATAGTCATTTGTGCCAATTTCCAGCTGAAGCAGTACCTTTATATTTATGAACACCACCAAGGATTCCAGAGTCTTCTATCTCTTCTTCCGGCACTGTGTGATTTCTTAAATGACCAAGATTTGATTTATATGTCCATTAAAGGATTGGCAGCTAGTGCTACTTGTAAAGATATAAAGCTGAATGGCACTACCGATTAGTACCTTTCTTTTAATGCTACAGTGATTGTCATTTTGGGTTTGCGGTGGGGAGGAATAAAACAGTAGTACCTCTAGCTCAAACCCTGGGCTCATCTGAAAATCAATTAAGCTCCATTTTTTTTTAAAGGGGCATTAATCCAGTTTCTACTTTTAACCTTTGGTAATCCATTGTTTGTGCAATAGCAGTACTTACATCTGTTCTGATCTGTGGGTACAGCTGATTGTGCCCGCAATTGACTGTAGACTGGGCATAAAATTATTTGAATAATGCCATTTTTAATAACATAATCCTTAGTTTTCTGATTCTTCCTTAACCCTTTACTTCTATAGTAGTTGTTCATCTGTTTTGGAAGATCCAGTCTGAGCAGTTTTCTCCCTTCCCTCCCAAATTTAGGTGTCTAGTTAGTTGCTGGCTAGTTAGTAAACAAAAAATATCAAATAGGTATATCCAGATTATTAAGAACAGAAATATTTCTTCTGATGATGATTCATCTGTAGAAAGTTTCAAATAGCATTTACCTCTCATAGGTTAGGTGGTGTTCACTGCATATTTTGGAAACAAAAGGAAAAATATTACCAGTATATTCTATTCTTTCATACTTTTTTTTCAGGGATGTTTAAAAGTGAGAAATTACTTGGGCTCCAATTCTGCAAAGAGAACCATGTGAGTGGACCCAGATGCCTACACAAAGCTCTCTTGACTTTAGTATGGGTCCACCTGCATCGTTCTCTTTGCAATACTGGGGTCCAAATTCTTCTCAATTCATGCAGCTGTTTGCCAGATAACTTAACAAATCTTCAGAACTATGACTATATCTGCAATGCAAAATACTCTCTAAAAACTCTAAAAGATAAACATTGCATGGTTGCTGGGCTGCAAAATGTGAAGATTTATTCAATATCATTAGCTCCAAAGGTACACATCATCCCAGAGAGCACTGGACAGTGAATGACCCTGTAAGTAACAGAACTGGATAAAATGGCTGAAAACGTTCATGAAAATTCATATGCAAGTATTCGTCATTTATCTGATTTCACCTCTATCACATTTGGATTTTTTACATTTCAGGAGACCAGCTTCAAAAGGACCCTTTTCATGTAGAAATGTACACTTATGAATTTTCAGTGAAGAGAAAGAGCAGATTGTGCCATAATGTTGCCATTACCTCTATTGAGTCCAAACGGTCTAGTGAATGTATGTGGGAGCTGGAAATTCCTAGGGAAGACAGTTTCTTAGTTTTATTCCCACCCAAAGGAAAAAAAAAGACCCTACCATAAAAGAGTGGCGCTGGAACGCTTTTAATAGTGGGGGTACTGAAAGCCAGCCCCTTTACCTCTGTCCCTGCCCCCCCATCTGGTGCTGGGATGAGTGCCATGTCTCTGGGAGAGGGGGACCTGGAAAAGGATAAGAGGGCCAAAGGCTGGGGGCAGGCACGGGGCCAGGAGTGGAGCCCCGGGCACAGGGCCCACAGCCAGGACCCTGCATGTGGGGCCAGTAGCAGAGACCCCAGGAGCAGAGCCCTGGGAGTGAGGGGCTGGGTGTGGGGCCAGTAGCCAGGGGGCAAGGCCAGTGCCCCAAGAGCAGAGCCCTGGGTGCAGGACTGAGGGTGAGGCCTGGGGCACAGGGCCAGAAGCCAGGAAGCAGGGTGCAGGGCCGGGACCCAAGCCCTGGATGCAGGACAAGGGAGCAGGGCCCCATGCATGGGGCTAGGAGCAGGGCCCTGGCGCAGAGTCCCAGGCATGGGGCCAGCAGCTGGGGAGCAGGGCTGGCAGTTGGGAACCAAGCCCCGGGTTGGGGAGTAGAGGCATGAAACCTGGGTGTGATGCAGCACCCCCCACACCCCTACTTCCCCCACCTATGCCGTAATGAGGATCTTTTGTCCTGCAAGGTTAGAGAAGGCTCTTCAAAAGTGATTAATACTACAGTATTCTGTAACACTTGGAAGCATTATCTAGTTAGGGCTCCCGATACTGCTATGAATTTTTATCTCTGTTGCACAAATAGAGAATTTCCTAAAAGAGGTTAAGTTATGCGACGTAGGACACACTGAAAGCCAGTGTCAGAACTCAGCTCTCCTGTCCGTCTGTCCATATCTAACCACTCAATTTCCCCCTATATAAAATAGGAATAATGATATATGCCAATTTTTGGGAGGTCAGAGGTGGAAGGAAAGGAATCTGATGTTCATGAAGGGCTGCATTAGTGTAAATTAATGAGCTCTGGCTCCCCAGAAGTACACTCGCTGTTCTAGGCCATATGGACTACAAAAAGTCTCCTCTCTCCTCCCACTCTTGCCATATATATTTTGTTTCTAGTAAATATTTTATTTTGCAAAAATTGTTGTGATTTCACTGAAATTCTGAGAATTCAAAACTAGCTCAGTTCATAAAAACAAAACATTGTGATGATTAATTTGCCCACCTCCAGGAACTGCAAATGCCAACATTTTTATAAGAGCCTTTTATGGTTAAGAAATTGTCCGTTATGAATATTAACACAATGTGGTCAGAGAGCAAATCATCCTATCTTCTCTGCAAAACCTTAGCTTTAAGGTATTCCAAAAAAACCCTAAAATTAAAATCCAAAACCTTTAACAGATAATCAGAAGTAAATTTTCAGTGCAGTGTGTGAAGGAATTAGGTGTCCAATTTATATAATCTGACTTGACCTGCCCAGCTTCCATTGTCCAATATTGTACAATGGACTGAAAATGAAGTGTTTTCTGTTTCTATAACTGTTTCAAACTTTATAGAAAACCTACTTAACCATTGTGTAGGAAAGCTATTGTAAACATGTTTTATGTTCTCTGCAATGCATGGCCATACCCTACAAGTAATACAATAGGATATTATACTTTAAACAATTCAAAGGCTCTGAAAAACAAAATAAAATGAGTTGGAAATTAGTCATACATGTTTTATAGATCTACAAATCAAGTTTTCAAGGGAATACTGGTGTATTTTTCTTTCCATGCTGTTAATCTCTCACTTGTAATTTGAAACTGCAAAGTATACTTAGAAATATGTGACTTTTACCTCAATTAACATTTGTGTGCACTCCCATTTTTGTGACCAATTGCACCTCTGTGGGAGTTTAAGCCTCATTTAGTGTTATCACCATTCAGACTCAGTTTGGAAAATAATTCTCTCTCTGCTCTCTTTATTTTATTATATTTTTAAGCCAAATGAGTAAAAAAAAAAAGCCTTTTTAAAAGTTACACATATTAAATGTGGAGCCTGCCCATTTATATATATATTTTAACATCTCTTTGGTAATAAAATCTAGTCATTTTGTACTTGTGGTCAGTAAAGATTTCTTTGGAAGAACAGGAGTGTTAACCCCAGGGCACTGATCAGAGTCCAACTCAGATAATTATACTGAGCTTCTAAATTCCACCTGGAAAACATATGCTTCATATTTTCCTTAATTGCATAAGTGAGCACTGTGTCGTAATGCAAACACACAAGGCAGCTGAATTAAGGTTGCACAGGCAGCCTTAATTCTGACATTTCTATTATTTGAGTGCTTGACTTTCTAACATTAACATTCTTTTAACATACTGGGTTTTTTAAAATGTATTTTTCTAACTACATATATATAAACAAACAAAAAACTGAAAGAAACCCCAAATTCCATTATGTGGAACCATACGGACACCCAAACTTGGGTCAACAGCAGAGTTCAGACTTTTAGATTCACAGCACAAACATCTACCATTTGAGATAATGTAGCAACTAGCAGCAGTAGTAGGTTGTTATAATCTATGTGGCCCAAACACTAGAGGGAGAATGAGACACACATCTGCTATTGGATTTCACTGCCATTTGCTATAAACCTTTCTGTCATGCACCCCTAGTTCTGTCTCTGACCTCCTCTGCATCTGTCTGCCTCTCCCCTCTCTCTCTCTGTGCTTACATACCCTCTGACCACCCTGGCTCCTATCCCACTCTCCCCATCTTTCTCTTCATTTTTCAAACATCCACATTTTAACCATACACATGGCTGCTTCCTCCTCCTCTTCATCACTGCTGAGCAACAGCAAATGGCCGCTGTCAACACATGACAGTCTCCCTACTCTCAGTTCCTATATATGGCCCCTCAGCCCCAGGATCCCTGGAATAGAGCAGGGTCCAGGCAGAGGGAATGTTTGGAGAATTTAGCTCCCAAACACTATGAGTTTCTGCTGAGCATGTGTGAATTGAGATATTTTGGGTTTTTTTACCTTGGCCAAATTTGGATGAATTTTCACAGGAACTGCAAAAGGCACATCACTGACACCAGTGACACATCCCCCTGCCAAATTTCAAAGGTGTGCTTCAAAGCGTGGATGTGCTAGAGCTTCTCAATGAAATAGTGGGGAAAAAAATAACATGGGCAAACCAACATCTTTTGCTCTGATTCAGTTGTCAGAAATAGGTGAAGTTTTTTATCTAAAACTTTTCCCAAAAAATTCAAATGCCCAGAATGGAAAATATCAGCCTAAATGATTAAAGATTGGTTAAATGATAAGTATGCTTGGCAGAATTCAATTTTTATTTTTCTTTATCATTTCAACAGATAGTGTCAAAGTTTATTTTAAGCTTTTTTTTCTATTTTTTATTGACTGAAATGTTCAGTGTAACAAAATTATGGGTTTTAGGCTTTTTTTCATTTGTATCAATTGAAATGTTCAGTTATGCAAAATTAGGTGGAGGGGATCAGACAATTATTTCACGACAGTAGATGCTGAGATTCAATAAGTTAAAGCTTCATAAGAGTTAAAACACAAATTGTAAACACCATATGTCAAAATAAACAAAACAAATATCCTTAAATCAAACTCTAATAAGTTCTGACACAGCATTTTTCTTACCTTTCCCATCTGTAAATTTCTATCATTATTGACAGAAATATTTTTCCTCTGGTTTGTTGTGTGTATTGTAAAAATCAAATTTATCAACATTTATCAATAAAAATCTAATCCTTCCAAGTCTAATTATAAGTAACTAAAAATAAGGTCTTGTACTGGAAAGCATAGGACAACCTTATTTATCTGCAGTGCTAATAGCTTCACCTATAACAACAAATCTTTACATTCACTTAGAACAATAACTAATTAACAAATATAGTTAATGGCGATAAGGGTCCTAACTTATTTGAAAATCCTGGCC
Organism: Gopherus flavomarginatus; assembly: GCF_025201925.1. Lineage (NCBI taxonomy): Eukaryota > Metazoa > Chordata > Testudines > Testudinidae > Gopherus > Gopherus flavomarginatus. Next base: position 103,863,753 of record NC_066621.1, read on the forward strand.
TTTGTAGAATTAGTTCCCATGACTATAACAATCCTTGCAAGAACAGATTCCAGAGTATTATGCGTTACTCCCCTTCAGTTACTCTTACAGCCATCTCAAGGAACCATTAGGAAAGGGATAGATAACAAAACAGAAAATATCATAATGCCACTATTTAAATCCCTGATATGCCCACATCTTGAACACTGCATGCAGTTCTGGTTGCCCCATCTCAAAAAAGATATATTAGAATTGGAAAAAAGTACAGAGAAGGGCGACAAGGATGCTTAGAGGTATGGAACAGCTTCCATTAGAAAGACTGACTGTTCAGCTTAGTAAAGAGATGTCTAAGGGGGGATATGATAGTGGTCTCTAAAATCATGAATGTTATGGAGAAAGTGAATAGGAAAGTGTTATTTACCCCTTGTTGCCAGGCCAAAAATAAAACTGGGTTCAAAAAACAATTAGATAAGTTCATGAAGGATAGGCCCATCTATGGCTATTTGCACCCCTGACCATCTAAGCTATCTCATGCTCTGTGTGTCCCTAAACCTCAAACTGTGAGAAGCTGGCACTGGATGACAGGGGATGGATCACTTGAAATGGCCCTGTTCTGTTCATTTCCTTTCAAGCATCTGGCACTGGCTACTGTCAGAAGACAGAATACTGGGCTAGATCGGCCATTGGTCTGACCCAGTATGGCCATTCTCATGTTCTTATAAGGATTTGTGCAGATGGACTTTAGCCTCTTCTAAAATCTTTGAAGGAGGGAAAAATAATATTAGATTCTCTGGTCTTGAACCCCATCCCTATAAAGCAAAAGAAAAGGATTTAGAAAGATTCTACATCATGGTAAATCTATCAGAGTTCTACATAAATCATAGGAAACTTCAGCCAGTTCTCTTATCTAATTTTCTCTCTCTCTCTCTCTCCTATTTAATCAAAGTAGAATCTACAGAACATCTTTAAAATCCTCCACAAAATATTCAACAGAATTACTTCAGAAAAACTAATAAGATACTTCATAACACCAATTAAAATCCACTCACATAAACCATCCAACTCTTTAGAGACACATAGCTTGATTTGTGAGGCTGCATAAGTCAGGCTGGTTCAGTATCATTATCCTAATAGATGGTAACCCTTGATTCCCCATAATTTACAATACAACAGTGTAAACTCTTTGTAGCAAACCATTTAATCAACAAGAAATGATCAAAACTAAGGGGCTTGAGCCTGCAGGCTGCTGAGGGAAGTACAGAGGAGCCAATGTAGTCAGCATTTGCTCAGCACTTGTGCAGAGAGGCTCAACACAGTTATTATATTTAATCATGTTTATTACAGTGATGCCTAAGGGCCAACCCAGAATGGAACCCCATTGTGCTAGGTGCTGCACAAACACAGAGCAGAAGACAATCCCTGCTCTGAGGAACTTACAACGTAAATAGACAAGACAGACACATGGAGGAGAAGGGGTAGGATCTATAAGCAGAGTGAACTATGTGACGTAGAAAACTGCATGTTAGTTCCGTGATTTTTTGGAGAGTGGGTTTAGTTAGGAGGGGCTAAATTAAATGGAAAAGAAGGAGACAAGATGGGGGAGAAGAGGTTAAGAGGGACAAGTGTGGAGTGAAGCTGAGGTGATGAGACTGTGAGGGAGGGGGAAGGGTGAGGATTTGAGCAAATAGCTAATTAGCACAGGGCAGAAAAAGTAAACTATTGGAAAGTCTTTGAAAGTCCAGAGGTCTGTATTTTGGCTGTTTCTGCTCTTACTGTCTGGAGTCTCTAGCTAGCTTCTCTCTGCAATTTTCCCTCAATGCCACATGGCAAGTGGGAGAGGAGACACCTCCTGGGTCCTGGTTTCCCTAGAGTGTGTAGGACCAGTTGTAGGGCCAAGGGATGCTGGGGGAAGAGGTGCTTCTGCTCCTATTATCTCGTATGTGGAGAAATGTGCACCATGCTTAGAACAAAGCTATACAGTGAATGTAATACTGCTGAGCAGGGAGAGGAGGTGTGTACTGAAGAGGGTGGGGAAAGCCTGTGTGTAGACACAGTTATTACAGATGATAGGTGTAGCAGCCACTTTTAAGATTTTCGCTTATTGCTACTGCTAGCCAGGACATGTGCATGCTTGGCAAGCTACACATAGAAGAAACTGAGAGCATGGGTAATCATGAGGGTCAACCACTGCCATTAGTGTGTCTATGTAAGAAAACAGCATCTCTCACAACCCACTGCTCAGTGCCTCGTGACTTGTACTGAGCACAGCATTCATGCCATTCTACAGCACTAGCTCCCTCCTGAGACTGCACCTTACTGGATTATGAAAACAGGGTTGCCACCTCTCACCATTACATCACAAGTCTCACAATAACTGGCATTTTTCTTAAAGCTTCAGCATTAAATCAAGTGATTATGTCAGAAACTCAGCTTTCATTAAAAAAAGAAACTGGCAGCTTCTAGCTCTCATGATTGTGCAAAAAAGTGGGAAAACATGAGCCAAGAGCAACCTATAGGATCAGAATACAGAGAGCAAAATTAAAATCTCAATTCTTTTAAGCCAATCTTGTGATTTTTTGAGGCCATGACATTTTGAATGCTGGGGGTCAGCATTACTGAAACAAAGTTCAGTGTTTAGCAACTCCACCCATTGCATTCCTGAAGGATCCAGTCCTTGATTGAACAACACCAGAAAAAAGGGAGCCTGATTCTGCTCCCTCACTGGCGTAAATCAGCAGTAAGTCTATTGAAGCCAATGGAATTACTCCGGTATAAAACTGATATGAATGAGAGTTGATACAGGCCCAGAGTTTTTAACTGATTGTAATTAATACAGATAATGTATAATAGAAATATGCAAATTAATAAATACACAGGAGCAAATTTTGCCCTCAGATGCACATGCCAGTGTTGGGATTCAAATGGAAGCTAATGAGGTTCTTGTGTTTCCATCCAAGTACAGAATTTGGTTCTGCAAACCAAATTCCACTCAAGTTACAATGGTAATGCCCACCATAAACAATTAGAACAGAATTTGGGCCTTTATTTGAATACAGAGATTTAATTAAGTGTAAGTGGCATAACAAGTTGAACCTATTTTTATGTAACTCTCCTCTGCCGTTAATGTCCAAAAAAAAAATAGAGTGGGGAGGGGAAATATTGATGAAATCCCCATAAATACCTCAGAAAAGAAAAATGTCTTGTAATATGTGTGAATCTGGAGACCTAACAACTTGACACTAAAAATCCCACAATAAACCAGGAAAATAATTGATGTTAATTTATTGTTTATTTCCTTAAGAAAACATAAGAGTGGTAAATAAGTGTTTCATAATTTATTTTTACTGTTAATAATTTGAATTGTTACCATTTCTTGATGTTTCTACTCACTCTGATAACTGCGATTCATGAGGGCACATTATTGTTTAATATAGTTCGTAATGCCACATCCAACTGTGGAGCCTTCCAAGGTTTCCATTCGCTAAAATAAAGCCCCAGTCTTGCAAATGAATTTGTATGAGTGGACTTCTGCATCGGTGCAGAACCCCAGTGAAGTCAATGATGCTCCATGTGGGATCAGAGGTCAGTCTGCATAGATCTAGCTACAGGATCAGAGCCTAAATTCTCCAAGGTTCCCACTAAAGTCTATGACAGTTTTGGCATTGACTTCAGTGCGAGCAGGATTGCACCCTTTTCATCCCAGCATAACTAATTAAATCCTCTTTTTCAATATCTGACTTGCACCTAGCGAGGAGGTTTAGTTTCAGACGTAGAAATCAAAGAAAACAGTTCTACTGGATGTTTATTAAAATTGTTATAGTTTCTGCAACAATTTCATAGTTATTCTGAGCAGGTTTTTACAACGGCTGATTAAAAGGGCTTTTCTTTCTGTAGGTGATTTCTGCAGAACATCTACTGATTTTCTTTCAAAATGTTATTGAATCACAAGTGTTATTTGTTATGTTTTCGTTTATCAGAGAGTGTCATTTTATTTCAGCGTTGTCATGTGAATAATAGGCAATCAGGGCTGAAACTTTTCAAAATTGCAGCCCTCTAGATGTTACAATTAAATCAATTACAAACCCGGAATAAACCGTTTTTAATCACATCTAACATTATACTACTCAATTTTGTTATGATGGAAATCTGAAGTCCATGGAATACTTCAAGAAATAAAACTACCATGTGTACAAAACTCCCGCTTAGCCTGATTAATAAACTGAAGCTCAGAAAATGATGTGCATGAAAACAGCTGTTTTTCCCAATAACGACATTTTATTCTCAAGTTTAGTACTAACACTGTGTCAATCTAAACAATACTTAAGTGCATTATATAAGTGTAACAACACTGACACGACATACAATAAAATGTACACTTTCAGGAGGCATCAGAAGTAAACAGTGTTAAGAGGAAGACAATTTTAGCTGTGCAGCAGCTGGTGATGAGCCATTGCCATCACCAAGGGGAATGTGAGGCACAGAACAATGGTGCTGCCGAATTACGTCATGCAGAGGGAATTTAAAAAGAAAACAAAAATTAAAAATATTATAATGACATAGAAATTGAAAGAAGCAGTGCTTTTCATATTGGCAGGTAAAGTACAGCAACTGAAAGGCTGAACTAAGTAAAAATTCCCACCCGTTCCCTTTCATTTTAATTTTACTTTAAAAAATTTTTTTGAAGTAGCAGGCAGAATTTGTAACAATTTTTTAACCTGTCTACATATGGTGGGTCTAAGTATCTCAAAACTAAGCTGACTCTGTTTTAAATATTGCTCAGGAGATATTTGAAATTGCATCTACTATTCTAATTTTTTTTAATTACCTTCATACGCAAAATTGAGAGTCTAAAGATGCAAGGCATTATTCTATGTATTTTCATTTGTTCGGTTTTTTCCCTCCAGGTCAGTGTGATTCAGTTCTATTTCTAAACTGATGCCACATTTTTCACTTCTCACCCTTTATACCTTTTTGTTCAAGTATATTACATGTAATTCTACCCCTGTGGCAATGTCCTTAGAACAGCAGCAGTAGTGAAATGGTTAAAATGTCTTCTCTTGTATTTTAGAATCAGAAAGAACACTAAGCTTTCCAGTTTGGTTGTAGACTAGGAAACACTCCAGAAACACATTAGCAAACTGAAGCATTCCACACATATATAAGGCAAATTGTCTTTCCTTTCCGACTTTTCCCAATGTGCGTGTGACAGCAGGACTCAGACTCTGTGAGTTTGATGCTCTTTTGTGCTCCCTTTGAGAACAACAACTACATAGAGTCCAGGGATACTGGAAACTGGCCTCTCAAAGGATAAATTCAAGTCACATAGGAAGTGGGAAGGCAAAGAAGCTACTAGGAAGAAACTGTTTGGAGGAATCAGTAATCCAGTACATTTAACTTGTGAGAGGCAACTTCAGTTGTATATTTAATTCTGTTCTATATTATGTTACTCTATAAAATAGCTGTCAACTTTAAGGAGCTTCTGTGCCTCAAACTCTTCTACTCATGAAGGACAGTAGGTAAACTACAAAGAGGCTGTATTCATACAGTTACCTTTTACTATTAGACCCTGTGTCCTGGGTAATTCGGTTAGAGCAGGCTAAACCAAATTGATTCAGAATGGGATATACACATCAACTGTTGCACGTTAAAGAACTGCAACAGCTCACCACCTAATTCACTGTATCTCAGATCTAAAAACAGACTCATTTCACTCAAATCTCTGGCAGATCTGAGTATAGGAACCTAGCATGAGTTTCTTTACATTATTTAGACATTTAAAAGGCAACAATAGTAAACACTGGGGGCCAAATTCTAGCTCACAAGTTGGGAAAATACTATTCCAATACATTACACACACACACACACACACACACACATATATATATACACACATATACATACACATATATATATACACACACTATTCCAGCACATATATACAAACCCCAGGATTCTGGCTGTCAGATATATCCCGGTGTGTAAATCATAGAATCATAGGACTGGAAGGGACCTCGAGAGGTCATCCAGTCCAATCCCCTGCACTCATGGCAGGACTAAGTATTATCTAGACCATCCCTGACAGGTGTTTGTCTAACCTGCTCTTAAAAATTTCCAATGATGTGAGGCATAGAGTGAAAAGCCACTCACTGTCTGCTTAAAGGACCATATCTTCCCCACCTATAAGGAGTCGTGTGGCCAGGGCCAGTGCAAGGAAGTTTTGTGCCCTAGGCAAAACTTCCACCTTGCACCCCCCTCAGCCCTGCAGCAGCTCCCTGCCCACCTCCGCCCTGAGGCGCCCACCCCCTCTCCCATGGCAGCTCCCCACCCCCTGGCCCAGGGAGCCATGCGGTACCTCCCCACCCCAGCTCCCCTCTGCCCTGCATCCCTCCCTAGCATGCTGCCCCCGCTCTAATTCCCCTCCCAGCGCAGCAGCCACTGAAACAGCTTAAAAAATTTTGGCGGGGAGAGGCGCTGCTTTTTGGTGCCCCCAAATCTTGGCACCCTAGGCAACCGCCTAGTTCGCCTAAATGGTAGTACCGGCCCTGTGTGTGGAGAGATACTGAAACAGTTCAGCAAATGAGCAAATGAATTGTAGCCCTCTATTCCATCGTGCTGGAAATGTTCACAATTATATGTCACAATAGCATTATATTGGGGACAGATCTGCACACACCTCATTGTCCACCCAACATATGTGACCATATCCACATATGTGCCTAATGGTAGGTGTCATGGGATATAATAACAGTTGCTCACATCATTTGTCTCCACCAGGTATATGTTGGTCACAGTGCAGTCACAATAAATAACCGCTGCTGACTGAATAGCAGAGCCCATATATAGCTAACTGAGTTGGCATAAATAGCATGCTGATCTCAGCCTCTAATCTCTCTCATAAAGACCTACAGCTCAGACACAAGTACTAACGTTTCCTGAATACCAGCACCATCCTCTCTGGTGGACTTTATGTGAATCAATATTTTAAGCCATAGAATATTTCATATCTGAGATGGAATATATTATTTGGGTAATAAGTGTAGGAAGCATGATATGACTGGTGAGCTTATGCACAGTCCATTTTGACAGCTACCATTCCTATTATAGCATAGACCACATATCTTTTTTCAGCTAGTCAGTTTCACATGAAACACGCACATGAAAATGCACATTTTCTTTCTACCTGAATTTTGGTGGGAGAGTGTAAAGATTTTTCATTCTATTCAATTTTCCTTCCCCTCAGATATCATGCCCAATTTTTGCCTTGTGTAATGATTTTTGGGGGAGCTTTAACAAAATATTCTCTGGAAAATTTCCATAAGTGTTTTTCTTCAATTTTTGTCCATCCTGGAGTTTCAGGGTTATATATGGAAGATTCCAAGGTTATGCTAAAATTCCCCACTTTAATAGCCTTTTAGCCTCAATAGATAAAATAACTTGTAGTTATTTTCTTTGATTTTTTAAAAAATTTCAAATGCACTTTATTTAGTCCCCAAATCCTTTCTATTCTAGAAGCAATTATGGCATATTATCTTATTCTGGCCTTTAGATACCAGTATGGTTACAAGAACCTGAACAGGAAAGACTAGAAAAGAAGAACAGAAAGTGAAGCCCAAAGCTGTGGCTTTCAATAATGGAGACTACATCATAGATCAAAGAGACAAGGCTGTTCTATAAATACTAAACCTCTGAGACACACACATCCTGCACTCCCCTAATGAGTGCTGAGACTGAGATATTGCCATTTCTGTTCCCAAACAAGTGAATAAACTGATTTTACACTATATATAATCTACTGTTTTGCCAATCACATTCCCCACCCCCTTCTTGCTCCCTGCCACACAAAAAGACCCTTCCTTCCATGGGAATAAGGAATCCCCAGTTTTGCTGTTTTTCTGCACTGCACAAGGCCAAAATATTACTATATATAACAATGCCCTGAAGCTAATGGCACTCTACCCTTTAAAATATACTTTTAAAGGCTAATTTGGCTAATTGAAACCTCAGCTAACTTCTTCTTTCAAGACAATGCAACAGTAGCCTAGTATAAATAAAATTGTGCGCAAGGTTTTAAACTTCAGAGTGCCCACCTCATAAAATCCAACATATTCCCTTTCTCCCCTCCCTGAATTCCTACTAACAGCCGGCACTACCAAAGTAAAAAAAAGGAAAAATGTTACAACTATTTTTGATGGAGTACCAGAGGGAAGGCATAGTTGCAACAAATATTACAACTCACAAAGACCTGCGTTTATATTCTGAAACACCACCGAAGTAGACTAGGTGTTTAAATAGGCAAATTAACTGGAAAGAACGTAACGTAAACATGCCTATCTATTTCGACTAGAAAGACCACTTTCTATTAAGTGAGACTCAGCTTCTGAAGAACGACTTCCCAGAATCACTGAACGGTTTGTGGTGAAACATTGTACTGAGAAAATTACAAATACCTATAAGCCAAATTCTGGCCTTGCATACTGTACACATGCAAACCCCTCACTGAATTAAAGAGGACTTGGGCACACGTATCTGAGCACAGAATTTAGCCCCTATGCTTGCATAGCATCAAATCAAAATGGTTAAAAATGGCACCCAAAAGATGAATGAATTTCTAAGGAAATAAATTAGATTTGAAATGACTGTTGGAACATATGCATTATACAAAAGATCATGAAATCCATTTCATCTGACATATTGTACAATGAGCTACAAGAACATTTGCAACTGATAGAAGTATGTAAGGTCTCATGTATTATTCTTACCATAAAGATTACACCATGGAAGCCAGGTATAATACTTCATACTGTGCTCTAGCAACCTGAAGGTCATGATCCAAAGACATGACTTGAACATCTTGGTCAGTGGGGTTTCATATCATAAAACTGTAACTTAGGAGCTGGAAAGGTGTTGATTGTTCTATGCCCATTATAGCTTTGACTTCGTGAGTGTAACACAGAAAGTGGGTTAGAACACAAATTTGCAATAACGGAAAGATGAAAAAAAGTTCATGTTAAGCTGAACTCCTCTGCTGCAGGAATGTTATGATTGTAGGGATAAAATATTCCAGTTCTCAGTGACTATATCATAGTTTTCTTTGAGACTCCAAAGGAAAACAACATATGGATGCTCTATATTTAACATCATGAAAAACAAAGTCCCACAACCCACAAAATTCTGTTTTAAAAAGCTGAACACTGCAATTTTAGAACCAAAATCAATACATGTAAGAAAATACAAATCTGTCAAAAACACACTGTTCTACCTAGAATCATTAAAACAACATGCGGAAATCCACTAGTAGAACACATTTTTTAAAATGCCGGGACCAATATTGTATATGCAATTTCACCTTTTTACAGGCGGCAAGAGAACAGAAAGGCAAGTGTGCACCAGAAGTGGGGACATATATGAAAACTAGATACTGGCTATGTGCAACATGCCCCAGTGAGTTTTAACAGCCTGAATAAGGTACCCATTTCGATGACAGTATGCCAAGTGATAGCTTTCACATTTGTGTGCTGCTTTCAGAAGTTTCTCAGCAGAATCAGATTACATTAATACTGAAAATATCCACTTTCTTCAGGAGCTATTGTTTTTAGCAATAAAATCCAAGATGTTGAAGGCTGGTGGTTTTGATTTCACAATACAGCTGAGCAGACATATTACTAAACAACCTGAACATCAGAGAAGCTGAGCATTTAGCAACTTCCACTGACAAACTGTACCAGCCCTCCCATTCCCCAGCTGGAAGTGCAGGTAATCAGGCTAGGTATATATAACATTTAGTAAGCCTTCAGGCATCAGCATTTTTATTAACTGCTTGAGCAACCAGCTCAGAACTAACTTTGCTCAGGCTTCTGGCTACATCTAGACCAAGGACGGCTCTAGGGATTTTGCCGCCCAAGCACGGCGTGCTGGGGCCTGGAGCCGCCCCTGATCTAGACCCTAATATAGCACAGCATTTAAGCATATGCTTTATTATGTCCCTCTCTATTCAGCAAAGCACTTACTTCAATAGGACTGTAGCATGAACCTAAACTTAAGCATGCGCTTAAGTACTTTGAAAAATAGGGATAGACTAGGGCATGGCTAGAAATTTAAAATAAATATTAGTACAGTCCCTCCAATAGCAGCTTATACCATCTTATTTGTATACTCACTCCCGTACTAGTAACTCAGTATCTATTCTTACAAGCTGCCTTCAAGATCAGATACTGCATCAGAAGGAAAGTCTCCCACAAGTGAATCCTTCTTATGCTAAGGTTTCAGAGTAACAGCCGTGTTAGTCTGTATCCGCAAAAAGAACAGGAGTACTTGTGGCACCTTAGAGACTAACATAAATTTGCCATTTCTGTTCCCAAACAAGTGAATAAACTGATTTTACACTATATATAATCTACTGTTTTGCCAATCACATTCCCCACCCCCTTCTTGCTCCCTGCCACACAAAAAGACCCTTCCTTCCATGGGAATAAGGAATCCCCAGTTTTGCTAGTCTCTAAGGTGCCACAAGTACTCTTGTTCTTTTGCTAAGTTACAGTATATCTTCAAAAACAATGAGGAGTCCGGTCGCACCTTAAAGACTAACAGATTTATTTGGGCATAAGCTTTTGTGGGTAAAAAACCCCACTTTTGAAGAATCTGGGTTTTTTTTTCACCCATGAAAGCTTATGCCCAAATAAATTTGTTAGTCTTTAAGGTGCACTGGACTCCTTGTTGTTTTTGTGGACATAGACTAACATGGCTACCTCTCTGATATTTAGTATATCTTCAGTTTCTTCATATGCAGAAAGGGAAGGCTTAGAAAATATTATTGTAAGTAGGCACCTGAGGGCAGATGTCACATCTTCAGTCTCTTTGCAATCACTTTTGTATTTGAAGCATTCTCTGGGAAACCTTGTTTTCTCATTACTGAATGACCATGTAGGCTAAAAATGGTACCAGACATCAACAAACCTCAGTGCTCTAATAACAACAGGCTAATCAGATCTGTAAGATGCTAAGAAGTATGGATGTCAGACATTCTAAATCTGATAATGTTTTAATGCAAGATAATTATTTTAATTTAAAAAAATTTTAATTACAGTTATTTGAGATTAGTATAATGTCAGGTGCTCAGATACCATGGTGAGGTGGCAATATAAATACTGTCAGAGGCAATAAAATGTGGAGTAAAAAGAGTAAATTAAGAGTTAAAATACTATTTTTATGTTATAATTATGATACACAATATTTTGTCAGATTACATATTGCACTTGGAAGTTGCACAAATGTATTAGTTCCATATTAACAAATAGGACAATCAGATGAAGTTTAAAATTGTTACGTACTGTAACACAGCATTCATCCATCAAATGAAAAGTGAAAGTGTTGAGAGGGAAGGGGAACTGCTGGTGGCCGGGGTACACAGAAATGTAAGTTAACTGTTCTTTCACAGATAGGTTTAAGTCTGTCTTAAACCAAATGTAAAATCAGTTTGGTGATCTCAATGAAGCGTCCTGTGGAATCTCAGTGAAGCGTCCCTGGCTCTGCCATTTCCTGGAAAGTGGTACAGCGAAGGCGATCACAGTGCTTCCCATACTATTCACCAGTTGGCTTCAGCATTGTTCTAGGGAAATCAACTTTAGGGGTGAAAAGCCTGATGTCATGATGGATAATTTTGTATATGGTATGGATACCTCTCCACTAGAGCTCCAATACATTTCACAGACCGATCACTGAACAGCCATCATATGGTAATGACTTACCGATAGTACCAGCATGAGTCAGATTTGGATAAGTGAGCTGAGGGTAAAATGTTGCATATCACATTACCACCTACCCACCCAATACACTTTTACAATATATATATTACATTGGTAACATACATATAATTGTGGTAAACAAATATGAGGGATTTGACATGCACAGATTTGTATAAAGCCTGGGAAAGAACATAGTCAATAAATACTATTGTTTGGAAAACATTTACTGCCATCATCCTGACAATGTATTTTAAATCCTGGGTTTATCAACAAAGTGCATGTGTGGGGCCTGCATATTGTTTGACAGCTGAAATTAAACAAATCCTATTGAAGTACAGAGCTAATAGAAGGTTTACTATGTGTGTCATTAGCACCATCCATATAAGGAGAGAGAAAACATGAGGTGTGGATTTTTAAAATATGATAAAATGAGAGCACTGTTAGATGCATGGGAAGGTGCGACTTCAGGCCAGGCATTTGCTTATTAGAATCAAAGTGTCTCTATCTTATTGTAGTAAATAATCACTGTTGTGTGATTCAAGGTGACATCTTTTAAATTATTTTATCAAGTCAAACATATATACTGCAGTTGAAATAGATTTTAACTGTTGTATCATTTTAATAAAATATATGGCACAAAATGATTGCTTTATAATATGCTGCTAAACATATTTATGTTCGGGCACAGCAAAGGTAGAAAGCAACTTAATTTAAATGTTAATATAATTTTTGGCCCCTACTTTAGTTTAGTATTGTTATTTATGTGTGTGATCTGAAAGCTCATACAGATGAAAGTTTAAATACACATTAAAATTTCTATAAATATTGTATCAATGCAGGAGTTCAATGCAAACATTTTATTCAGTTTCATTCCATTGGGTTCTCACTAGGTTTCTTAAACTGAAACCTAGTCAAAAGCAATGAGCTTCACCTAGTTCTACATCAAAACCACATGAAACCATGAATTCCAGATTATTTCTGTATAAAACCATGTTGGCCCATGTTTTGAAAACTGCCAACATCATCACCAGATGTTATCCAAGGCAAATCTTTTCATGAACATAGTCTGTTTCAGGTTTCTAACTAAACTTGCGAGTTGAAAAAAGACACATGGTTTGATCTTTCTAATCTGTTCTACAATAGTCACATTTCTATAAAATATTCAGTTATTAAAAAAGATTGTGAATTTGGGTTTCTTACTTTGGGAAATAATAATTCAAATTAATAATGAAAGGTGATAAATTTATAATATAAACAACGGACCAAGTTAATCCCATTTCTAGCTCTATTGAGATACATTAATGGAATTATAGAATGGGAATGCATTTGGCCATTATTTTTACATTTAAAAAAAAAATCTGAAACCAGATTGTCTAGGTGGCATATCTGTCAGGGCATGACTACCTTGCTCTGGGTCCCTGACAGTCAGGTGCTTCCCCTCACAGATTAGGTGCCATGGTGCCCTCCACCAAAGGCACACTGGAGTCCCACAGCTTCCAGGGTGTTAGAAGTCCAAACAAAAAGGGAAATGGTGCACTAAAAATCAAGGTCATCTAAAGTTTCATCAGGAGGACCTCACTCTTCTGTTCCAGACTTGTCTCCGTGAGGCCAGTCCTTTCTTGTCAGTCTTCTCAGGCCTAGACATTCCATCCACAAAATGGCTTGTCCAGGTAGCAGGCTACCTTAGGCTCTAGACTGGAACCATCGAAGTAGTAGTAGAGCCCTGTTCTCCTTCCTGGTCAACTTTCAACTGGGCTAGGTCTCCTCCTAGGTCTACCCCTCCTCCTGACATTAGCTGCGATGTAGTAGGATGGGGGTCATGTGGGTCCACAACCCCCTCATTGCCAGTGTGGGTCTAACTGCCTCATCACAAATCCCTTAGGATGTAGTTACTATTTCAGCTTTTTCCAGCATTTATCATATGTGCTTCAGTATGTGTTATTCAAGTACCACCTTACTGTTTTCTCACGTTAGTTGTCAATTTGTATCATTTTTTCTTATGTGGATTTTTTCTTATGTTTTGCCCATGATCATCTTCCATTTGTAAGTTTTTATTAAGACAGCTGCCAAGCCAGAAATACTTATCTATATAAAGGTAAAGGGAAAATGCTAATTTCTTATGCGAGAGTATGTTCAGATTAGCCATATCTCCGACTTCTTTGTCTGCATGCTTTTGAATAGTGAATGCGTGAGGCATAACATTGCTATTTCTTCTGCCTACACTTATACAACTTGTAATGCAAATGTTACAAAATATTAATGATTATTCTTATTCATATTCATATTATCATAGTCTTGGAGTCTCAGTCATGGACCAGGACCCCATTATGATAGGTACTGTACAAAACAGATAGTACATAGAGCAAAGAAGTCCCTGAACCAAAGAGCTTACAGTCTGAACATATGACAAGAAACAACAAAGAGTACAGGCAGAGCTGGGAGTACAAGGAAAAATGAGACAATATAGGTCAGCCTAATGGGGCAGTGATCTTTGCACACTAGCAGCCTAATTGTTGTCAGCTTCATGACAAAGGAGAATTTTAAGGAGGGTTTTGAAGGAGGACAATGAATTCATTTTGCAGCTATTTACAGGGAGTTTCTCCAAAATGTGAGGGGAAGCATGGGAGAAAGCACAAAGGTGCTTGCTTAAAAATTTAAGAATTGGTATCATGGGCTGATTGGAGCAGGAGTCACCCTTTTGACAGTGAATGAAAGAAAATAGGTTGGATGGGGTTAGGATCAGGACCTTACTTATGATTTTTGTATCTAAGTCAAATACAGTTGTGGACAGGACTAATACTTGCATAGGAAAATAATTTGTACGGTCCCATTTCTGCTTCAATTAAATAGTCCACTATCAGGGGAATGAACCTCCTTAGAAAAAACTTTGGATTCCCCAAGATTCTGAAATCTGCATAAGATGGAAACTCTTGGCAAAGTAAGACTATTTCAAAGCTGCAGGGAAAACTGGATTCTGTAATCAGCAATCTGCATTGTATTACTTTTTAAAAAATATTTACGTGCATTTCCATGCCTGAAGCACAGAAACATTTTTTGTTAAACTACTGTTGTTATACTATTGTGCAAAAATTTTAAATATGACAAGTAGTGATTGATTAATAGTGGACATGCATACTTTCTGCATGAAGCCTTTAGAAAACAGCTAGTCTTCCTCTCTACTAATTAATGTCATTCATGGGTTTTTTTCAGATTACTGAAAGATAGACTCTCTTTCTGCTTGAAAGCTACTTGATACCTAATGCAAATTCCTGATGCTATTATTGTAGATAAGCCGGGTGCCCAGGCAAAGATGTAAACAAAAAATGGTCCTGTTGGTTTCTGCTGCATTAAAAATACAGGAAAATAATTATCACCTGGAAATAGCTGCGACGGTTCCATAAAGAAATACCTATAATAAATGGAGAAAAAAATTAAAAATTGAATTCTGCCTTCATGCACAGCAGTAAGGCCTGGCTCTTTAGAACCTTTGAAAAGTTGATAGTTTCATTTTAATGCAAATAGTTTCACTCACTGTTTGTAAATAATACTTAGTGGTAACTAAGCGATGATCATTACACGAAGTTATATTACTGGTGAGATAAACTGATTTCATTTCGCAAACAACTAACTTTTCAGTACTGTGTGTATTCTACCACCAAGATTCTTTATACTGAAAATATTTGGAGCCTATTTTGGTCAAAGACTGTCAACCCCCCAGGACAATCCTGGAGTCTCCAGTAATTCAAGATTAATCTTTAATAAAGATTATGTCATGTAATGAAGCCTCCAGGAATACATCTAACCAAAATTGGCAATCCTATTGTGGTCTCATTTGCCTATTTTAATGGAACTGCTGCCAATTTACACCAGTGTGAGTGATAACAGATTCAGGTCCTTCATGTCAAAAAGATTTTTCTAAGTAGTAAAGAAATAAAATGTTTAGCTAATTATGACAATGCCACATTATCATCTGGGGAATTGCAGGGAACTGATAGAATTTTCTTAAACACTCGGAAGTAAAACTACGGTCTCTCTAAAGCAGATATAGGAATGGTTTCCCTTGGCTTTGAGTGCAGTTTCTACTGATGGGATAATGAAATCTAACTAATCAAACTGCCCAGCACTGATAGCGGGCAGGTAATTTAATATTGTATTTGTGAATGACCAATGGTAATCCCAGGTTAGGCCCTGGTTCAGCAAAGTATTTAAGCACATGTCTAATTTTAAACAAGACACTGGCACTACTTAATAACTAAGTACCTTGCTGAATCAGGGTCTTAATCAATTAGTGGAACACCTCCTTTCCAAATATAGTGGACGGATTCAGTGTACATCTGTCCTGTACCTTACTATAGATGTCACTTGAACTGGGACTTTTGTGGTCTGTAGATAGCAGTTGTATCATGTTTGTCAAAAGTTAGCTAGCTGCCTTGTGGGCAAGCCTATACGATCTTGTCTCAGATAAAGTTCTTCTTTGCATACTGTACTGCAAAATCAGCAATATGGGACAAGTTGAAAATAGATTTTCTTGTATGATTCTTTCAGCAAAAGTTTTTAGTTTGAAATATGTTAGAAGCTTCATAGCTATCTGTCATTCAGGTTCCTATGTACTCTCTGTCTTCCTCTATTTTGGGAATACATAATTTATGTATGTGGCTTCCTAAACAGGGGAACAGGAAAACAAAACTTGAATTAGATACCGCACCTACTTTTCTCACAAACACAATAGTGAACATTTGAATAAGCACCACCTGTGTTTCTGAAGAAAACTAATATTATTCCACAATTAAAAATGTTAAATGTAACGTACACATCTCAAAGAGAGAGGAAGGAAAATAATTTATTATGAAACAACTAGATATGGCTAAAGCAAAAACTTTAATTACATCTAAGTATATTTGCAGTGATTCATGATGGCTATTTACATCAAATGATTTTTTAAATATTAAATATTAAATCCATTTAAATGTAATAACTTGTAAGGCAAATTTTCATCTTTATTTCAGAGTCATGCTAGTTTAAAATTTGTCATTAGAGCTAATAAGAAATGATATTGGAACTACTCTGTACATTTAAATGAAGCATAAATCAATTACTGAAGCAAAGAATTTTTTCATCATTGTAATGATTATTGGAATACATTTAGTCTTTAGATGTTTCATAATGATATCCATGATAGTAAAAAAGTTCATTTGTACTGTGTACTGTTCAAATGATGTCATCTGGAAAAAACATTTGCAACAACACATATGCAATCAGGGAATATTCTAGACTTGGAAGTATAAAGCATACATTTGATTTTTAACCAACACACTTTACTAATCACTTAGGACTCAATCCTGCAGGCTGCTAAAAGATGTGCAGAGAGACAAGGCAGTAGCACTGAAGATGTGATTCTTATCTTCACAGAGAGGTTTTCACTTAGTGCAGATAAATGTGCACCAGGTTCAGAAATATGAGCACATTTCTACTACTGCACAATCTGAGGCATAGTTAGGAGAAGATAGTAGGGCAGAGATGTATCATAACAGAGAAAGGTTTTGGCCAAGGCATAAATGCTTGCAGTAAATATAGTGGATGCAAATGATGTGTGTAGTGGCCTGCCACTAGACAGGGATAGCAGCTTGGTTAAAGCTGTACTTGGAAGAAAAATATGAGAGCAAGGCCGCTCACTGACACAAAAATGTGTCTAAGCATACAAAGAAGGTTCTTATTGCATCATCCCTCTTCTCTGCTCCACTAATGATGTCAGCCTAATCCTCCCATTAGTCAGACTCTCACACAAATGTCTCTGAACCTTCTGACCATTATGCATGGCAAGCCCACTACACAGCTCTACAAGTCCACTACACTCTCCTCCTTCAAATCCTGTCCATTCCCCATAGCTTGCTTCAACTTATTGGATCAGAAATAGCTTGGCATCTGACTCAGAGTACTCACAGCTACTCAACACTTGTAGGACTAGGCTCTTAACTTCTGTATAGCCTGTATGTAATTGACGTTAGAGGGAGGGATTTCTTCCCTTTGTGTTTTCAGCAGCACTCCCTCCTCCCCTCCCTTATGTCTGCATTCCATGTCCCTACTGATTGCTGATGGGTCCTTCTCCTGGCAGAGAGGTGAAGCGTTCTGTGCCCCTTTAGAAGCTTGCTCAGTCTCCCCATTGTGGATTTGCATTGCATGGGCTACAAGTCCACCACAGTCTGGGGTCATTCTGCTGTGGCCCTGTCTCCAGATTGTACAGCATAGTTGCTACTGGGCCATGAACCTTCTGCTGAAGTACCCGGAAATCAGCTTATCTGGATACAAGACATGCCCAGTAGGAAAGAGACTGCAGACAACTGGGAGGAAGCATCTGTTGTTCCTGTGATGGAGATGACATGATTCCAAATTACGTTTCTGCCTAGCAGGCTCTTTCCAGCCTTTCCAGAAAAATGATTCCCCCTGCAAAGAGGTGGTCAGATTCAGCTCCTTCTACTCGCTCAGCAGAATGATCTTTGTGCCTACTTGGCATGAGCGTATGTGATTACATGCGGTGCAAGACAGTGCAGAAACCAGTCCCGTGTTTGAGTTCGGAGGAGGGGGAAAGAGGATAGAAGGGATGGGAGGGCAGAATCATTTATTTATATATATCAATTTCATCTTTTTCCAGTTTGGCTTTTATTTTCCCCTGGCAAAGTAAAATGTTTCAGATCAGTTATAGCCACACACTCTCATAAGGAAAATAGGTTATAGGTGTGCAAAATAATACAAATGAATAAATTTATGTTCATGGGAATAAATCAACATAGATTCAAAGGTAGTTCTATATATAAAATACATAGTTGTACGAAATCAACAAATTCTAAATGCTACACACACACACCTGCTACCCAGCAGATTATTATCCTCTTTAGAAGCAGAATTCTACAGAGAGGTATTCTTCAAAAAAGCAGTACTTAATGACTATTTTGTGAATGCATCAGTCTTCACTGTACTGTCAACATGTTCTCTGAATGAACATAAACAAGTAGGAAAGCAGGACACAAACAAACTACACGTAAATGTTTGAAGCCAGCCTAGCTGTATTGTTCACTAAAAACCTCAGTAAAGCAAAACTATGCCAAGAGAAAAAACCAAACATCCTTCTATTCAACAAAAATGTAATGTGGAAGAAAGAGTTGAAGAGTCTGATCCTGTGGGCTAAATGCAAGTAAACTTCCATTTAAGCCAGCATGCGAAAGAGTTGCCTGTGTAAGAGTTTAAGGAGCAGGCCACAATTTATATTACAGCAAGAAATCCTGATTCAACTGAAGTCAAAGGAAACACTCCCATTGACTTCAGTGAAGTCAGGATTTTACCCACTATCCTTTTTTTAAATCTTACCATATCAAGATTTGATGCAATTTCTAGACTTATTTTTTAAAGAGAGGGCTAGTTTAGTGGACTGAACATATTCCTGGATTCTAATCCTGACTGTGAGAATTATTTCTTCTGTGACACTGATCAAGCCTCTGCTCTGCCTCACTTTCCCTATTTGTATAGAGACAATAATTACATTTCCCTGCCTACTTCACATTGTGAGAATTGAGGGACCTGTTAAGCCATCGAGTTCATTCCTCTGGCAATGGTAGATTACTCCATATACTTTATTTTCTAATTCTGTGTTGCAGGCAGTGTGCCTCCCATCATTCTATAAACATATTTTGCCCATTTTCATAGATCTCACCATTACAAACCCTCACGATAGGTTACATTTACCTTTTCATAATTTCATCCTAGTACCACTATTTTAAACGATCCCTTTTACTACCTTTTACATTAAGTAACCCATTTAAACATTGCTAAGTGCCTGGGTAAAAGAAATCCTATATACACAACAGATGCCAAGGCACTGAATACAAACAAGTATCTCCTAGCTATATTTTTAGATTTCTTTTTTAAAGACATCATGTTTGCTTTTCTCCCATGGGGTGAATGTGTTCTAGAATACAAGTGAAAGAACCTGAAGGATAAGGTTGCCAACAGCATGTCAGAGATGATTAGTGCGAAAGAAGAGAGAACCTCCTCTTTTACACTAGGAGGCAGGTAGAGGAGAAGTGGAAAAAATATGCAAAAACCCACAGTATCACTCAAATCAAATGACTGTAATTGTTAGCAGTTCAGCCATTGCCACCACTCCCCTCTATTTTACAACTTTCTCTGTGTGAATCACATTTATACTCAGGCAAGTCACTCTAGTTTTGATCACATTTTGGTCTGATACAGACTACGGGGATGTACTGGCAAGTCAAAACAAGGATGGCTAGAAATAATTAGACCAACAGTGCCCATGGTTTATTTCGGCTGCCCACTCTCATGGATTTATTTGAGTTTCTAATGATTCCACAGTCATTGTCATTGACCCAAGTATTTTTCTATTTACAGCTAAAATATAAATTGACATGGATACAAATTAATAAAAATTCATCCTCTACATAATGCGTCTTAGAGGGAGTCCTTAGGTCAGGAGGAGGAGGAGAATAGTGAGGGCTATGATACAAAATGCTTTTCCATTACCAGGTAGATCACTAGAAAGGATGGAAATGAAAAGTCTGTCAGATCCACATGAGTTTTCTAACTTTCAGTTTGGTGAACTGCTTCACTCAGGTCTGATGCATGACACTTTCAGAACAAAACTTCAAGCCTTCTCTAAGTTTACCAAAAGGCTTGCCAGAGATTTTTACACTGAAGCTGGACTGAATTTCCCATGAAATTACCATTGAGATATCTCAGACCATTAATATACGTATCTTCACAGCCACACTTCCCTACTCCACTGGAACTTGATCTTAATTTTACAGATGGAAAAAGCCAGCATTTTCAAAAACAACAGCGGACTTGAATGCCTCAGCTTGAAACAACATGGGCCTGATTTTCAGTGACATTGCGCGCCCGCTCCTCCCATTGATTGCAAAATCAGAGGCTACTTTAAGGACTTGTCATAGGAAGTCTGTGACAGAACTGGAACCAAAACCCTGATTTTCTGACTCCCAGATGAGCGCCCAAACCACAAGACCACCCTTCCTTTACATGAATACTATATCACCCTTGAGAGCATAACCCATTTCTCTTTGTTGGAAATCAGCTGCTTCAGAAGTAAACCATTTTATGGGACTCATCTACCTAAAAAGATATTTGATTTGGGGGAACTTTAAGTAGTGCCCTTCCTCATGCCCAACTGTAAACTTTGTATTCATTTCAAGCAGCCACAATAATTATTGACATGAATTGTTTCTAAATTGTTTGACAGATCTTTGCCATTAAACTTCACAACATAGCATGTTAACTTCTTCCCTTTGCATGCTCATAAAATGTATGTCTGGAATCTGCTGCAACCTTGTATAAGAGGAACACTTTCTGTGCGACTTTTCAGGAAGCAGAGAGCAATTAACATGACCATCTCACAATGTGTGTCCTCTTTCCTGTAACACTGGGAAGCAACTGGCATCATGAAAAGAATCAGAAAGATTGCTGGGAAACCAACTAATGCATGAAATTATTCCAGGCTAAAAATAAGCAGATAATCAAAGGTCGCATCTGCAGTCCTTGCTCAGGCAGAACTGCCAATGAAATCAATAGTTTTGTCTGATGAATGACTGCAGAGCCCAAAGTAAGATATCTTCACAGATAACAATACATGAATACCAACCAGTTCAAAGTTGTATGAGCCAATACTACCTCATTACTGTAAGTTGAAAAACACTTAATTTATTCATGTAAAATTGAGTGTTCTGTTTTATGATGCATTAATCCAGAGGGATCAGAAAATGATTCTAATAGTGAAACATTTAAAGATTAAGTACTGTATATTTTATTGATTTTTTGACAGGTGAAAATATATCTCAGTTATAAGGCTGTCAGTGCCAAGGAACCTAGGATAACTTTCTATAGGTTCAACCTAATACAGATTTAGGGGATTCCTTGATATTCAGGCAAAGATGGACAATTTAACCTTAGAACATTTCGTTGTGGTCCATTATCAGTTGGTTTTCAGGCCTATTTTGTTGCTATTATATTGCTGTGAAAACGAAAAGGACTTTCAAAAGAGAACCAATAAAGTAGTAATGGAATCAAGGTTTGGGCAAATTATTCTGTCAGTTTCTTTCATTTCCATAAGCATGGATGACATATAGTAGGAGCAGTCTAGGGAATCACAATTCTCTCCTGGTTTTCCCCCTCTTGTTCCAGGAGGGAATTAACCTGCTGTTGGCCAACATTGGTAGCAGACTACTTCTCCATCAATTGCAGTCAGTAAAGCTAAGCCAAGGTTCTGTCCATGCACACAGGAAGAGAAGTACCAATTCCATTAAATTTTCTTCCCCTCTTCCTGCCCCCCTGCTCAAACTGGTGATGTTGTCAGTCCTTAACATTTATTTGAACGGTACTACTGGGGAAGTTATATGTAGGCTCAACTGACTTATATAAAAAAATCAATAATTTTCAGTGGATAATATCAATGTTTGTTTTAAGTAAATGTTCACAGTTACTCAAAATTATGCCTCTTACACATCTCCCCCTCCCCCCCAATTTTTATCGATTTCAGTTTTCACAGTTGTGGGAAATTACAAGGAGGTCAGACTATACGGGTCACACAGTCATCATTTAATGACAGATGATATTCAAAAAATTAAAGTTCTATAACCATTAAAAAACCAATTGTAATGTCACAAGTCAAAATATACACAGTAAATATCCTTAAATCAAACTCTTCTAAGTTCTCAAGCAGCATGTGTCTTACTTTGCCTATCTATAAATTTCAGTTATTATTGATGGAAATATTTTTTCTTCAGTCTGTGTATGTATGGTGAAACCGACATTTACTGATAAAAATCTAAACCTTTCAAGCATAGTTATACGTAAGCTTGGTTTTTTGGTGAAAGAGGCATTCAGCAATACCAAAACATTTCACTAATTCATGTTAGTTTCACCAAATTGTTTGTGGCAGGAAAGAAAATTATAAAAAATCTAACCATTTGATTTAAAAATGTAAAATGAAACATTTCAATTTTTTGGGTCAAATAATTTTTTATTTAGAAATTTCCTTCAATTTAATTTAAAAAAATTCAGTGATGTCAAAGACGTTCCAAATCAAAACAAACCATTTCATCTGCAGTCAAATTAAGCCTTTTATTTGAGCCCTTTTTTCCCCCTTTTCTTTCCTTTTTTTTTTAACTTTTGTTTGTCAACAATTTTTTAAAAAATCATTTTCAGTTTGACCTCCTATTTTTTTTTCATTCTTTTGGAATTGCCAATGAAATGCCAAATCCGTTGTTCACACAGCTCTAGTTATATGGGAGATTAAGAGTACATCCACAAGGAAGCACTAGTAGAAAAAAGTTTAATATGTCTTAAAAAATGTTCCTCTCTAATTTTTTAGTTTTCATTTGAAATTTTCCTTTTTTCATTTTTTATGAAAATTTATTTTTTTTTATTCAGAAAAAAATCCATACGTCTAATATTTTTACCCCACTAGAAAAAAGAGGTCCAAATAAAAAAAATGGTTTTTGATCCCATCATGTTTTTCTTTTACTTTTTGCCTCCTTTTCCCAGTTGGAAAAAAAAGTAAAAAAGTGAAAGTGTTATTTTTTCTTATTGAAACAAAACTTGGCAACTCTGGCTGGTGCAGTAGCTGAGGATGAAGCTGGGGGTTTGTTGTGTGGGTGCTGGCATAGCTAGGAGTTATGGGCTGGCTGGAATTGCTGTGGGGTGGGTCTATGTTGGCTGAGTGGATGCATGGGATTGGTTACTAGCAGCTAAGGTTACAAGGGGGACAGGCAGCCAAAGCATGGGTGACTGGGGCTTACGCGCTGAATGTTTGGATTGCTGCTGGGGTTGGTGGTTGCTATGGTCTGGTGGTTGCTGTTTGGTTTGGTGATGAGTGATTGCTTGGGAGGAACCCACTGCATCTGGCTTTTTGGTAAATCCCTTTCTATTCCCCAACAGCTATCCCCCTTTTACATTGTGTGGATGGATGACCAGTAAAGAATGTTACAAATAGAACAGTGTTTCACTAACACAGCAGAGGGATAAACTTGCTGAAATGTTCCCCAGATCACTGGCCAGACCCTCACATAGAGGCTAGTCTAGGAATCCAGCACATTCTTCCCAAATAGTACTGCATATCTACATATATGCATGATGCATTCACTGTGTGACAGACACATAGGCAACTGGAATGGATGACAGAAAACTGGGGGCCAGTAAAGAATGCCTTTAGTATATTAGAAATTTAACATTACAGCATGTTAGGAACTGCTTTACAGCCACACGGCATTGTAGCTATCTGGAAGATATGGTAAACATAGGATGAGACAAAGAGTTTAGCAACAACAGAGAACCACAGGAAGGGACTGCGTTCCTCAAATCTGTGGCCAGAGTCCTGACACTAAGAACCTGACCCAAAACCCTTTGAAGTTAATGGGAACATTTCCATCAATTTAACAGATTTTGGATTGGGCTCCTAATGTAGTTAAGTGAAATGGACAAGGCTATGTCACAGAACCCTTTGTAGCTAAGGCCCACAGATCTGTCAGCCATAGCACTGGCACAGAGGCAATTAAATAAGCCAAGAAAGGACCTAGGTTCAGTCTGCATGGCTGGGCCACCACACACAATTGCTTTGCAAGGTTATGAGACACATGTTCAAACCATTCTCTGCCTATAATATTGCAATTACCTTATTTTTCAAGTAGTGATGATATAGGCAAGGCCTTCTGCAAGTGTTCTGGAAAGGATAAAATTTAAAATGTTCTCATCTTCCTGGCATGGCTCCAAATACCACAAAGTGATCCCAGCCTTTCACCCTGCCCCCATGACAAGATCACATTTCCTCCCTTTCTTATAGTTACACTCAAACATTCACAGTACAGAGACAATGTCATGTGACTGAAGTGGACATAGTGGCAGTAATGAATAGGAAATACCTGTGACAAACAGTTCACCAATGAATGCTTGAAAAATTACAACTAAGAGATTCACAAAATCCATTGGCATCTGGAAACTGGAAAAAAAGGCTGAAAAACCCTCAGCTAAACTCTTTGCTGCAAAGAGTTCACTGAGCTCTATTAAAAAAGTCATTGGAGAAATCTCTTAGAAGAAACCCATTAAGCACTTCAACTGTGTTACTTTTGCTCTGGGTTATCTGAGTCTTTTTCTGTGTCATTGCATTGGTCCCACTCAGACAAAATAAGCAAACATAGAAATATTGGCAGCTTTCATACTTGTTTTTTGTCCCAAGCCCAGCGGAAGAACAGCAGCAAATGTTCTTGTTTATAAGCTTTCCCAAGTGAGCTAGAGGGGCTTGTTCATCAAGGCTGAAATATCTGGCAAATAGTGACGGCTTGAGATCACAGCTTGGGTGAGCCAGTTCAAAAATAGCTAGAACCTCAGCCCATGGCTGAATCCACACCTTTTAAGGACTGGATAAGTATTCTCTTATATGATGAGAAATCTCCCCCCTTTCTTGCTAGTTCCATAGAAGTTTCATCCCTCCCCAATACCCTATGCATGTTGCTTTGTCTTTGCTCATCTCTAACAAAATATCACCCAGAAGAAGCAATTTCTGCTTCATACATATTAGTTTCCAAAGTTTATGCCTCTGAGATTTCCCCCAGGTTAGAGGGACATTATTCATGGGGGAACTTCAAATGAGATAAAATCTGAAAATAGCAGCAAAGATTGCCAAGGACTGATGAGCCCTCAATGCCATGAAGCTGGTAGTTCAGGGAGGTTTAAGGATAGGATTTAAGTCAAAAGAGGGAATAGGAATACAGAATTGGATTAACAGGACCTGGGTCCAGGGAATCAGAGAGGGATGATTGGATTCACAAGCTGAAAGTTGATTTGGGAATGTCAATTAAAGTGAGGGAAGGGAGCAAAAATGATGGATGGTTTGTGGAGAAAGGTGAAGGAAAGGAGGAGAAAGATTAGTAATAAAGACACCTCAAAAAAATCAGAAGTTTGGTTCTCTTAATAGTTGTAACTTGACGCTCTGCTTTAGAGCTCGGAAGAGGGGTGAAACTTCTATAGAACTAGCAAGAAATAAAAATCTCTCTTACCTGCTCATGAAATTTCAGTTAAGCTCTGTTGAATTAAATGTCTTAAATAAAATTCATCAGTTTTCAAATTTGCCTCATGGAGTTTATTACTCCTAAGGCGAAAACTTCAGCTTGTACAAGTGTGAAAGCCACCATTTTGGCCAACACAGAATGAAAAACAATGGGTCTGTCCACTTCAACTAATGAGCCAGGCTCTGTAACTGGGGTGTAACAGCCTCACATGTTCTGTAGATCAGGCACAGAGGGGTTAAACAAAACACATGAATCAGTGAATACACACACACTCTTGAGTTTGGATGCTTTCATTAACTTTTATCTGGTCCTCTTCCATCTGTAAAGTCAGGCTTTCTTGTGAAGTTGCTGGTACTGGTACTTTCAGTACTTATATCAGAGAGAAATATATATTTTTGCTACATTTTGCAACTTTAGCTTCCAGCATGATCAAGGATGTAAAGAAGTATGAAAATGAAAAGTAATAGTTAGAAAAATTAAACATTTCCAGCTTTAAAAAAATGATCTGGCTCAATATAAAGATCAGGTATTGTTTTATTGAAACCAGTTCACCCATTGCTGTAAAAATTTGAATTAAGCAGCTAAACTTCTGAGGGCTCATCCAAAACAAATGTCTAAATCTTGTAAGTTTCACCTAAATCAATTAATAGATGAAAGATTTCAGTTTATAATAGTATTTGTATTTTTCCCCACAAGCCTTCACAAAATAACTGGGCTAAAACTGATCATTTTCCTGTGTGCTTATGAGACTGGGGAGGAGTGGAGGTTAATCTAGTTCTCTATTTATAACATGATCTTGTTATACAAATATATTATAAAATATTTTATAAAATCTGCTAACAGCCACTGTCGACTACGGTGAACATTTATACTGACACATAGCAAAAACATATCTATGTTAGCACTGTTTTCACCTTAGTGGAGGGAAAAGTGGATAAGTTTAGAAAAGCAACACTGCCTCCACAAACTACAGGGTCCCTGGTATCGAGAGTGAAATTCATTTACATTGAATATCTGAAGCTTTCAATGAACACAAAGACCTTGGAAGCATTTGTTTAGAACTGATGCTGTATTTTCTATTTATATTCTAATGCCTCATTCACCCCCATAAGATGCTTTTGTGAATTTGCTCCACTTTAGGCTCTGCTAGGCGTATTTCCTGAAACATACTTGTAATCTTCTCTGGCTTACTCAAGGAGGGAGATAAAGGAGGTGTTGGTGAATAACTATATGCAATTTGATGGCATGCCTGTTGCTTTATTTACAGGAATCCATGTTAGTAAGCTACAGTACATGCACTTGGGGAACTGGATGGCTCAAGGCACTTGTAATAGAAAAAGAGCTTTCCACCTCTAGGCCACCAGCATGGCATAGCTAAATAAATGTCTGAAAGTTGTTACCATCACCCATGGCTATTCAGTATGCATGTAAATGAATTGGTGGTCCTGAACAGCAGACATCAACACAGGAGGCACATCTGAAAATTTCATATAAGTGGTTTAGAAGTCAGTCTTATTTTCAAAGGTGACTTAGGTGCTCAGGAGCCTAAGTATCATTGAAAGTCAAGGAGGCACTAAGGCACTTCTGAAAATTTTACAAGATAAAATCACCTTTCAAAGAACAGCACCACTTAGTATTAGCACATTGGCTGAAAGACTCAGTAAAAAGATCAAGGAATGAATGTACCTGATGCTGAAAACTGAACCAATTTCTGATTCCCAAACACCGCCTCTAGTTATGGGTTGAGATATACCATTGGGGGGACAGTGTGGAAAAGCATGCATCATTTCTGCCTGTGCTATTCCTCTTTTCAGGCTAAGAGAGGATTTCAGTCTTCTGGACAGCCAACGCATTGTCAGGAATCAGGGCCTGCAGCACAGCTCAATCTCTGGGCAACCTAACAGGTACAGCTGGCCTGTAGTAGGTTGCCTGACTGGCTACAGTGCCTGATTGGTTGAAAGAGTCAGCAGACTGGCTCTTAAGCCCAGCAGCAAAAGCAGTTCAAAAGCTGTTCAAAGCATTTGCTCATTGGTAGGATTGCTCCTGTGCCTGCTTATTCCCGATCCTGCTCCTGCCTGGGACCCAGCCTTGCCTCACTCCAGGTAAACCAGTCCCAGCCCTCACCTCTGATTCCTATCTTCAGCTCTGGCACCTGGCCACTGATTCAGAGTCTAACCCTGGGCTCTGGTTTCTGACCACCACTCCTGTTCTAACTGCTAGGCCCGACTCCTATTCTAACCACTGGACATGACTGCCCATGTCCTGGTCACTGACATGCATCTTGGATGCTCAGTAAACTCACAAAACAAAGTGAAACAAAGAAATAATCTGGGTGTTACTCTCCTCTTTTGAAGGGGGTAGAGCAATTTGGTCAATACAGAGCCTTCTCTAATTGATTCTGAAGTCTATGAGGAAGAGATATGCAGTTCCTCTTACTGAATTCAGATTTGCATTGATGTTTGTTGTATAAAATATGGGTTCTCTAAGTTCTATTTGCCTGAAAATTCATGCACATTTTTTGCTAGTCCAGATAACACTCAAGCATAGTACAAAGAGTTTCATCAAGGTGAAGCCTTTTATTTCAGTTAAGCAATAAAACAAGCTTCTAGCTCATTGGTAAGTTATTTTTTCTTTAGTTGCTCTGTTGGAAAATTTCAGTCCATAACAAAGTCTGAGATGGCGACAATTTGTATGTTCTACTCAGAGAAGTCCAACAGTGTTATAGTTAGGATGGTATTAATAAATACAAGCAAATTTTGGCAGTTTTCCAAGTATAGCATATTATAGTTATTGCTGTTGGGGGCATGCACAATAAAATGTTGAAAAAATCTAATATGTATAAAACAGGGAGGTAAGTTTCTTGCTATTGTACAACTCCTATAATACATTAGATCACAGTGTGTGTCTTTTAAACCTTTAAATATAGAACTCTGAATGAATCCTCTAGAAGATTGCTTTGGTTTTTGATATTTTACAATAATAATACTAATAATAATACTTAGCACATAATATGCAAGGATCTCAAAATGCTTTAGAAAGGCAAATAAGTATAATTATCTCCATTTTGTAGTTAAGGGAAACTGAGGCACAGACAGCTAACGGTCAACAGTGAGTCAATAGTAGAGGGACTTAACCTATGTCATCTGAATTTCACTCCAGTGCTCTATCCCCTAAGTCACACTACCTCTAAAGATTTCTGGTAGAAATCTCTGGATTGCTGCTATCTCTGTGTAAAACACTGTTTGACCACTGGTCAGTTAATACTTACGTGAAGCATCTGTTCTAATCCCTATGTAATCCCTTCATCCATGACTCTCCCTTCCAAAATACCATATTCACAAGATACTGAAAATATTATAGATCTACAAAAGATGACATCCTGTGAATCTGCTACAGCCATGAAATCATGGAACTTTTCACATGTAACAAAAACACTTTCTGATTCCTACAGTTAGTAGTTTATAGAATCTTATCCTATAGAGTGAAGAGGACAAGTGAGATGATGCAAAGCCATGAAGGATAGTGCCTACAGGAGTAGCACAGAAACTCCCATAACACAAGAACTATGGGTCACCGAATGAAATTAATAGGCAGCAAGTTTAAAACAAACAAAAGGAAGTATTTCTTCACATAATGCACAGTCAACCTGTGGAACGCTTTGCCAGAGGATGTTGTGAAGGCTAAGGCCATGGCTACACTTACAGTTCTGCAGCGCTGGTAGTTACAGCTGTGTTCGTACAGCTGTGTAGGGCCAACGCTGCAGTGTGGCCACATTTGCAGCATTTGCAGCGCTGTTGGGAGTGGTGCATTGTGGGCAGCTATCCCAGCATTCAAGTGGCTGCAACGTGCTTTTCAAAAGAGGGGGGGTGGGGTGGAATGTGACAGGGAGCGTAGGGGAGACAGGGAGAGTGGATTTTTGGAGCTGACACTGTTCTCAGCTCCCTGCCTTGCAAGTTCTAAGGACTGGAAGACACACAGTGCCTACCTTCAATCATTTTAAAAGTTCTGACCCCTTCCCCCACTCCTCTCTTATTCACTAAATGCAAATTATGCACTCCTAAATAGCCGTCAGACCAGATAAGCATCTGCTCAACACGGACTTCCCCCTCCCCCTCTGCCGTGTGAGCATGCTGTTTCTCTCTTCAAGCAAACAGCTGTGAACATTCCAAAGTAATCCCCCTGCCTGCCTCCGCTCGCTCAGCAAACAGGAGCTGTGTTTGTTTTTTAAATAAGCAGTTTGGCTGAACTCCGAGCTCCCCCTTTCTTCCGGTTTGTTGTGGACAGGAATTCTGGGATACCTCCTTATACCCCGGAGGCCAATAAAAGCGCTGGTGGTGTCCACACTTGCTGACCAGCGCTGGAATCGCTACACCCGAGGCACGACCGGGTGTACAGCCAGCGCTGCAACCAGGGAGTTGCAGCGCTGGCTGTGCTTTGCAAGTTTGGCCACATCCTGAGTTGCAGCGCTGTAACTCCCTCACCAGCGCTGCAACTCTCCAGTGTAGCCAAGCCCTCTGACTATAACAGGGTTCAGAAATAAACTAGATAAGTTCATGAAGATAGGTCCATCAATGACTATTCGCCAGGATGGCCAGGGATGCAAAACCATGCTCTGAAGTGTCCCTAGCCTCTGTTTGCCAGACGCTGGGAATGGGCAACAGGGAATTAATCACTTGATGATTACCTGTTCTGTTCATTCCCTCTGAAAAATCTGGCACTGGCCAGTTAGAAGACAGGATACTGGGCTGCATGAACTATTGGTCTGACCCAGTATGGCCATTCTTATGTTCCCATAACACAATCTCCATGAGGGATTTCCTTCAATTGGTTCTAATCACCACAGTACCTAGAAGAACAGTCTATTAAATTCCTCCGAAGTAAGGGAAACATTTCTACACCAGAAAGTCTCTTCTAAAAGACTGGCAGCTCTTAAGAAGAAACCTTCAGCTATTTTACTTAAAATATTCAAGTAATCAACAACTCTCCTGTCATTGACAATGTCTCTGAGTAGAGATATGAAAAAGTTATTTGACTGTAGGGCAACAAACTCCATAAACCTTTTGTTTTTGCACTGTGTGGCTCATGGCCTTGTGAATTCTAATCACCACAAAGATATCCTATCCACACAGTAACCTCTAATTGTGGTAGATAAGCACTCCTGTAATTCAAAAAGGAAAGGCACTTGCACAATTAGATAGTGCTTATCGTTAACAAAACTGGTATGACATAGTGCTCGTGTAACAGACTGTCAAAGTTTACTTGCTTTTCTATAAAACATTCATCTAGAGGGAACTATAGTTGCCATTTCAAACCATAATGAATGGAATTGTGGGGCCCAAATTGTCAATCTTGAGTTTTTTCCCCAGATGCTATGACCTTAATTTAAAAAAAAAATCCAATTTATTAACTGAATTTCATATATGTTTTTGTCAAATTCCAGGTTAAAATGGTCTAATTAATAAATATAAAATGTTGCAGGTAATTATAATTTACCAAAGAATTGGTCATTTTGATACTTTGACATTAATGGTGACATAATTTAACAATGCAATATTGTATCAGCACAGTATATAGAGAACAAACTGTGAACCCTACTAAATAAAACAATATTCCTATATACCTATGAATATAAAATTATAGGGTCAAATCATACAGTGACCTCTTAGGAAAAAACTGAACCTTTCCTACATAGTGGAGTTGGAGTTGATCATTTACCTGTTAACTTCAGATTTAATTAGGATTGTCACCTGCCCAGATTTTACCTGGACAGTCTGGTTTTTGGCTTCAGTGTCCAGGTGCCATTTAGAGTTGCCAGGTCTTCTTTTCAACCGGACTCTGATCAAAAACTGGGCACCTGGCAACCCTAAATGGTTACTGGGGGCAGGGTGAGATGCAGGGTCATTAACCCATGCCAGCCCCTGCTCAGCTGAGGCCACCTCCTTTCTGTGGGCAGGATCCTGGAGATGATCCAGTGAGTGACGGGGGAAAGGGAAGAAAGGAGCGAGCAACAGAGGCAGGGACTTTGGGAATAGGTGGGGCAGGGCCTTGAGGGGAAGAGGCAGAGAAGGGATGGGGTTTGCGAGGAGACAGCAGGGTAGAGACAGGGTCTCAGGGGTCTGGTTACTAGCAGTTAGAAAGGTAGCAACTCTAGATTTTATTTGCTCACTTTGTCTATGCAAGTTCGTATATATTGGCGCCCATCACCATAGTTTCTGGGCTATCTGAACATTGTAGTTTCCTTTGTTATTCAGATGAAAGCTTTTTTAGAATAAGAGAGGAACAAGATGACTCCTGCCATTGATAACAGAATACGACACCTTTTACCCTCTAAATCACCAGTTTGAATTTGTCACAGACCTTTAATGAACAAAAGGTGTAACTATCTGATGGCTGATGTGGCCTATCAGGATAAATTGGTAGTCTGAATCCAGGAGATTAGGGTTCACTGTATTCTAGTGAGCAGGGGCTGCAGTCATACAACCATCACCAAAAATGGAATCCTGGTTCACAATACCAGTAAAGAAATCAAGGATTGTATGTGCATGAGAAGTGAACTACCAAAGCGAGGCTTTCCCTACATGAGAGCTGAGACTTGTTGAGATGGGATCATGTGCTCTGCCACTATCTATCTTGAGTTGTGGAAAAACTGAGCTTTCAAGCTATCACCTTGCAGGAGCACTACATTCATACCGGAAAAAAAATTATAGAACAAATAATGGAAATTAAACTGAACTATTTGACATTATTTTCTTCCTTTTGTTGGGTTTGAGTTACTGCAAAGTTTCTCCAACATGTTTACTATATCCTTCTCCCCCTCTCCACCCCCCAATAAGTATCACAACATATATTGTTTTCTAACAAGACACTGGATAACTTATATAAATTTAAACTTGGAAATGTGTATTTTATCAGTGTGGATGGACATAAATATACTGTGTACAATATTTATACTGCAGTATTACAAAGTTTTATTCCGTTTATGGCAATTTTAACCCCATGAGTGATGACAAAATATGATAAAATAATAGATACTAAAGAGCTAAGATGGGATATTGAACTCAGGAGCTAATGAGGTAAATTATGTAGTAACAGATTATCAATGAGATTAATATTGACAGATGTCTTAATTTTTGGATGTCTGATTCAAGACACATTTAAAGCACCTGATTTTCAAAGGGCAAGTGCTCAACAAGGCTCCTTCACGGTGTTTCAGGCACCCCAAAACTAAGCCTCTTAAAAATACTAGTCACTTTTGAAAATTTTCATCTCAGTATACTGTACTTGCATTTCACTTCTGTTAACATGGATTTAAATTCTGGCTCATGCTTATTGGGTATAGTAGTTAACCTAAAGGAAATCAGCTCAAATTTACATTTCCCTCCTCCAAAATAAAAATTGTGTTTACATATTCTACAATGGAAGCTTGGGGTCTATGTGCAAGAATGGAATCCAAGACATGCAAATTAGGGAAATACATGTGCAAATGGCTCCTTAGACATGTAACAAGCCACCTGCATTACCATTTAATCAGTATGCACATGAGGTAACTGCACAGTCATAAATGTACATGATCACAAAACCATTTTGTGCAGACCTGTCCTTCTAAGACTTTGAAAATATGACCCTTGAGATATGGAAATTTGGCTGTTTTGTTTGTTCCGTTTCTTCTATACTTCCTAATTTCACTTAATGCTAGTATGAAAATGCCATGAGAAATGCCATTCTTACTATTTCTTTTGTAGTTAGAGGCAATGTCTTCCATGAATTTTTGAATCTGAATCTAGACAGAAGAGATTCAGATGTTTGGATGTTTATTTTAACTTAATTTTTATGGTTCACCCATTACTGGTTAATAGTGAAAATTATTTTTGTGGTTTCATCTACAGGTGTCTAGAAATTTGTTTGGGCGGTTTATTTTTCTGTTGAAAATGTTAACGTTTTAAAAAAATCGTTTTTGTCCATTTTCCACAGAAAATGCCAACTTTTTGGTAAGCCCAGATGAAGGTCTTGAGAATATCCACCAATTACTCTTCAAGTTCCAAAACAGAAAATTGAGATAAAATGCCCTAAGGAACTCATCGATGTGGTTCTTTAGATGCATTGAGAAGAGTCAGATCCTTCTTCCCTCAGCTCAGAGGGGGAGGTTGCACTATGGTCTCATTTATAGCAGTACTAAGCACTACTCTGATTAAGTCTGGCCTCCTCATTTTTTTAACAGGATCCAGACCAGATCCCTTACTTGCTGTAAATTAATATAGCTACACAGATGTCAAAGCTACATCAACTGAGGCTCTGCCCATTTGTTCATTGTGGGTGGGATTTTCAAAAGTGCTTAAGTGATTTAGGAGCTCAAATCCCATTAAATTCCTATTTGTCACTTTAAATCCCACTGTTATGCTGTTATCTAAAAACTAGAACCTGATCTCCATAGACATGAAATGACAAGGTTTTGGCATCATAATTTAACACTGCAATGTGGTCTCAATCATTTTTATAACATTGTTTTACCATTGTCTTGACATGCAAAAGTGGTCTCTATAGACTTACATTGGCATAATTTTGCCATCGTCTTGACACTGTAATACGGTCTCTATAGACTTGAATTGAAATTTTGTCATTGCCTTGATATCGTAATGTCCTCTTCCCAGACTTGTCTTGATCTGTATCATCCTCACCATATACTTGTATCTGAACATCATCAATGAATTGAGCATTTTTCTTTCTCATTCAAGGCAGAAGGAATTGATGTTGACAAAACTTAATATTGCATACGATCAGCAACTATTTTTAAAGTCATATCTAATCAGTTCAAAGGATTTCAATTCTTAAAATTCAAAGTTATTCCAAAATATCCAAAATACTGAAAGTGTGCGCACGTGCATTCACACTGCACATTTTTCATGTTAATAGTAAGCTGTTTTTAACTTAAAACATCTTAAATTTATTCTGATCAGGAGAATTTTGCTATTCTATCCCTCACTATGCATTTCATATTTTAAAAGCTTAAAAGATTCAATAAGAAGGCAGTTAATACAATGCACCTAATGGAGAACACACTGAAAATACAATCTTGGTAGCTCAGAAGACACTGTGGATCAGTGTTTTGTAAGATTAAGTGATCGGACAACTAGTTTTCTAACTTTTCTTGGTACACCTATGAAGAGACACTTTTGATTCAAGTACTACTGCTGCTTCTCTCTCTTCTCCCCGAGGGAAAAATAAATATCCTAGTTTCCCACAAACATCCAATCTCACTTCTCCCATAAACAGCCCAAAATGGAAACTACTTCTTATTTCATGAAAATAACAGCACACATTTCACACAGATGTTCTGCCTTAAGGCAACATCAGTTTCTTCACATTTTAACCAGCATCTTTAAAACATTGAGTTTCCGTTATTTTATGAAGATTTTAAAAGTGTAACTAGAACTGCAATAACAGTACGAGCGAAATACTGCTTGCCAAATGATGTTGGCTGATAGGTTAGAAAATTATTGGCTTAGTTTGATACACACACTAAATGTGATTTCTCCCCCCCCCACCCCAAAGGTACTCAGCAATGGCCTTAACCTGCTCCCATTAAAGTTGGAGTTTTATCATCTCAATGAGAGTTGTCAGTGAGAGCAGAACTGGGCCAATGCTGAGCAATTTAGAAAATCCCACCTAGAACCAGTTATTTGCCTGGTAGTTGTGATGTTATGGTTAACAGTGTCTTTCTCTTCATCTGTGCCTCAAAATATCCTTACACATTGATGGTTGGTGAGTTTTGTGCAGGACTCCAGTTGAGACATGTGGTGTACTTCACAGGATTACAGCACATATAAACATGAAATTTAATAAGAAGCAGTAAATGTTGGTTCAGCATAATGATATTTATGATTGCCTTGGGCCTCTACCTCATCAGGTTAGTGAAGTGTAAAAGCATGGCAAAGATGATGCAAATGGACTTTTGACAGAGTGTAAAGGCCACTTGTGGCACAGGCACCTGTACTTACCCAGTCCATGCAACATGCCTACCAATTGTGCTGCTAAAATACATATTTTATGTATTTGATATAGATATACAGATATAGATATAGATATACAGAAAGAGCGCGAATGATCTTAATGATAAAAGTCTATAAATGAAAATAGTTAAAGATTGTGCTAGGTAATGCATGGAATGAGAATATTTTGGGAATACACATTTATTTGTAGTAGAAACAGCATCATTCTAATAATAGTTCTCATATTTTTAAAATAATAAAATGTATTATGAACATAAAATTGGGGCAGATTAAGATACTGATTTCCTAGTCAATAATCTAATAACAACACTGCTCTACAGCCAAAATGCTTCTGAAATAAATGTAGTCCAACTTTACTAATTCTGGGTCACTGAGAACGAAAATGATGCTTAAAATTGTTGATTGGCTCTAGTTTTCAAGATATGCTATTGGATCAGTATATACGACCCTTTACTTGGGAATGGTGGAGGAGAAGTGAGTTATAAAGGGAAGGGATCTCAATTTAAACCAGAAATGACTAAAATACATCTTTGACTGGATCTATGAATAAATCTGTGACTGGGTTTGGACAGTACTTGCTTTTGAGGCAAAACAATGAATGATGCAATCTGAAGCTGGTATTGCATCATACATGATATGAATTGCATCATGTTATTCCTAGAAGTCACGGATGATGCAATCATAACGAAGCTTACATCACTCTGCTGAACAAATTGCCCTATATCAGCTCTAGAAATCATACAGTGTTGTGCTCTTTTATTTGTCAGTGTTTGATTTTGCAAAGGGACACATTTCTGTTTAGCCAAAGTGAGCAGAGATGCCTCGTACTTGTGTGAACAGTGCAGATAACTTCTGCTATGTTTGTGGTGAAGTGACTTTCGCATCACAAAAGCGCAGTCTAACCACTATGGTTAAGAAAGCCTATCACCTTTATTTTGGCTGCAAAATTGGAGATCAAGACAAGAGATGGGCCCCACACATATGCTGCAACACTTGTGCAACAAATCTTGGCCAGTGGTTGAACAGGAAAAGAAATCTATGCCTTTTGCAGTGCCAATGATTTGGAAAGAGCCAACAGATCATACTAGCAATTGTTACTTCTGCATGGAGCCTCCAATTGGGAAAGGTGTGTCAAAGAAGAAAAAGTAGACTGTGCATTATCCAAATATTCCATCAGCTATACGCCCAGTACCCCACGGAGAAGGACTGCCGGTTCCTGATGCACCAGAATCATTCTCACTTGAGTCAGACGAGGAAGAGGAAGAGGATGAAACTTCTGGTCCTGAACCATCAATGTCACAGGACCCACATTTTCTCCCATCTTCCTCCTCTGAACCACACCTCATAACACAAGGTGAACTGAATGACCTTGTCAGGGATTTGGAACTACCCAAGAGTAAGGCAGAGCTGTTGGGCTCCAGACTACAGCAGTGGAATCTCCTGGCAGGCTATCAGGGCAAATGGAGGCCATCAATGCTTGCAGACTATTGCTGGACAGTGACAAGAGATGCTCCATTTAATGAATACAAGAGACAAGCCAAGAAGCGCTGAGTAGATACTGAATAGGACTAAACTATGCACATAATAGTTTTTTGCCTTTTGTTTCATAATAAATTTTATTTATATAACCCTTTTGCTGATTTTTAAAGTGTTACATAAACAGGACAGGTGAAATATTATCATGTAAAACAACCATAAACACATGAAAAGACCTAGGTTTACAACTTATGATTAAAACTCTACTATCTGCACAATATACATAGACATAAAATGTAAAAACTTAAATATCTTAGAAACAGTAGCCAATCAGTTGATTTAATTGTCATATTTGAATTCAGCACATTGAAATACATAATAAATATCACATTTTATCTCTGAAGCAGATGACTTCTCAAAAATTGTAGACCAGTGTAATCTGACCTGAAAAAAATCTAATGGAGAAAACAGTTAACTTTCATGTTGTATCGCATCATGTTTGCTAGCATCAAAGTACTTTTTTACGTCATAATAAGATGCAAATTGACTGAATGCTACATAATACCACATGACACAATATACTTAACAGAATGCATCTAAAGGAGAACACACATTATCAAATCAGATACCCCACCATCATTGTAGAGAGCAGGTATCTAATTAGAAGTAGGTGTATGAACTCAAGCAGAGCAGACAATGAGATGTCTTTGCCACTTGCAAACCACTGGATACTGTGATCAAGGCTTCTCTGATCAATTTTACTAACAAAAGCTGGCCAAAAAAGGGAAACATTTTTATAAAAAAAGAGAATACCTCTAAATTTTCAGAGAATTCCCTCGAACAAATTAATCCCATAACAGCAAATTGATGGTGCTAAACTGATGTCATAACAGCAGAGATTATCCTAATTACCCATTTAGTTCATGTGACAGCAAAGTAGGGCATCAGACAGAAATCTGGAGCAGTTTCTACACCAGTTTCCCACTTAGGCCCTTATCCTGTAATTGGGTTTGCACAGGCAGACCCTTATGCTCATGTACATTTGATTCCAAGATTAGGACCACAAATAGGGCATGGTACGTGTTTTCCTGTTTGTAGACAAAGCCTAGCACACTGTGGGCACTACCTGTAATAAACACAACAATAAATATCCTCTTTTAAGGAAAAAATAAAAATTAGAAAAAAAAGCTTTTCCCCTTTTTTACACTTCATGTTGTAAGACATCAGTCTGCCTCAACATAGATTGAGGAAATTCTGAAAGATCTTCAGTATGGTCAGGCCACTAAATTTGGATCCACATCTGTATTTTGAATCCTTCCACACCACCCTTCACCCAGTTTGGAGATTTGGTTTTGCCCATTATATGAAGAAAGGCCAGCTGTTAGATTGACAACAGGATCCAGGTTCTCCCACTTTGACTTAGCAAAACACATCTCCAAATTTTGGAGGTCTTCAGATTCTGGGGCTCGGATTGAATAATAACTAATTAATAATACGAATTACCTTGTGCTTATGTAAGATCTTTCAGCAAAGTACATTAAAGTGTTTTACAAACATTAATTAAACTTTAATTGAGAAATTAACTATGTCACATTACTTCATAATTATTATTTATATAGCATCCTAAAGTGTGCTAGGCATGTTACAGGTATGATTGATCCTTGTCTTGAAATGCAGAAATTTAAATAGTGTTTTTTTTCTCTGTGAAAATCATGACCCTAAGCGTACATCTACATGGGGAGAAAAGCCCTGTAGCACAGCTGTGGCTGGCCCAAGTCAGCTGCCCCAGGCTTGTGGGGCTCAGGCTGCAGGGCTAAAAATCCACCCTCACAGGGTTCCAGAGCTCAGGTTCCAGCCTGAGCCCAAACATCTGCACAGCAGTTTTTCAGCCCTGGACCGGGAGTCCCTCGAGCCTGAGTCAGCTGACCTGAGCCAGCCGTGTTTTTTTTTTAATCCCTGTGTAGACATATACTAAGTTAGCAAGTATTTTTCCCTGCTACCATAAATCAAAATTAGGTAAGATGAGATCTATCCCTCTATTTGTAAGGACAGATCATATCCCTGGAGATTCTAGAGTCTTCCATGAAGAAGAAAGGCTCAGGTGTAACCACTTCAAAATCTTTCCCATTCCTACCCTTAGTGCCCTTTCTCTAGGACTGTGCAGAGTGAAATCAGGGTTGGCCCTGATTATCTGTGTTGGAGTGCTACACACACACACACACACACACACACACTCACAGAACCTGGGGTAGTATGACTAAAAGAGTGTGCTTGTGGGGGCTAGCAGCAAAGCTCCAGCAGAATTAGGGTCCTGAGCCAAAGTGGGTTTGACTGAATTGCAGACGTGTGGATGGTCCTGACCTCTCATGGGTCCTGGGTGATCTGCCGTGTTTGAGGGTTAGTCTTTACCATAGAGATGCAGACACTGGCCTCCCAACACCATTCTGTGGCAGAAGCTCTGAGAGAATCCTTGCACCAATTTCCTGGAAAGAACTGCCCTTCCCAACCTTCCCTCGAGGGAGGGAATGAGCTAGCCCATCATGTTTACTTGAGTAAGCACTCAAGCATACAGCTGGTTTAATAAAAAAAGTATTGTGCAGTTAACTATTTGTCAAATGTCATTTAACCATCTCTACAGCTGATTAAATAAAAATTAAAAAGTGTTTTCATGAATACAATATTTGAGAAGAAAGCCAAAATTCATCTTGTACATTATTTAAAATGACTAACTAGTTAGCTCTATTTAGGAGTTATGTGGCTTGGAGAAATGGCATAGCACTTTTATTAGCTGCACCAGCACTCAGCAGCTCACACTGACTCTGCTCTGACTTCCGGAAACATGCAGTACACAGTGGGCATGCTCAGAGGCTCATAACAATAGAGATAGTAGCAAGATCATAGCCATATCAGTAACACAACTCCTCTCTTTACCATTCCACAGAGAGAGCTCCTTGGGGCAGCTTCAGTCCCTTCTTCAGTGTTTGGAAAGTGCCTATCACGTAGTGGGTGTTAATTCAAATACATTATAGATACCAATAATAGCCCTTATCTGTTTCTCAGTTACTAGTCTGCCTTCCTCTAAAACAGTATAAAGGACCTAGAGAGGCTGGTCTAGAGGATAAGTCACTGAGCAGGGACTCATTAGGTACCATTGCTGGCTCTGCTAGCCTTGATATTTGACCCTGAAAAATTACTTATCTTACCCTGTGCCTCAGTTTCCCATCTGTCAAATTGAAATAATACTTCTTCGCCTGGATAAAATCCATTCATGACTGTGGGATTTCAGCTATATAATGATGAGGGCCACATAAGGAGAACAAATTAAACCTTTTTAAAGGGCTGTTTCTTGTGCAGTTTGCTTAGAATTGGCCAACATTTATATAGGTGAGAAATTTGCTTTAAATTATTTTTTAAATAGTGGTAGGTAAAATAACTGAATTAATTAAACCTTATACACAAAAAAGCTTCATATTTCTGAAGAGAAAAAACCTAATATAATATTTATCATTTGTAATAACAGTAGTTGTAAAGAAGGCACCAAGAGGCCCTGGTCAATGATTTCTGCAATTCAGTTAACAACTAGACTATAAACTTCTAGTTGAAAATAATCATTGGAAATAACACCTCAAATGTGTGTCATCCACACTGATTTCAATGAGAGCTGCATATACATATCTGAAGATTCTTCCCTCAGTTATACTTGCACGGCTCCACCAAAATCAATAGTCTTGATTGGAAGTTTAGGGAACACAGGATGGGGAATCATTTGCTGCTGCTCTAAACAGAAAGCAACAAGCAATTAGAGCTACTGCACGCTGCAGAACACAGCATGCACACTAACTGTTTGGGGCTTGAAACTCCCTGCCAGGACTCCAGCTGGGAGATGAGATGCCTGGGCTGGAACACTGTTGCCACTTATTGCCTGCATGGGGTGAACAGACTTCCTCCTCAGCGCAACAGTGATACACAGAGAAGATGGAGAGATTAATTTAATGTTAATCACTATCATGCATTTAAAATACTGCACTTTACATTTTAGGGAGCAAGGTGATTTACCAGTAAATGGAAGGGATTAAGAGCTCC